>NC_090939.1:594131804-594433251 GCF_040938575.1 Ambystoma mexicanum | reverse complement strand
GAGAGACACGGGCCATGAGAGGGGGGTGGGGCAACAGCAGGGAGACACGGGGGTTGGGGGAACATGAGGGAGACACGGGGCATGAGCGGGGGGTCGTGGGCAACAGCAGGGAGACACGGGGCATGAGCGGGGGGTGAGAGCAACAGCAGGGAGACACGGGGCATAACCGGAGGCGGGGGGCAACAGCAGGGAGACACGGGGCCTGATCGGAGGGTGGGGCGTAACAGGGGAGAGACACGTGGCATGAGAGGGGGTGGGGGCAACACGAGAGAGAAACGGTGCATGAGCATTGAGTGGGGGGCAACAGCAGTGAGACACGGGGCATGAGCGGAGGGTGGGGGGTAACAGGGGAGAGACACGGGGCATGAGCAGCTGGTGGGGGCAACAGCAGGGAGATACGGGGCATGACCGGGGAGTGGGGGGCAACAGGAGAGAGACATGGGGCATGAGTGGGGGCTGGGGGGTAACAGGAGAGAGACACGGGGCATGAGAGGGGGTGGAGGCAAAACGAGAGAGACACGGTGCATGAGCGGGGGTGGGGGGCAACAGCAGGGAGACAAGGGGCATGAGGAGCAACAGCAGGGAGACACGGGGCATGAGTGGGGGGTGGGGGCAACAGAAGAGAGACACGGGCATGAGCAGGGGTGGGGGTAACAGGAGAGAGACACGGGGCATGAGCGGGGGGTGGGGGCAACAGCAGGGAGACACGGGGCATGAGCGGGGGGTGAGGGGCAACAGCAGGGAGAAACGAGGCATGACAGGGGGGTGGGGGACCAGGAGAGAGACATGGGGCATGAGCAGGGGGTGGGGGCAACAGCAGGGAGACACAGGGCATGACCGGGGGTGAGGGCAACAGCAGGGAGACACGGGCATGACCGGGGGTAGGGGGCAACAGCAGGGAGACACGGGGCATGATCGGAGGTTGGGGGGTAACAGGGGAGAGACACGGGGCATGAGCGACTGGTGGGGGCAACAGCAGGGAGATACGGGGCATGACCGGGGAGTGGGGGGCAACAGGAGAGAGACACAGGACATGACAGGGGGTTGGGGGTAACAGAAGAGAGACACAGGCCATGAGAGGGGGTAGGGGCAACACGAGAGAGACACGGTGCATGAGCAGGGGGTGGGGGCAACAGCAGGGAGATACGGGGCATGACCGGGGAGTGGGGGGCAACAGGAGAGAGACACGGGGCAAGAAAGGGGGCTGGGGGTAACAGGAGAGAGACACGGGGCATGAGAGTGAGTGGGGGCAACACGAGAGAGACACGGGCATGAGCAGGGGGTGGGGGGTAACAGCAGGGAGATACGGGGCATGACCGGGGAGTGGGGGCAACAGGAGAGAGACACGGGGCAAGAAAGGGGGCTGGGGGTAACAGGAGAGAGACACGGGGCATGAGAGTGAGTGGGGGCAACACGAGAGAGACACGGGCATGAGCAGGGGGTGGGGGTAACAGGAGAGAGACACGGGGCATGAGCGGGGGGCAACAGCAGGGAGACACGGGGCATGAGCGGGGGGTGAGGGGCAACAGCAGGGAGACACAAGGCATGACCGGGGGGTGGGGGGCCAGGAGAGAGACACGGGGCATGAGCAGGGGGTGGGAGGCAACAGCAGGGAGACACGGGCATGACCGGGTGAACAGCATGGAGACACTGGGCATGAATGGGAGGTGAGGGCAACAGGAGAGAGACACAGAGCATGAGCGTGGGTGGGGGTACAGGAGAGAGACACCGGGCATGAGCGGGGGTGGGGGGCAACAGCAGGGAGACACGGGGCATGACCAGGGGGTGGGGGGCAACAGGAGAGAGACACGGAGCATGAGCGGGGGGCAACAGCAGGGAGACACGGGCATGAGCAGGGGGTGGGGGGGAACAGGGGAGACACAAGGCATGAGCGGGGGGTGGAGGGAACAGGACAGAGACACGGGGCATGAGCTGGGGGGGCAACAGCAGAGAGGGGTAGGGGGTAACAGGAGAGAGATACGGGGCATAAGAGGGGGGTGGGGGCATCAGCAGGTAGACACGGGGGTTGGGGGAACACGAGGGAGACACGGGGCATGAGAGGGGGGTGGGGGTAACAGGAGAGAGACACGGGGCATGAGTGGGGGGTCGGGGGCAACAGCAGGGAGACACATGGCATGAGTGGGGGGTGAGGGCAACAGCAGGGAGACACGGGGCATGACCGGGGGTGGGGGGCAACAGCAGGGAGACACGGGGCATGATCGGAGGGTGGGGGGGTAACAGGGGAGAGACACGGGGCATGAGCGGCTGGTGGGGGCAACAGCAGGGAGATACGGGGCATGACCGGGGAGTGGGGGGCAACAGGAGAGAGACACGGGGCATGAGAGGGGGCTGGGGGTAACAGGAGAGAGACACGGGGCATGAGAGGGGGTGGGGGTAACACGAGAGAGACACGGTGCATTAGCGGGGGGTGGGGGGCAACAGCAGGGAGGCACGGGGCATGAGGGGCAACAGCAGGGAGACACGGGGCATGAGCAGGGGGTGAGGGGAACACGAGGGAGACACGGGGCATGAGCGGGATGTGGGGGGTAACAGGAGAGAGACACGGGGCATGAGCGGGGGGTGGGGGGCAACAGCAGGGAGACACAGGGCATGAGCAGGGGTGGGGGGCAACAGCAGGGAGACACGGGGCATGAGCGGGGGGTGGGGGGTAACAGGAGACAGACACGGGGGATGAGCAGGCGGTGGGGGGCAACAGGAGGGAGACACGGGGCATGAGCGGGTGGTGGGAGGCAACAGCAGGGAGACATGGGGCATGAGCGGGGGGTGGGGGGCAACAGCAGGGAGACATGGGGCATGAGCGGGGGTGGGGGGAACACGAGGGAGACAAGGGGCATGAGAGGGGGGTGGGGGATAACAGGAGAAAGACACGGGGCATGAGCTGAGGGTGGGGGGCAACAGGAGAGAGACACAGAGCATGAGAGGTGGGAGGGGGTAACAGGAAAGAGACACAGGGAATGAGCAGGGGGTGGGGGGCAACAGCAGGGAGACACGTGGCATGATTGGGGGTAGGTGTAACAGGAGAGAGAAACGGGGCATGAGCGGGGGGTGGGGGGCAACAGCAGGGAGACATGGGGCATGACCGGGGTGGGGGCAACAGTAGAGAGACACAGGGCATGAGAGGGGGTGGGGGGTAACAGGAGAGAGACACAGGTCATGAGGGGGGGTGGGGGCAACAGCAGGGAGACACGGGCATGAGCGGGGGGTGGGGGAACACGAGGGAGACATGGGGCATGAGAGGGGGGTGGGGTGTAACAGGAGAGAGACACGGGGCATGAGCGGGGGTGGGGCACAACAGCAGGGAGACACGGGGCATGAGCGGGGGGCAACAGCAGGGAGACACGGGCATGACCGGGGGGTCGGGGGCAACAGCAGGGAGACATGGGGCATGAGAGGGGGTTAACAGGGGAGATACACGGGGCAAGAGCGGGGGGTGGGGGGCAACAGGAGAGAGACACGGGCATGAGAGGGGGTGGGGGTAACAGGAGAGAGACACGAGGCATGAGTGAGGGTGGGGGGGTAACAGGAGAGAGACATGGGGCATGAGCGGGGGTGGGGGGTAACAGGAGAGAGACACGGGGCATGAGCGGGGGGTGGGGGGCAACAGCAGGGAGACATGGGGCATGAGAGGGGGTGGGCGCAACAGCAGGGAGACACAGGGCATGACTGGGGGTAGGGGGCAACAGGAGAGAGACACAGAGCATGAGCTGGGGGCAACATCAGGGAGACACGCGGCATGAGAGGAGGGAGGGGGCAACAGTAGGGAGACACGGGGCATGACCGGGGGGTGGGGGCAACCGGAGAGAGACACGGGGCAGGAGTGGGGGTTGGGGGCAACAGTAGAGAGACACGGGCATGAGTGGGGGTGGGGGGTAACAGGAGAGAGACACGGGGCATGAGCGGGGGGTGGGGGGCAACAGCAGGGAGACACGGGGCATGATTGGGGGTGGGTGTAACAGGAGAGAGAAACGGGGCATGAGCGCGGGGTGGGGGGCAACAGCAGGGAGACACGGGGCATGACCGGGTTGGGGGGCAACAGTAGAGAGACACAGGGCATGAGAGGGGGTGGGGGGTAACAGGAGAGAGACACGGGTCATGAGGGGGGTCGGGGGCAACAGCAGGGAGACACGGGCATGAGCGGGGGGTGGGGGAACACGAGGGAGACACGGGGCATGAGAGGGGTGGGGGGTAACAGGAGAGAGACACGGGGCATGAGCGGGGGGTGGGGCGCAACAGCAGGGAGACACGGGGCATGAGCGGGGGGAAACAGCAGGGAGACACGGGGCATGACCGGGGGGTCGGGGGCAACAGCAGGGAGACATGGAGCATGAGAGGGGGGTAACAGGGGAGAGACACGGGGCAAGAGCGGGGGGTGGGGGGCAACAGGAGAGAGACACAGGGCATGAGAGGGGGTGGGGGTAACAGGAGAGAGACACGAGGCATGAGTGAGGGTGGGGGTAACAAGAGAGAGACATGGGGCATGAGCGGGGGTGGGGGGTAACAGGAGAGAGACACGGGGCATGAGCAGGGGGTGGGGGGCAACAGCAGGGAGACATGGGGCATGAGAGGGGGTGGGGGGCAACAGCAGGGAGACACGGGGCATGACTGGGGGTAGGGGGCAACAGGAGAGAGACACAGCATGAGCTGGGGGCAACATCAGGGAGACACGGGGCATGAGAGGAGGGTGGGGGCAACAGTAGGGAAACACGGGGCATGAGAGGGGGTGGTGGTAACAGGAGAGAGAAACGGGGCATGAGCGCGGGGTGGGGGGCAACAGCAGGGAGACACGGGGCATGACCGGGTTGGGGGGCAACAGTAGAGAGACACAGGGCATGAGAGGGGGTGGGGGGTAACAGGAGAGAGACACGGGTCATGAGGGGGGTGGGGGGCAACAGCAGGGAGACACGGGCATGAGCGGGGGGTGGGGGAACACGAGGGAGACACGGGGCATGAGAGGGGGTGGGGGGTAACAGGAGAGAGACACGGGGCATGAGCGGGGGGTGGGGCGCAACAGCAGGGAGACACGGGGCATGAGCGGGGGGAAACAGCAGGGAGACACGGGGCATGACCGGGGGGTCGGGGGCAACAGCAGGGAGACATGGAGCATGAGAGGGGGGTAACAGGGGAGAGACACGGGGCATGAGCGGGGGGTGGGGGGCAACAGCAGGGAGACATGGGGCATGACCGGGGTGGGGGCAACAGTAGAGAGACACAGGGCATGAGAGGGGGTGGGGGGTAACAGGAGAGAGACACAGGTCATGAGGGGGGGTGGGGGCAACAGCAGGGAGACACGGGCATGAGCGGGGGGTGGGGGAACACGAGGGAGACATGGGGCATGAGAGGGGGGTGGGGTGTAACAGGAGAGAGACACGGGGCATGAGCGGGGGTGGGGCACAACAGCAGGGAGACACGGGGCATGAGCGGGGGGCAACAGCAGGGAGACACGGGGCATGACCGGGGGGTCGGGGGCAACAGCAGGGAGACATGGGGCATGAGAGGGGGTTAACAGGGGAGATACACGGGGCAAGAGCGGGGGGTGGGGGGCAACAGGAGAGAGACACGGGCATGAGAGGGGGTGGGGGTAACAGGAGAGAGACACGAGGCATGAGTGAGGGTGGGGGGGTAACAGGAGAGAGACATGGGGCATGAGCGGGGGTGGGGGGTAACAGGAGAGAGACACGGGGCATGAGCGGGGGGTGGGGGGCAACAGCAGGGAGACATGGGGCATGAGAGGGGGTGGGCGCAACAGCAGGGAGACACAGGGCATGACTGGGGGTAGGGGGCAACAGGAGAGAGACACAGAGCATGAGCTGGGGGCAACATCAGGGAGACACGCGGCATGAGAGGAGGGAGGGGGCAACAGTAGGGAGACACGGGGCATGACCGGGGGGTGGGGGCAACCGGAGAGAGACACGGGGCAGGAGTGGGGGTTGGGGGCAACAGTAGAGAGACACGGGCATGAGTGGGGGTGGGGGGTAACAGGAGAGAGACACGGGGCATGAGCGGGGGGTGGGGGGCAACAGCAGGGAGACACGGGGCATGATTGGGGGTGGGTGTAACAGGAGAGAGAAACGGGGCATGAGCGCGGGGTGGGGGGCAACAGCAGGGAGACACGGGGCATGACCGGGTTGGGGGGCAACAGTAGAGAGACACAGGGCATGAGAGGGGGTGGGGGGTAACAGGAGAGAGACACGGGTCATGAGGGGGGTGGGGGGCAACAGCAGGGAGACACGGGCATGAGCGGGGGGTGGGGGAACACGAGGGAGACACGGGGCATGAGAGGGGGTGGGGGGTAACAGGAGAGAGACACGGGGCATGAGCGGGGGTGGGGCGCAACAGCAGGGAGACACGGGGCATGAGCGGGGGGAAACAGCAGGGAGACACGGGGCATGACCGGGGGGTCGGGGGCAACAGCAGGGAGACATGGAGCATGAGAGGGGGGTAACAGGGGAGAGACACGGGGCAAGAGCGGGGGGTGGGGGGCAACAGGAGAGAGACACAGGGCATGAGAGGGGGTGGGGGTAACAGGAGAGAGACACGAGGCATGAGTGAGGGTGGGGGTAACAAGAGAGAGACATGGAGCATGAGCGGGGGTGGGGGGTAACAGGAGAGAGACACGGGGCATGAGCAGGGGGTGGGGGGCAACAGCAGGGAGACATGGGGCATGAGAGGGGGTGGGGGGCAACAGCAGGGAGACACGGGGCATGACTGGGGGTAGGGGGCAACAGGAGAGAGACACAGCATGAGCTGGGGGCAACATCAGGGAGACACGGGGCATGAGAGGAGGGTGGGGGCAACAGTAGGGAAACACGGGGCATGAGAGGGGGTGGTGGTAACAGGAGAGAGACACGGGGCATGACCGGGGGTGGGGGCAACCGGAGAGAGACACGGGGCATGAGCGGGGGGTGGGGGCAACAGTAGAGAGACACGGGCATGAGTGGGGGTGGGGGGTAACAGGAGAGAGACAAGGCATGAGCAGGGGGGGGCAACAGCAGGGAGACATGGAGCATGAGAGGGGGTGGGGGCAACATCAGGGAGACACTGGGCATGACCGGGGGTAGGGGGCAACAGGAGAGAGACACAGAGCATGAGCTGGGGGCAACATCAGGGAGACACAGGGCATGAGTGTGGGGTGGGGGGCAACAGCAGGGAGACATGGGGCATGACCGGGGGTGGAGGGTAACAGGAGAGAGACACGGGGCATGAGTGGGGGTTGGGGGGCAACAGGAGGGAGACATGGGGCATGAGAAGGGGGTGGGGGTAACAGGAGAGAGACACGGGGCATGAGCGGGGGGCAACAGCAGGGAGACACAGGGCATGAGCCGGGGTGGGGGGGAACAGGGGAGACACGAGGCATGAGCAGGGGTGGGGGGAACAGGAGAGAGACACGGGGCATGAGCGGGGTTGGGGGGGCAACAGCAGGGAGACACGAGGCATGATCGGGGAGTGGGGGTAACAGGAGAGAGACACAGGGCATGAGCCGGGGTGGGGGGCAACAGCAGGGAGACACGGGCATGACCGGGAGGAGGGGGCAAGAGGAGAGAGTCATGGGGCATGAGAGGGGGGTAGGGTTTAACAGGAGAGAGACACGGGGCATGTGAGGGGGGTGGGGGGCAACAGGAGACACACAGGGCATGAGCGGGGGCAACAGCAGGGAGACACAGGGCATGAGCGGGGGTGGGGGGGAACAGGGGAGACATGAGGCATGAGCGGGGGGTAGGGGGAACAGGAGAGAGACACGGGGCATAAGCGGGGGTGGGGGGCAACAGCAGGGAGACACGAGGCATGATCGGGGAGTGGGGGTAACAGGAGAGAGACACAGGGCATGAGCGGGGGTGGGGGGCAAAAGCAGGGAGACATGGGGCATGACCGCGAGGTGGGGGCAAGAGGAGAGAGTCATGGGGCATGAGAGGGGGGTAGGGGGTAACAGGAGAGAGACACGGGGCATGTGAGGGGGGTGGGGGGCAACAGCAGGCAGACACGGGGGTTGGGGGAACATGAGGGAGACACGGGGCATGAGAGGGGGGCGGGGTGTAACAGGAGAGAGACACGGGGCATGAGCGGGGGGTCGGGGGCAACAGCAGGGAGACATGGGGCATGAGCGGGGGGTGAGAGCAACAGCAGGGAGACACGGGGCATAACCGGGGGTGGGGGGCAACAGCAGGGAGACACGGGGCCTGATCAGAGGGTGGGGGGTAACAGGGGAGAGACACGGGGCATGAGCGGCTGGTGGGGGCAACAGCAGGGAGATACGGGGCATGTCCGGGGAGTGGGGGGTAACAGGAGAGACACAGGACATGCGAGGGGGCTGGGGGGTAACAGGAGAGAGACACAGTGCATGAGCGGGGGGTGGGGGGCAACAGCAGGGAGACACGGGGCATGAGGGGCAACAGCAGGGAGACACGGGGCATGACCGGAAGGTGGGGGCAAGAGGAGAGAGTCATGGGGCATGAGAGGGGGTAGGGGGTAACAGGAGAGAGACACGGGGCATGAGAGGGGGGTGGGGAGCAACAGCAGGGATACACGGGGGTTGGGGGAACATGAGGGAGACACGGGGCATGAGAGGGGGGTGGGGGGTAACAGGAGAGAGACACAGGGCATGAGCGGGGCGTCGGGGGCAACAGCAGGGAGACACGGGGCATGAGCGGGGGGTGAGAGCAACAGCAGGGAGACACGGGGCATAACCGGGGGTGGGGGGCAACAGCAGGGAGGCACGGGGCCTGATCGGAGGGTGGGGGTAACAGGGGAGAGACACGGGGCATGAGCGGCTGGTGGGGGCAACAGCAGGGAGATGCGGGGCATGTCCAGGGAGTGGGGGGCAACAGGAGAGACACAGGACATGAGAGGGGGCTGGGGGGTAACAGGAGAGAGACACGGGGCATGAGATGGGGTGGGGGCAACACGAGAGAGAAACGGTGCATGAGCATGGGGTGGGGGGCAACAGCAGTGAGACACGAGGCATGAGCGGAGGGTGGGGGGTAACAGGGGAGAGACACGGGGCATGAGCGGCTGGTGGGGGCAACAGAGGGAGATATGGGGCATGACCGGGGAGTGGGGGGCAACAGGAGAGAGACATGGGGCATGAGTGGGGGCTGGGGGGTAACTGGAGAGAGACACGGGGCATGAGAGGGGGGTGGGGGCAAAACGAGAGAGACACGGTGCATGAGCAGGGGGTGGGGGGCAACAGCAGGGAGACAAGGGGCATGAGGGGCAACAGCAGGGAGACACGGGGCATGAGCGGAGGGTGGGGGCAACAGTAGAGAGACACGGGCATGAGCAGGGGGTGGGGGGTAACAGGAGAGAGACACAGGGCATGAGCGAGGGGTGGGGGCAACAGCAGGGAGACACGGGGCATGAACGGGGGTGAGGGGCAACAGCAGGGAGACACGAGGCATGACAGGGGGGTGGGGGGACCAGGAGAGAGACATGGGGCATGAGCAGGGGGGTGGGGGGCAACAGCAGGGAGACACAGGGCATGACCGGGGGTAAGGGCACCAGCAGGAAGACACGGGCATGACCGGGGGTAGGGGGCAACAGCAGGGAGACACGGGGCATGATCAGAGGGTGGGGGGTAACAGGGGAGAGACACGGGGCATGAGCGGCTTGTGGGGGCAACAGCAGGGAGATACGGGGCATGACCGGGGAGTGGGGGGCAACAGGAGAGAGACACAGGACATGACAGGGGGCTGGGGGTAACAGAAGAGAGACACAGGGCATGAGAGGGGGTAGGGGCAACACGAGAGAGACACGGTGCATGAGCAGGGGGTGGGGGCAACAGCAGGGAGATACGGGGCATGACCGGGGAGTGGGGGGCAACAGGAGAGAGACACGGGGCAAGAAAGGGGGCTGGGGGTAACAGGAGAGAGACACGGGGCATGAGAGTGAGTGGGGGCAACACGAGAGAGACACGGGCATGAGCGGGGGGTGGGGGGTAACAGGAGAGAGACACGGGGCATGAGCGGGGGGCAACAGCAGGGAGACACAGGGCATGAGCGGGGGTGAGGGGCAACAGCAGGGAGACACGAGGCATGACCGGGGGGTGGGGGACCAGGAGAGAGACACGGGGCATGAGCAGGGGGTGGGAGGCAACAGCAGGGAGACACGGGGCATGACCGGGTGAACAGCAGGGAGACACTGGGCATGACTGGGAGGTGGATGCAACAGGAGAGAGACACAGAGCATGAGCGGGGTGGGGGTACAGGAGAGAGACTGGGGGCATGAGCGGGGGTGGGGGGCAACAGCAGGGAGACACGGGGCATGACCGGGGGGTGGGGGCAACATGAGAGAGACACAGAGCATGAGCGGCAACAGCAGGGAGACACGGGCATGAGCAGGGGGTGGGGGGGGAACAGGGGAGACACAAGGCATGAGCGGGGGATGGGGGAACAGGACAGAGACACGGGGCATGAGCTGGGGGGGCAACAGCAGGGAGACACAGGGCATGACCGGGGGGTGGGAGGTAACAGGAGAGACACACAGGGCATGAGCGGGGGGTGGGGCAACAGGAGAGAGACAAGAGGCATGAGAGGGGGGTGGAGGTAACAGGAGAGAGACACGGGGCATGAGCGGGGGGTGAGGCAACAGCAGGGAGACACGGGGCATGACCGGGGAGTGGGGGTAACAGGAGAGAGACACCGGGCATGAGCGGGGGTGGGGGGCAACAGCAGGGAGACACGGGGCATGACCGGGGGGTGGGGGCAATATGAGAGAGACATGGGGCATGAGAGGGGGGTAGGGGGTAACAGGAGAGAGATACGGGGCATAAGAGGGGGGTGGGGGGCAACAGCAGGTAGACACGTGGGTTGGGGGGAACACGAGGGAGACACGGGGCATGAGAGAGGGGTGGGGGTAACAGGAGAGAGACACGGGGCATGAGCGGGGGGTCGGGGGCAACAGCAGGGAGACACAGGACATGAGAGGGGGCTGGGGGGTAACAGGATAGAGACACGGGGCATGAGAGGGGGTGGGGCAACACGAGAGAGAAACTGTGCATGAGCATGGGGTGGGGGGCAACAGCAGAGAGACACGGGGCATGAGCCGAGGGTGGGGGGTAACAGGGGAGAGACATGGGGCATGAGCGGCTGGTGGGGGCAACAGCAGGGAGATACGGGGCATGAGCGGGGAGTGGGGGGCAACAGGAGAGAGACATGGGGCATGAGTGGGGGCTGGGGGGTAACAGGAGAGAGACCCGGGGCATGAGAGGGGGTGGGGGCAAAACGAGAGAGACACGGTGCATGAGCGGGGGGTGGGGGGGCAAGAGCAGGGAGACAAGGGGCATGAGGGGCAACAGCAGGGAGACACGGGGCATGACCGGGAGGTGGGGGCAAGAGGAGAGAGTCATGGGGCATGAGAGGGGGTAGGGGGTAACAGGAGAGAGACACGGGGCATGAGAGGGGGGTGGGGGCAACAGCAGGGAGACACGGGGGTTGGGGGAACATGAGGGAGACACGGGGCATGAGCGGGGGGTCGTGGGCAACAGCAGGGAGACACGGGGCATGAGCGGGGGGTGAGAGCAACAGCAGGGAGACACGGGGCATAACCGGAGGCGGGGGGCAACAGCAGGGAGACACGGGGCCTGATCGGAGGGTGGGGCGTAACAGGGGAGAGACACGTGGCATGAGAGGGGGTGGGGGCAACACGAGAGAGAAACGGTGCATGAGCATTGAGTGGGGGGCAACAGCAGTGAGACACGGGGCATGAGCGGAGGGTGGGGGGTAACAGGGGAGAGACACGGGGCATGAGCAGCTGGTGGGGGCAACAGCAGGGAGATACGGGGCATGACCGGGGAGTGGGGGGCAACAGGAGAGAGACATGGGGCATGAGTGGGGGCTGGGGGGTAACAGGAGAGAGACACGGGGCATGAGAGGGGGGTGGAGGCAAAACGAGAGAGACACGGTGCATGAGCGGGGGGTGGGGGGGCAACAGCAGGGAGACAAGGGGCATGAGGAGCAACAGCAGGGAGACACGGGGCATGAGTGGGGGGTGGGGGCAACAGAAGAGAGACACGGGCATGAGCAGGGGGTGGGGGTAACAGGAGAGAAACACGGGGCATGAGCGGGGGGTGGGGGCAACAGCAGGGAGACACGGGGCATGAGCGGGGGGTGAGGGGCAACAGCAGGGAGAAACGAGGCATGACAGGGGGGTGGGGGGACCAGGAGAGAGACATGGGGCATGAGCAGGGGGTGGGGGGCAACAGCAGGGAGACACAGGGCATGACCGGGGGTGAGGGCAACAGCAGGGAGACACGGGCATGACCGGGGGTAGGGGGCAACAGCAGGGAGACACGGGGCATGATCGGAGGGTGGGGGGTAACAGCGGAGAGACACGGGGCATGAGCGACTGGTGGGGGCAACAGCAGGGAGATACGGGGCATGACCGGGGAGTGGGGGGCAACAGGAGAGAGACACAGGACATGACAGGGGGCTGGGGGTAACAGAAGAGAGACACAGGCCATGAGAGGGGGTAGGGGCAACACGAGAGAGACACGGTGCATGAGCAGGGGGTGGGGGCAACAGCAGGGAGATACGGGGGCATGACCGGGGAGTGGGGGGCAACAGGAGAGAGACACGGGGCAAGAAAGGGGGCTGGGGGTAACAGGAGAGAGACACGGGGCATGAGAGTGAGTGGGGGCAACACGAGAGAGACACGGGCATGAGCAGGGGGTGGGGGGTAACAGCAGGGAGATACGGGGCATGACCGGGGAGTGGGGGGCAACAGGAGAGAGACACGGGGCAAGAAAGGGGGCTGGGGGTAACAGGAGAGAGACACGGGGCATGAGAGTGAGTGGGGGCAACACGAGAGAGACACGGGCATGAGCAGGGGGTGGGGGTAACAGGAGAGAGACACGGGGCATGAGCGGGGGGCAACAGCAGGGAGACACGGGGCATGAGCGGGGGGTGAGGGGCAACAGCAGGGAGACACAAGGCATGACCGGGGGGTGGGGGGCCAGGAGAGAGACACGGGGCATGAGCAGGGGGTGGGAGGCAACAGCAGGGAGACACGGGGCATGACCGGGTGAACAGCATGGAGACACTGGGCATGAATGGGAGGTGAGGGCAACAGGAGAGAGACACAGAGCATGAGCGTGGGTGGGGGTACAGGAGAGAGACACCGGGCATGAGCGGGGGTGGGGGGCAACAGCAGGGAGACACGGGGCATGACCAGGGGGTGGGGGGCAACAGGAGAGAGACACGGAGCATGAGCGGGGGGCAACAGCAGGGAGACACGGGCATGAGCAGGGGGTGGGGGGGAACAGGGGAGACACAAGGCATGAGCGGGGGGTGGAGGGAACAGGACAGAGACACGGGGCATGAGCTGGGGGGGCAACAGCAGAGAGGGGTAGGGGGTAACAGGAGAGAGATACGGGGCATAAGAGGGGGGTGGGGGCATCAGCAGGTAGACACGGGGGTTGGGGGAACACGAGGGAGACACGGGGCATGAGAGGGGGGTGGGGGTAACAGGAGAGAGACACGGGGCATGAGTGGGGGGTCGGGGGCAACAGCAGGGAGACACATGGCATGAGTGGGGGGTGAGGGCAACAGCAGGGAGACACGGGGCATGACCGGGGGTGGGGGGCAACAGCAGGGAGACACGGGGCATGATCGGAGGGTGGGGGGGTAACAGGGGAGAGACACGGGGCATGAGCGGCTGGTGGGGGCAACAGCAGGGAGATACGGGGCATGACCGGGGAGTGGGGGGCAACAGGAGAGAGACACGGGGCATGAGAGGGGGCTGGGGGTAACAGGAGAGAGACACGGGGCATGAGAGGGGGGTGGGGGCAAGAGGAGAGAGTCATGGGGCATGAGAGGGGGTAGGGGGTAACAGGAGAGAGACACGGGGCATGAGAGGGGGGTGGGGGCAACAGCAGGGAGACACGGGGGTTGGGGGAACATGAGGGAGACACGGGGCATGAGCGGGGGGTCGTGGGCAACAGCAGGGAGACACGGGGCATGAGCGGGGGGTGAGAGCAACAGCAGGGAGACACGGGGCATAACCGGAGGCGGGGGGCAACAGCAGGGAGACACGGGGCCTGATCGGAGGGTGGGGCGTAACAGGGGAGAGACACGTGGCATGAGAGGGGGTGGGGGCAACACGAGAGAGAAACGGTGCATGAGCATTGAGTGGGGGGCAACAGCAGTGAGACACGGGGCATGAGCGGAGGGTGGGGGGTAACAGGGGAGAGACACGGGGCATGAGCAGCTGGTGGGGGCAACAGCAGGGAGATACGGGGCATGACCGGGGAGTGGGGGGCAACAGGAGAGAGACATGGGGCATGAGTGGGGGCTGGGGGGTAACAGGAGAGAGACACGGGGCATGAGAGGGGGTGGAGGCAAAACGAGAGAGACACGGTGCATGAGCGGGGGGTGGGGGGCAACAGCAGGGAGACAAGGGGCATGAGGAGCAACAGCAGGGAGACACGGGGCATGAGTGGGGGGTGGGGGCAACAGAAGAGAGACACGGGCATGAGCAGGGGGTGGGGGTAACAGGAGAGAGACACGGGGCATGAGCGGGGGGTGGGGGCAACAGCAGGGAGACACGGGGCATGAGCGGGGGGTGAGGGGCAACAGCAGGGAGAAACGAGGCATGACAGGGGGGTGGGGGGACCAGGAGAGAGACATGGGGCATGAGCAGGGGGTGGGGGGCAACAGCAGGGAGACACAGGGCATGACCGGGGGTGAGGGCAACAGCAGGGAGACACGGGCATGACCGGGGGTAGGGGGCAACAGCAGGGAGACACGGGGCATGATCGGAGGGTGGGGGGTAACAGGGGAGAGACACGGGGCATGAGCGACTGGTGGGGGCAACAGCAGGGAGATACGGGGCATGACCGGGGAGTGGGGGGCAACAGGAGAGAGACACAGGACATGACAGGGGGCTGGGGGTAACAGAAGAGAGACACAGGCCATGAGAGGGGGTAGGGGCAACACGAGAGAGACACGGTGCATGAGCAGGGGGTGGGGGCAACAGCAGGGAGATACGGGGCATGACCGGGGAGTGGGGGGCAACAGGAGAGAGACACGGGGCAAGAAAGGGGGCTGGGGGTAACAGGAGAGAGACACGGGGCATGAGAGTGAGTGGGGGCAACACGAGAGAGACACGGGCATGAGCAGGGGGTGGGGGGTAACAGCAGGGAGATACGGGGCATGACCGGGGAGTGGGGGGCAACAGGAGAGAGACACGGGGCAAGAAAGGGGGCTGGGGGTAACAGGAGAGAGACACGGGGCATGAGAGTGAGTGGGGGCAACACGAGAGAGACACGGGCATGAGCAGGGGGTGGGGGTAACAGGAGAGAGACACGGGGCATGAGCGGGGGGCAACAGCAGGGAGACACGGGGCATGAGCGGGGGGTGAGGGGCAACAGCAGGGAGACACAAGGCATGACCGGGGGGTGGGGGGCCAGGAGAGAGACACGGGGCATGAGCAGGGGGTGGGAGGCAACAGCAGGGAGACACGGGGCATGACCGGGTGAACAGCATGGAGACACTGGGCATGAATGGGAGGTGAGGGCAACAGGAGAGAGACACAGAGCATGAGCGTGGGTGGGGGTACAGGAGAGAGACACCGGGCATGAGCGGGGGTGGGGGGCAACAGCAGGGAGACACGGGGCATGACCAGGGGGTGGGGGGCAACAGGAGAGAGACACGGAGCATGAGCGGGGGGCAACAGCAGGGAGACACGGGCATGAGCAGGGGGTGGGGGGGAACAGGGGAGACACAAGGCATGAGCGGGGGGTGGAGGGAACAGGACAGAGACACGGGGCATGAGCTGGGGGGGCAACAGCAGAGAGGGGTAGGGGGTAACAGGAGAGAGATACGGGGCATAAGAGGGGGGTGGGGGCATCAGCAGGTAGACACGGGGGTTGGGGGAACACGAGGGAGACACGGGGCATGAGAGGGGGGTGGGGGTAACAGGAGAGAGACACGGGGCATGAGTGGGGGGTCGGGGGCAACAGCAGGGAGACACATGGCATGAGTGGGGGGTGAGGGCAACAGCAGGGAGACACGGGGCATGACCGGGGGTGGGGGGCAACAGCAGGGAGACACGGGGCATGATCGGAGGGTGGGGGGGTAACAGGGGAGAGACACGGGGCATGAGCGGCTGGTGGGGGCAACAGCAGGGAGATACGGGGCATGACCGGGGAGTGGGGGGCAACAGGAGAGAGACACGGGGCATGAGAGGGGGCTGGGGGTAACAGGAGAGAGACACGGGGCATGAGAGGGGGTGGGGGTAACACGAGAGAGACACGGTGCATTAGCGGGGGGTGGGGGGCAACAGCAGGGAGGCACGGGGCATGAGGGGCAACAGCAGGGAGACACGGGGCATGAGCAGGGGGTGAGGGGAACACGAGGGAGACACGGGGCATGAGCGGGATGTGGGGGGTAACAGGAGAGAGACACGGGGCATGAGCGGGGGGTGGGGGGCAACAGCAGGGAGACACAGGGCATGAGCAGGGGTGGGGGGCAACAGCAGGGAGACACGGGGCATGAGCGGGGGGTGGGGGGTAACAGGAGACAGACACGGGGGATGAGCAGGCGGTGGGGGGCAACAGGAGGGAGACACGGGGCATGAGCGGGTGGTGGGAGGCAACAGCAGGGAGACATGGGGCATGAGCGGGGGGTGGGGGGCAACAGCAGGGAGACATGGGGCATGAGCGGGGGTGGGGGGAACACGAGGGAGACAAGGGGCATGAGAGGGGGGTGGGGGATAACAGGAGAAAGACACGGGGCATGAGCTGAGGGTGGGGGGCAACAGGAGAGAGACACAGAGCATGAGAGGTGGGAGGGGGTAACAGGAAAGAGACACAGGGAATGAGCAGGGGGTGGGGGGCAACAGCAGGGAGACACGTGGCATGATTGGGGGTAGGTGTAACAGGAGAGAGAAACGGGGCATGAGCGGGGGGTGGGGGGCAACAGCAGGGAGACATGGGGCATGACCGGGGTGGGGGCAACAGTAGAGAGACACAGGGCATGAGAGGGGGTGGGGGGTAACAGGAGAGAGACACAGGTCATGAGGGGGGGTGGGGGCAACAGCAGGGAGACACGGGCATGAGCGGGGGGTGGGGGAACACGAGGGAGACATGGGGCATGAGAGGGGGGTGGGGTGTAACAGGAGAGAGACACGGGGCATGAGCGGGGGTGGGGCACAACAGCAGGGAGACACGGGGCATGAGCGGGGGGCAACAGCAGGGAGACACGGGGCATGACCGGGGGGTCGGGGGCAACAGCAGGGAGACATGGGGCATGAGAGGGGGTTAACAGGGGAGATACACGGGGCAAGAGCGGGGGGTGGGGGGCAACAGGAGAGAGACACGGGCATGAGAGGGGGTGGGGGTAACAGGAGAGAGACACGAGGCATGAGTGAGGGTGGGGGGGTAACAGGAGAGAGACATGGGGCATGAGCGGGGGTGGGGGGTAACAGGAGAGAGACACGGGGCATGAGCGGGGGGTGGGGGGCAACAGCAGGGAGACATGGGGCATGAGAGGGGGTGGGCGCAACAGCAGGGAGACGCAGGGCATGACTGGGGGTAGGGGGCAACAGGAGAGAGACACAGAGCATGAGCTGGGGGCAACATCAGGGAGACACGCGGCATGAGAGGAGGGAGGGGGCAACAGTAGGGAGACACGGGGCATGACCGGGGGGTGGGGGCAACCGGAGAGAGACACGGGGCAGGAGTGGGGGTTGGGGGCAACAGTAGAGAGACACGGGCATGAGTGGGGGTGGGGGGTAACAGGAGAGAGACACGGGGCATGAGCGGGGGGTGGGGGGCAACAGCAGGGAGACACGGGGCATGATTGGGGGTGGGTGTAACAGGAGAGAGAAACGGGGCATGAGCGCGGGGTGGGGGGCAACAGCAGGGAGACACGGGGCATGACCGGGTTGGGGGGCAACAGTAGAGAGACACAGGGCATGAGAGGGGGTGGGGGGTAACAGGAGAGAGACACGGGTCATGAGGGGGGTGGGGGGCAACAGCAGGGAGACACGGGCATGAGCGGGGGGTGGGGGAACACGAGGGAGACACGGGGCATGAGAGGGGGTGGGGGGTAACAGGAGAGAGACACGGGGCATGAGCGGGGGGTGGGGCGCAACAGCAGGGAGACACGGGGCATGAGCGGGGGGAAACAGCAGGGAGACACGGGGCATGACCGGGGGGTCGGGGGCAACAGCAGGGAGACATGGAGCATGAGAGGGGGGTAACAGGGGAGAGACACGGGGCAAGAGCGGGGGGTGGGGGGCAACAGGAGAGAGACACAGGGCATGAGAGGGGGTGGGGGTAACAGGAGAGAGACACGAGGCATGAGTGAGGGTGGGGGTAACAAGAGAGAGACATGGGGCATGAGCGGGGGTGGGGGGTAACAGGAGAGAGACACGGGGCATGAGCAGGGGGTGGGGGGCAACAGCAGGGAGACATGGGGCATGAGAGGGGGTGGGGGGCAACAGCAGGGAGACACGGGGCATGACTGGGGGTAGGGGGCAACAGGAGAGAGACACAGCATGAGCTGGGGGCAACATCAGGGAGACACGGGGCATGAGAGGAGGGTGGGGGCAACAGTAGGGAAACACGGGGCATGAGAGGGGGTGGTGGTAACAGGAGAGAGAAACGGGGCATGAGCGCGGGGTGGGGGGCAACAGCAGGGAGACACGGGGCATGACCGGGTTGGGGGGCAACAGTAGAGAGACACAGGGCATGAGAGGGGGTGGGGGGTAACAGGAGAGAGACACGGGTCATGAGGGGGGTGGGGGGCAACAGCAGGGAGACACGGGCATGAGCGGGGGGTGGGGGAACACGAGGGAGACACGGGGCATGAGAGGGGGTGGGGGGTAACAGGAGAGAGACACGGGGCATGAGCGGGGGGTGGGGCGCAACAGCAGGGAGACACGGGGCATGAGCGGGGGGAAACAGCAGGGAGACACGGGGCATGACCGGGGGGTCGGGGGCAACAGCAGGGAGACATGGAGCATGAGAGGGGGGTAACAGGGGAGAGACACGGGGCATGAGCGGGGGGTGGGGGGCAACAGCAGGGAGACATGGGGCATGACCGGGGTGGGGGCAACAGTAGAGAGACACAGGGCATGAGAGGGGGTGGGGGGTAACAGGAGAGAGACACAGGTCATGAGGGGGGGTGGGGGCAACAGCAGGGAGACACGGGCATGAGCGGGGGGTGGGGGAACACGAGGGAGACATGGGGCATGAGAGGGGGGTGGGGTGTAACAGGAGAGAGACACGGGGCATGAGCGGGGGTGGGGCACAACAGCAGGGAGACACGGGGCATGAGCGGGGGGCAACAGCAGGGAGACACGGGGCATGACCGGGGGGTCGGGGGCAACAGCAGGGAGACATGGGGCATGAGAGGGGGTTAACAGGGGAGATACACGGGGCAAGAGCGGGGGGTGGGGGGCAACAGGAGAGAGACACGGGCATGAGAGGGGGTGGGGGTAACAGGAGAGAGACACGAGGCATGAGTGAGGGTGGGGGGGTAACAGGAGAGAGACATGGGGCATGAGCGGGGGTGGGGGGTAACAGGAGAGAGACACGGGGCATGAGCGGGGGGTGGGGGGCAACAGCAGGGAGACATGGGGCATGAGAGGGGGTGGGCGCAACAGCAGGGAGACACAGGGCATGACTGGGGGTAGGGGGCAACAGGAGAGAGACACAGAGCATGAGCTGGGGGCAACATCAGGGAGACACGCGGCATGAGAGGAGGGAGGGGGCAACAGTAGGGAGACACGGGGCATGACCGGGGGGTGGGGGCAACCGGAGAGAGACACGGGGCAGGAGTGGGGGTTGGGGGCAACAGTAGAGAGACACGGGCATGAGTGGGGGTGGGGGGTAACAGGAGAGAGACACGGGGCATGAGCGGGGGGTGGGGGGCAACAGCAGGGAGACACGGGGCATGATTGGGGGTGGGTGTAACAGGAGAGAGAAACGGGGCATGAGCGCGGGGTGGGGGGCAACAGCAGGGAGACACGGGGCATGACCGGGTTGGGGGGCAACAGTAGAGAGACACAGGGCATGAGAGGGGGTGGGGGGTAACAGGAGAGAGACACGGGTCATGAGGGGGGTGGGGGGCAACAGCAGGGAGACACGGGCATGAGCGGGGGGTGGGGGAACACGAGGGAGACACGGGGCATGAGAGGGGGTGGGGGGTAACAGGAGAGAGACACGGGGCATGAGCGGGGGGTGGGGCGCAACAGCAGGGAGACACGGGGCATGAGCGGGGGGAAACAGCAGGGAGACACGGGGCATGACCGGGGGGTCGGGGGCAACAGCAGGGAGACATGGAGCATGAGAGGGGGTAACAGGGGAGAGACACGGGGCAAGAGCGGGGGGTGGGGGGCAACAGGAGAGAGACACAGGGCATGAGAGGGGGTGGGGGTAACAGGAGAGAGACACGAGGCATGAGTGAGGGTGGGGGTAACAAGAGAGAGACATGGAGCATGAGCGGGGGTGGGGGGTAACAGGAGAGAGACACGGGGCATGAGCAGGGGGTGGGGGGCAACAGCAGGGAGACATGGGGCATGAGAGGGGGTGGGGGGCAACAGCAGGGAGACACGGGGCATGACTGGGGGTAGGGGGCAACAGGAGAGAGACACAGCATGAGCTGGGGGCAACATCAGGGAGACACGGGGCATGAGAGGAGGGTGGGGGCAACAGTAGGGAAACACGGGGCATGAGAGGGGGTGGTGGTAACAGGAGAGAGACACGGGGCATGACCGGGGGTGGGGGCAACCGGAGAGAGACACGGGGCATGAGCGGGGGGTGGGGGCAACAGTAGAGAGACACGGGCATGAGTGGGGGTGGGGGGTAACAGGAGAGAGACAAGGGGCATGAGCAGGGGGGGGCAACAGCAGGGAGACATGGAGCATGAGAGGGGGTGGGGGCAACATCAGGGAGACACTGGGCATGACCGGGGGTAGGGGGCAACAGGAGAGAGACACAGAGCATGAGCTGGGGGCAACATCAGGGAGACACAGGGCATGAGTGTGGGGTGGGGGGCAACAGCAGGGAGACATGGGGCATGACCGGGGGTGGAGGGTAACAGGAGAGAGACACGGGGCATGAGTGGGGGTTGGGGGGCAACAGGAGGGAGACATGGGGCATGAGAAGGGGGTGGGGGTAACAGGAGAGAGACACGGGGCATGAGCGGGGGGCAACAGCAGGGAGACACAGGGCATGAGCCGGGGTGGGGGGGAACAGGGGAGACACGAGGCATGAGCAGGGGTGGGGGGAACAGGAGAGAGACACGGGGCATGAGCGGGGTTGGGGGGGCAACAGCAGGGAGACACGAGGCATGATCGGGGAGTGGGGGTAACAGGAGAGAGACACAGGGCATGAGCCGGGGTGGGGGGCAACAGCAGGGAGACACGGGCATGACCCGGGAGGAGGGGGCAAGAGGAGAGAGTCATGGGGCATGAGAGGGGGGTAGGGGGTAACAGGAGAGAGACACGGGGCATGTGAGGGGGGTGGGGGGCAACAGGAGACACACAGGGCATGAGCGGGGGCAACAGCAGGGAGACACAGGGCATGAGCGGGGTGGGGGGGAACAGGGGAGACATGAGGCATGAGCGGGGGGTAGGGGGAACAGGAGAAAGACACGGGGCATAAGCGGGGGTGGGGGGCAACAGCAGGGAGACACGAGGCATGATCGGGGAGTGGGGGTAACAGGAGAGAGACACAGGGCATGAGCGGGGGTGGGGGGCAAAAGCAGGGAGACATGGGGCATGACCGCGAGGTGGGGGCAAGAGGAGAGAGTCATGGGGCATGAGAGGGGGGTAGGGGGTAACAGGAGAGAGACACGGGGCATGTGAGGGGGGTGGGGGGCAACAGCAGGCAGACACGGGGGTTGGGGGAACATGAGGGAGACACGGGGCATGAGAGGGGGGCGGGGTGTAACAGGAGAGAGACACGGGGCATGAGCGGGGGGTCGGGGGCAACAGCAGGGAGACATGGGGCATGAGCGGGGGGTGAGAGCAACAGCAGGGAGACACGGGGCATAACCGGGGGTGGGGGGCAACAGCAGGGAGACACGGGGCCTGATCAGAGGGTGGGGGGTAACAGGGGAGAGACACGGGGCATGAGCGGCTGGTGGGGGCAACAGCAGGGAGATACGGGGCATGTCCGGGGAGTGGGGGGTAACAGGAGAGACACAGGACATGCGAGGGGGCTGGGGGGTAACAGGAGAGAGACACAGTGCATGAGCGGGGGGTGGGGGGCAACAGCAGGGAGACACGGGGCATGAGGGGCAACAGCAGGGAGACACGGGGCATGACCGGAAGGTGGGGGCAAGAGGAGAGAGTCATGGGGCATGAGAGGGGGGTAGGGGGTAACAGGAGAGAGACACGGGGCATGAGAGGGGGGTGGGGGAGCAACAGCAGGGATACACGGGGGTTGGGGGAACATGAGGGAGACACGGGGCATGAGAGGGGGGTGGGGGGTAACAGGAGAGAGACACAGGGCATGAGCGGGGCGTCAGGGGCAACAGCAGGGAGACACGGGGCATGAGCGGGGGGTGAGAGCAACAGCAGGGAGACACGGGGCATAACCGGGGGTGGGGGGCAACAGCAGGGAGGCACGGGGCCTGATCGGAGGGTGGGGGTAACAGGGGAGAGACACGGGGCATGAGCGGCTGGTGGGGGCAACAGCAGGGAGATGCGGGGCATGTCCAGGGAGTGGGGGGCAACAGGAGAGACACAGGACATGAGAGGGGGCTGGGGGGTAACAGGAGAGAGACACGGGGCATGAGATGGGGTGGGGGCAACACGAGAGAGAAACGGTGCATGAGCATGGGATGGGGGGCAACAGCAGTGAGACACGAGGCATGAGCGGAGGGTGGGGGGTAACAGGGGAGAGACACGGGGCATGAGCGGCTGGTGGGGGCAACAGAGGGAGATATGGGGCATGACCGGGGAGTGGGGGGCAACAGGAGAGAGACATGGGGCATGAGTGGGGGCTGGGGGGTAACTGGAGAGAGACACGGGGCATGAGAGGGGGGTGGGGGCAAAACGAGAGAGACACGGTGCATGAGCAGGGGGTGGGGGCAACAGCAGGGAGACAAGGGGCATGAGGGGCAACAGCAGGGAGACACGGGGCATGAGCGGAGGGTGGGGGCAACAGTAGAGAGACACGGGCATGAGCAGGGGGTGGGGGGTAACAGGAGAGAGACACAGGGCATGAGCGAGGGGTGGGGGCAACAGCAGGGAGACACGGGGCATGAACGGGGGGTGAGGGGCAACAGCAGGGAGACACGAGGCATGACAGGGGGGTGGGGGGACCAGGAGAGAGACATGGGGCATGAGCAGGGGGTGGGGGGCAACAGCAGGGAGACACAGGGCATGACCGGGGGTAAGGGCACCAGCAGGAAGACACGGGCATGACCGGGGGTAGGGGGCAACAGCAGGGAGACACGGGGCATGATCAGAGGGTGGGGGGTAACAGGGGAGAGACACGGGGCATGAGCGGCTTGTGGGGGCAACAGCAGGGAGATACGGGGCATGACCGGGGAGTGGGGGGCAACAGGAGAGAGACACAGGACATGACAGGGGGCTGGGGGTAACAGAAGAGAGACACAGGGCATGAGAGGGGGTAGGGGCAACACGAGAGAGACACGGTGCATGAGCAGGGGTGGGGGCAACAGCAGGGAGATACGGGGCATGACCGGGGAGTGGGGGGCAACAGGAGAGAGACACGGGGCAAGAAAGGGGGCTGGGGGTAACAGGAGAGAGACACGGGGCATGAGAGTGAGTGGGGGCAACACGAGAGAGACACGGGCATGAGCGGGGGGTGGGGGTAACAGGAGAGAGACACGGGGCATGAGCGGGGGGCAACAGCAGGGAGACACGGGGCATGAGCGGGGGTGAGGGGCAACAGCAGGGAGACACGAGGCATGACCGGGGGGTGGGGGGACCAGGAGAGAGACACGGGGCATGAGCAGGGGGTGGGAGGCAACAGCAGGGAGACACGGGGCATGACCGGGTGAACAGCAGGGAGACACTGGGCATGACTGGGAGGTGGAGGCAACAGGAGAGAGACACAGAGCATGAGCGGGGTGGGGGTACAGGAGAGAGACTGGGGGCATGAGCGGGGGTGGGGGGCAACAGCAGGGAGACACGGGGCATGACCGGGGGGTGGGGGCAACATGAGAGAGACACAGAGCATGAGCGGGGGGCAACAGCAGGGAGACACGGGCATGAGCAGGGGGGTGGGGGGGAACAGGGGAGACACAAGGCATGAGCGGGGGATGGGGGAACAGGACAGAGACACGGGGCATGAGCTGGGGGGGCAACAGCAGGGAGACACAGGGCATGACCGGGGGGTGGGAGGTAACAGGAGAGACACACAGGGCATGAGCGGGGGGTGGGGCAACAGGAGAGAGACAAGAGGCATGAGAGGGGGGTGGAGGTAACAGGAGAGAGACACGGGGCATGAGCGGGGGGTGAGGCAACAGCAGGGAGACACGGGGCATGACCGGGGAGTGGGGGTAACAGGAGAGAGACACCGGGCATGAGCGGGGGTGGGGGGCAACAGCAGGGAGACACGGGGCATGACCGGGGGGTGGGGGCAATATGAGAGAGACATGGGGCATGAGAGGGGGGTAGGGGGTAACAGGAGAGAGATACGGGGCATAAGAGGGGGGTGGGGGGCAACAGCAGGTAGACACGTGGGTTGGGGGGAACACGAGGGAGACACGGGGCATGAGAGAGGGGTGGGGGTAACAGGAGAGAGACACGGGGCATGAGCGGGGGGTCGGGGGCAACAGCAGGGAGACACAGGACATGAGAGGGGGCTGGGGGGTAACAGGATAGAGACACGGGGCATGAGAGGGGGTGGGGCAACACGAGAGAGAAACTGTGCATGAGCATGGGGTGGGGGGCAACAGCAGAGAGACACGGGGCATGAGCCGAGGGTGGGGGGTAACAGGGGAGAGACATGGGGCATGAGCGGCTGGTGGGGGCAACAGCAGGGAGATACGGGGCATGAGCGGGGAGTGGGGGGCAACAGGAGAGAGACATGGGGCATGAGTGGGGGCTGGGGGGTAACAGGAGAGAGACCCGGGGCATGAGAGGGGGTGGGGGCAAAACGAGAGAGACACGGTGCATGAGCGGGGGGTGGGGGGGCAAGAGCAGGGAGACAAGGGGCATGAGGGGCAACAGCAGGGAGACACGGGGCATGACCGGGAGGTGGGGGCAAGAGGAGAGAGTCATGGGGCATGAGAGGGGGTAGGGGGTAACAGGAGAGAGACACGGGGCATGAGAGGGGGGTGGGGGCAACAGCAGGGAGACACGGGGGTTGGGGGAACATGAGGGAGACACGGGGCATGAGCGGGGGGTCGTGGGCAACAGCAGGGAGACACGGGGCATGAGCGGGGGGTGAGAGCAACAGCAGGGAGACACGGGGCATAACCGGAGGCGGGGGGCAACAGCAGGGAGACACGGGGCCTGATCGGAGGGTGGGGCGTAACAGGGGAGAGACACGTGGCATGAGAGGGGGTGGGGGCAACACGAGAGAGAAACGGTGCATGAGCATTGAGTGGGGGGCAACAGCAGTGAGACACGGGGCATGAGCGGAGGGTGGGGGGTAACAGGGGAGAGACACGGGGCATGAGCAGCTGGTGGGGGCAACAGCAGGGAGATACGGGGCATGACCGGGGAGTGGGGGGCAACAGGAGAGAGACATGGGGCATGAGTGGGGGCTGGGGGGTAACAGGAGAGAGACACGGGGCATGAGAGGGGGTGGAGGCAAAACGAGAGAGACACGGTGCATGAGCGGGGGGTGGGGGGCAACAGCAGGGAGACAAGGGGCATGAGGAGCAACAGCAGGGAGACACGGGGCATGAGTGGGGGGTGGGGGCAACAGAAGAGAGACACGGGCATGAGCAGGGGGTGGGGGTAACAGGAGAGAAACACGGGGCATGAGCGGGGGGTGGGGGCAACAGCAGGGAGACACGGGGCATGAGCGGGGGTGAGGGGCAACAGCAGGGAGAAACGAGGCATGACAGGGGGGTGGGGGGACCAGGAGAGAGACATGGGGCATGAGCAGGGGGTGGGGGGCAACAGCAGGGAGACACAGGGCATGACCGGGGGTGAGGGCAACAGCAGGGAGACACGGGCATGACCGGGGGTAGGGGGCAACAGCAGGGAGACACGGGGCATGATCGGAGGGTGGGGGGTAACAGGGGAGAGACACGGGGCATGAGCGACTGGTGGGGGCAACAGCAGGGAGATACGGGGCATGACCGGGGAGTGGGGGGCAACAGGAGAGAGACACAGGACATGACAGGGGGCTGGGGGTAACAGAAGAGAGACACAGGCCATGAGAGGGGGTAGGGGCAACATGAGAGAGACACGGTGCATGAGCAGGGGGTGGGGGCAACAGCAGGGAGATACGGGGCATGACCGGGGAGTGGGGGGCAACAGGAGAGAGACACGGGGCAAGAAAGGGGGCTGGGGGTAACAGGAGAGAGACACGGGGCATGAGAGTGAGTGGGGGCAACACGAGAGAGACACGGGCATGAGCAGGGGGTGGGGGGTAACAGCAGGGAGATACGGGGCATGACCGGGGAGTGGGGGGCAACAGGAGAGAGACACGGGGCAAGAAAGGGGGCTGGGGGTAACAGGAGAGAGACACGGGGCATGAGAGTGAGTGGGGGCAACACGAGAGAGACACGGGCATGAGCAGGGGGTGTGGGGGTAACAGGAGAGAGACACGGGGCATGAGCGGGGGGGCAACAGCAGGGAGACACGGGGCAATGAGCGGGGGGTGAGGGGCAACAGCAGGGAGACACAAGGCATGACCGGGGGGTGGGGGGCCAGGAGAGAGACACGGGGCATGAGCAGGGGGTGGGAGGCAACAGCAGGGAGACACGGGGCATGACCGGGTGAACAGCATGGAGACACTGGGCATGAATGGGAGGTGAGGGCAACAGGAGAGAGACACAGAGCATGAGCGTGGGTGGGGGTACAGGAGAGAGACACCGGGCATGAGCGGGGTTGGGGGGCAACAGCAGGGAGACACGGGGCATGACCAGGGGGTGGGGGGCAACAGGAGAGAGACACGGAGCATGAGCGGGGGGCAACAGCAGGGAGACACGGGCATGAGCAGGGGGTGGGGGGAACAGGGGAGACACAAGGCATGAGCGGGGGGTGGAGGGAACAGGACAGAGACACGGGGCATGAGCTGGGGGGGGGCAACAGCAGAGAGACACAGGGCATGACCGGGGGTGGGAGGTAACAGGAGAGACACATAGGGCATGAGCGGGGGGTGGGGGGTAACAGGAGAGAGACAAGAGGCATGAGAGGGGGTGGAGGTAACAGGAGAGAGACACGGGCATGAGCGGGGGGTGAGGCAACAGCAGGGAGACACGGGGCATGACCGGGGAGTGGGGGTAACAGGAGAGAGACACGGGGCATGAGCGGGGTGGGGGGCAACAGCAGGGAGACACGGGGCATGACCGGGGGGTGGGGGCAAGATGAGAGAGACATGGGGCATGAGAGGGGTAGGGGGTAACAGGAGAGAGATACGGGGCATAAGAGGGGGGTGGGGGCATCAGCAGGTAGACACGGGGGTTGGGGGAACACGAGGGAGACACGGGGCATGAGAGGGGGGTGGGGGTAACAGGAGAGAGACACGGGGCATGAGTGGGGGGTCGGGGGCAACAGCAGGGAGACACATGGCATGAGTGGGGGTGAGGGCAACAGCAGGGAGACACGGGGCATGACCGGGGGTGGGGGGCAACAGCAGGGAGACACGGGGCATGATCGGAGGGTGGGGGGGTAACAGGGGAGAGACACGGGGCATGAGCGGCTGGTGGGGGCAACAGCAGGGAGATACGGGGCATGACCGGGGAGTGGGGGGCAACAGGAGAGAGACACGGGGCATGAGAGGGGGCTGGGGGTAACAGGAGAGAGACACGGGGCATGAGAGGGGGTGGGGGTAACACGAGAGAGACACGGTGCATTAGCGGGGGTGGGGGGCAACAGCAGGGAGACACGGGGCATGAGGGGCAACAGCAGGGAGACACGGGGCATGAGCAGGGGGTGGGGGGAACACGAGGGAGACACGGGGCATGAGCGGGATGTGGGGGGTAACAGGAGAGAGACACGGGGCATGAGCGGGGGGTGGGGGGCAACAGCAGGGAGACACAGGGCATGAGCAGGGGTGGGGGGCAACAGCAGGGAGACACGGGGCATGAGCGGGGGGTGGGGGGTAACAGGAGACAGACACGGGGGATGAGCAGGCGGTGGGGGGCAACAGGAGGGAGACACGGGGCATGAGCGGGTGGTGGGAGGCAACAGCAGGGAGACATGGGGCATGAGCGGGGGGTGGGGGGCAACAGCAGGGAGACATGGGGCATGAGCGGGGGGTGGGGGAACACGAGGGAGACAAGGGGCATGAGAGGGGGGTGGGGGATAACAGGAGAAAGACACGGGGCATGAGCTGAGGGTGGGGGGCAACAGGAGAGAGACACAGAGCATGAGAGGTGGGAGGGGGTAACAGGAAAGAGACACAGGGAATGAGCAGGGGGTGGGGGGCAACAGCAGGGAGACACGTGGCATGATTGGGGGTAGGTGTAACAGGAGAGAGAACGGGGCATGAGCGGGGGGTGGGGGGCAACAGCAGGGAGACATGGGGCATGACCGGGGTGGGGGCAACAGTAGAGAGACACAGGGCATGAGAGGGGGTGGGGGGGTAACAGGAGAGAGACACAGGTCATGAGGGGGGGTGGGGGCAACAGCAGGGAGACACGGGCATGAGCGGGGGTGGGGGAACACGAGGGAGACACGGGGCATGAGAGGGGGGGTGGGGTGTAACAGGAGAGAGACACGGGGCATGAGCGGGGGGTGGGGCACAACAGCAGGGAGACACGGGGCATGAGCGGGGGGCAACAGCAGGGAGACACGGGGCATGACCGGGGGGTCGGGGGCAACAGCAGGGAGACATGGGGCATGAGAGGGGGTTAACAGGGGAGATACACGGGGCAAGAGCGGGGGGTGGGGGGCAACAGGAGAGAGACACGGGCATGAGAGGGGGTGGGGGTAACAGGAGAGAGACACGAGGCATGAGTGAGGGTGGGGGGGTAACAGGAGAGAGACATGGGGCATGAGCGGGGGTGGGGGGTAACAGGAGAGAGACACGGGGCATGAGCAGGGGGTGGGGGGCAACAGCAGGGAGACATGGGGCATGAGAGGGGGTGGGCGCAACAGCAGGGAGACACAGGGCATGACTGGGGGTAGGGGGCAACAGGAGAGAGACACAGAGCATGAGCTGGGGGCAACATCAGGGAGACACGGGGCATGAGAGGAGGGAGGGGGCAACAGTAGGGAGACACGGGGCATGACCGGTTGGTGGGGGCAACCGGAGAGAGACACGGGGCAGGAGTGGGGGTTGGGGGCAACAGTAGAGAGACACGGGCATGAGTGGGGGTGGGGGTAACAGGAGAGAGACACGGGGCATGAGCGGGGGGTGGGGGCAACAGCAGGGAGACACGGGGCATGATTGGGGGTGGGTGTAACAGGAGAGAGAAACGGGGCATGAGCGCGGGGTGGGGGGCAACAGCAGGGAGACACGGGGCATGACCGGGTTGGGGGGCAACAGTAGAGAGACACAGGGCATGAGAGGGGGTGGGGGGTAACAGGAGAGAGACACGGGTCATGAGGGGGGTGGGGGGCAACAGCAGGGAGACACGGGCATGAGCGGGGGGTGGGGGAACACGAGGGAGACACGGGGCATGAGAGGGGGATGGGGGGTAACAGGAGAGAGACACGGGGCATGAGCGGGGGGTGGGGCGCAACAGCAGGGAGACACGGGGCATGAGCGGGGGGCAACAGCAGGGAGACACGGGGCATGACCGGGGGGTCGGGGGCAACAGCAGGGAGACATGGGGCATGAGAGGGGGGTAACAGGGAGAGACACGGGGCAAGAGCGGGGGGTGGGGGGCAACAGGAGAGAGACACAGGGCATGAGAGGGGGTGGGGGTAACAGGAGAGAGACACGAGGCATGAGTGAGGGTGGGGGTAACAAGAGAGAGACATGGGGCATGAGCGGGGGTGGGGGTAACAGGAGAGAGACACGGGGCATGAGCAGGGGGTGGGGGGCAACAGCAGGGAGACATGGGGCATGAGAGGGGGTGGGGGGCAACAGCAGGGAGACACGGGGCATGACTGGGGGTAGGGGGCAACAGGAGAGAGACACAGCATGAGCTGGGGGCAACATCAGGGAGACACGGGGCATGAGAGGAGGGTGGGGGCAACAGTAGGGAAACACGGGGCATGAGAGGGGGTGGTGGTAACAGGAGAGAGACACGGGGCATGACCGGGGGTGGGGGCAACCGGAGAGAGACACGGGGCATGAGCGGGGGGTGGGGGCAACAGTACAGAGACACGGGCATGAGTGGGGGTGGGGGGTAACAGGAGAGAGACAAGGGGCATGAGCGGGGGGGGCAACAGCAGGGAGACATGGAGCATGAGAGGGGGTGGGGGCAACATCAGGGAGACACTGGGCATGACCGGGGGTAGGGGGCAACAGGAGAGAGACACAGAGCATGAGCTGGGGGCTACATCAGGGAGACACAGGGCATGAGTGTGGGGCAACAGCAGGGAGACATGGGGCATGACCGGGGGGTGGAGGGTAACAGGAGAGAGACACGGGGCATGAGTGGGGGTTGGGGGGCAACAGGAGGGAGACATGGGGCATGAGAAGGGGGTGGGGGTAACAGGAGAGAGACACGGGGCATGAGCGGGGGGCAACAGCAGGGAGACACAGGGCATGAGCCGGGGTGGGGGGGGAACAGGGGAGACACGAGGCATGAGCAGGGGTGGGGGGAACAGGAGAGAGACACGGGGCATGAGCGGGGTTGGGGGGGCAACAGCAGGGAGACACGAGGCATGATCGGGGAGTGGGGGTAACAGGAGAGAGACACAGGGCATGAGCCGGGGTGGGGGGCAACAGCAGGGAGACACGGGCATGACCGGGAGGAGGGGGCAAGAGGAGAGAGTCATGGGGCATGAGAGGGGGGTAGGGGGTAACAGGAGAGAGACACGGGGCATGTGAGGGGGGTGGGGGCAACAGGAGACACACAGAACATGAGCGGGGGCAACAGCAGGGAGACACAGGGCATGAGCGGGGGTGGGGGGGGAACAGGGGAGACATGAGGCATGAGCGGGGGGTAGGGGGAACAGGAGAGAGACACGGGGCATAAGCGGGGGTGGGGGCAACAGCAGGGAGACACGAGGCATGATCGGGGAGTGGGGGTAACAGGAGAGAGACACAGGGCATGAGCGGGGGGTGGGGGGCAAAAGCAGGGAGACATGGGGCATGACCGCGAGGTGGGGGCAAGAGGAGAGAGTCATGGGGCATGAGAGGGGGGTAGGGGGTAACAGGAGAGAGACACGGGGCATGTGAGGGGGGTGGGGGGCAACAGGAGACACACAGGGCATGAGCGGGGGCAACAGCAGGGAGACACAGGGCATGAGCGGGGGGTGGGGGGGAACAGGGGAGACATGAGGCATGAGCGGGGGGTAGGGGGAACAGGAGAGAGACACGGGGCATAAGCGGGGGTGGGGGGCAACAGCAGGGAGACACGAGGCATGATCGGGGAGTGGGGGTAACAGGAGAGAGACACAGGGCATGAGCGGGGGTGGGGGGCAAAAGCAGGGAGACATGGGGCATGACCGCGAGTTGGGGGCAAGAGGAGAGAGTCATGGGGCATGAGAGGGGGGTAGGGGGTAACAGGAGAGAGACACGGGGCATGTGAGGGGGGTGGGGGGCAACAGCAGGGAGATACGGGGGTTGGGGGAACATGAGGGAGACACGGGGCATGAGAGGGGGGCGGGGTGTAACAGGAGAGAGACACGGGGCATGAGCGGGGGGTCGGGGGCAACAGCAGGGAGACATGGGGCATGAGCGGGGGGTGAGAGCAACAGCAGGGAGACACGGGGCATAACCGGGGGTGGGGGGCAACAGCAGGGAGACACAGGGCCTGATCAGAGGGTGGGGGGTAACAGGGGAGAGACACGGGGCATGAGCGGCTGGTGGGGGCAACAGCAGGGAGATACGGGGCATGTCCGGGGAGTGGGGGGTAACAGGAGAGACACAGGACATGCGAGGGGGCTGGGGGGTAACAGGAGAGAGACACAGTGCATGAGCGGGGGGTGGGGGGCAACAGCAGGGAGACACGGGGCATGAGGGGCAACAGCAGGGAGACACGGGGCATGACCGGAAGGTGGGGGCAAGAGGAGAGAGTCATGGGGCATGAGAGGGGGGTAGGGGGTAACAGGAGAGAGACACGGGGCATGAGAGGGGGGTGGGGGGCAACAGCAGGGATACACGGGGGTTGGGGGAACATGAGGGAGACACGGGGCATGAGAGGGGGGTGGGGGGTAACAGGAGAGAGACACAGGGCATGAGCGGGGGGTCGGGGGCAACAGCAGGGAGACACGGGGCATGAGCGGGGGGTGAGAGCAACAGCAGGGAGACACGGGGCATAACCGGGGGTGGGGGGCAACAGCAGGGAGACACGGGGCCTGATCGGAGGGTGGGGGTAACAGGGGAGAGACACGGGGCATGAGCGGCTGGTGGGGGCAACAGCAGGGAGATGCGGGGCATGTCCAGGGAGTGGGGGGCAACAGGAGAGACACAGGACATGAGAGGGGGCTGGGGGGTAACAGGAGAGAGACACGGGGCATGAGATGGGGTGGGGGCAACACGAGAGAGAAACGGTGCATGAGCATGGGGTGGGGGGCAACAGCAGTGAGACACGAGGCATGAGCGGAGGGTGGGGGGTAACAGGGGAGAGACACGGGGCATGAGCGGCTGGTGGGGGCAACAGAGGGAGATATGGGGCATGACCGGGGAGTGGGGGGCAACAGGAGAGAGACATGGGACATGAGTGGGGGCTGGGGGGTAACTGGAGAGAGACACGGGGCATGAGAGGGGGGTGGGGGCAAAACGAGAGAGACACGGTGCATGAGCAGGGGGTGGGGGGCAACAGCAGGGAGACAAGGGGCATGAGGGGCAACAGCAGGGAGACACGGGGCATGAGCGGAGGGTGGGGGCAACAGTAGAGAGACACGGGCATGAGCAGGGGGTGGGGGGTAACAGGAGAGAGACACAGGGCATGAGCGAGGGGTGGGGCAACAGCAGGGAGACACGGGGCATGAACGGGGGGTGAGGGGCAACAGCAGGGAGACACGAGGCATGACAGGGGGGTGGGGGGACCAGGAGAGAGACATGGGGCATGAGCAGGGGGTGGGGGGCAACAGCAGGGAGACACAGGGCATGACCGGGGGTAAGGGCACCAGCAGGAAGACACGGGCATGACCGGGGGTAGGGGGCAACAGCAGGGAGACACGGGGCATGATCAGAGGGTGGGGGATAACAGGGGAGAGACACGGGGCATGAGCGGCTGGTGGGGGCAACAGCAGGGAAATACGGGGCATGACCGGGGAGTGGGGGGCAACAGGAGAGAGACACAGGACATGACAGGGGGCTGGGGGTAACAGAAGAGAGACACAGGGCATGAGAGGGGGTAGGGGCAACACGAGAGAGACACGGTGCATGAGCAGGGGGTGGGGGCAACAGCAGGGAGATACGGGGCATGACCGGGTAGTGGGGGGCAACAGGAGAGAGACACGGGGCAAGAAAGGGGGCTGGGGGTAACAGGAGAGAGACACGGGGCATGAGAGTGAGTGGGGGCAACACGAGAGAGACACGGGCATGAGCGGGGGGTGGGGGGTAACAGGAGAGAGACACGGGGCATGAGCGGGGGGCAACAGCAGGGAGACACGGGGCATGAGCGGGGGTGAGGGGCAACAGCAGGGAGACACGAGGCATGACCGGGGGGTGGGGGGACCAGGAGAGAGACACGGGGCATGAGCAGGGGGTGGGAGGCAACAGCAGGGAGACACGGGGCATGACCGGGTGAACAGCAGGGAGACACTGGGCATGACTGGGAGGTGGAGGCAACAGGAGAGAGACACAGAGCATGAGCGGGGGTGGGGGTACAGGAGAGAGACTGGGGGCATGAGCGGGGGTGGGGGGCAACAGCAGGGAGACACGGGGCATGACCGGGGGGTGGGGGCAACATGAGAGAGACACAGAGCATGAGCGGGGGGCAACAGCAGGGAGACACGGGCATGAGCAGGGGTGGGGGGAACAGGGGAGACACAAGGCATGAGCGGGGGATGGGGGAACAGGACAGAGACACGGGGCATGAGCTGGGGGGCAACAGCAGGGAGACACAGGGCATGACCGGGGGGTGGGAGGTAACAGGAGAGACACACAGGGCATGAGCGGGGGGTGGGGGCAACAGGAGAGAGACAAGAGGCATGAGAGGGGGGTGGAGGTAATAGGAGAGAGTTTACAAAGGTAGCGGGCGCCCCTCTCTCGAAAGAACAAGGCCTGATAACCTGTTCAGTGGTTATTAACCACTTGAGAGTTCGCAGCCACTGCTTTTACTCACTGTGCCTTTCACAGATGGGAAATATCCATTTGCATATCAGTCTTTGTCCCGCCCAAGGGCAGTCCAGCACCGTAATAGGAGAGAGACACGGGGCATGAGCGGGGGGTGAGGCAACAGCAGGGAGACACGGGGCATGACCGGGGAGTGGGGGTAACAGGAGAGAGACACCGGGCATGAGCGGGGGTGGGGGGCAACAGCAGGGAGACACGGGGCATGACCGGGGGGTGGGGGCAATATGAGAGAGACATGGGGCATGAGAGGGGGGTAGGGGGTAACAGGAGAAGATACCGGGCATAAGAGGGGGGTGGGGGGCAACAGCAGGTAGACACGGGGGTTGGGGGGAACACGAGGGAGACACGGGGCATGAGAGAGGGGTGGGGGTAACAGGAGAGAGACACGGGGCATGAGCGGGGGGTCGGGGGCAACAGCAGGGAGACACAGGGCATGAGTGGGGGGTGAGGGCAACAGCAGGGAGACACGGGGCATGACCGGGGGGTGGGGGGCAACAGCAGGGAGACACGGGGCATGATCGGAGGGTGGGGGGTAACAGGGGAGAGAAACAGGGCATGAGCGGCTGGTGGGGGCAACAGCAGGGAGATACGGGGCATAACCGGGGAGTGGGGGGCAACAGGAGAGAGACACGGTGCATGAGAGGGGGCTGGGGGTAACAGGAGAGAGACACGGGGCATGAGAGGGGGTGGCGGTAACACGAGAGAGACACGGTGCATTAGCAGGGGGTGGGGGGCAACAGCAGGGAGACACGGGGCATGAGGGGCAACAGCAGGGAGACACGGGGCATGAGCGGGGGGTGGGGGGAACACGAGGGAGACACGGGGCATGAGTGGGATGTGGTGGGTAACAGGAGAGAGACACAGGGCATGAGCGGGGGGTGGGGGGCAACAGCAGGGAGACACAGGGAATGAGCAGGGGGTGGGGGGCAACAGCAGGGAGATACGGGGCATGAGCGGGGGGTGGGGGGTAACAGGAGACAGAAACGGGGCATGAGCAGGCGGTGGGGGGCAACAGGAGGGAGACACGGGGCATGAGCGGGGGGTGGGAGGCAACAGCAGGGAGACATGGGGCATGAGCGGGGGGTGGGGGGCAACAGCAGGGAGACATGGGGCATGAGCGGGGGGTGGGGGAACACGAGGGAGACAAGGGGCATGAGAGGGGGGTGGGGGTAACAGGATAGAGACACGGGGCATTAGCAGGGGGTGAGGGGCAACTGGAGGGACACACGGGACATGAGTGTGGGGGCAACAGGAGAAAGACACGGGGCATGAGCGGGGGGTGGAGGGGTAACAGGAGAGAAACAAGGCATAAGCAGGGGGGTGGGGGGAACAGAAGAGAGACACGGGGCATGAGCAGGGTGTGAGGGGCAACAGCAGGGAAACACGGGGCATGTCCAGAGGGTGGGGGGCAACAGGAGAGAGACACGGAGCATGAGCTGGGGGCAACAGCAGGAAGACACGGGGCATGAGCTGGGGGTGGGGGGCAACAGCAGGGAGACACGGGCTTGACCGGGGGGGTCGGGGGTAACAGGAGAGAGACACGGGGCATGAGCAGGGGTGGGGGGCAACAGGAGGGAGACACGGGGCATGAGAGGGGGTGGGGGGTAACAGGAGAGAGACACGGGTCATGAACAGGGGGTGGGGGGCAACAGCAGGGAGACACGGGGCTTGAGCGGGTGCTGGAGGGAACGGGGAGACACGAGGCATGAGCAGGGAGTGGGGGGAACAGGAGAGAGACACGGGGCATGAGAATGGGGTGGGGGGCAACAGCAGGGAGACACAGGGCATCACCGGGGGTGGGGGTAACAGGAGAGAGACACCGGGCATGACCGGGGGTGGGGGTAACAGGAGAGAGACACCGGGCATGACCGGGTGTGGGGGGCAACAGCAGGGAGACACGGGGCATGACCGGGGGGTGGGGGGGAACAGGAGAGAGACACGGGGCATGACCGGGGGTGGGGGGAACAGGAGAGAGACACCGGGCATGAAAGGGGGGTGGGGGGTAACAGGAGAGAGACACGAGCATTAGAGGGGGTGGGGGCAACAGTAGGGAGACACGAGGCATGACCGGGGAGTGAGGGTAACAGGAGGGAGACACGAGGCATGAGAGGGGGGTAGGGGGTAACAGGAGAGAGACACGGGGTATGAGAGAGGGGTGAGGGCAACAGCAGGGAGAAACGGGGGTTGGGGGAACACGAGGGAGACACGGGGCATAAGAGGAGGGTGGGGGGTAACAGGAGAGAGACACGGGGCATGAGCGGGGGGTCGGGGGAAGCAGCAGGGAGACACGGGGCATGAGCGAGGGGTGAGGGCAACAGCAGGGAGACACGGGGCATAACCGGGGGTGGGGGGCAACAGCACGGAGACACGGGGCCTGATCGGAGGGTGGGGGGTAACAGGGGAGAGACACGGGGCATGAGCGGCTGGTGGGGGCAACAGCAGGGAGATACGGGGCATGTCCGGGGAGTGGGGGGCAACAGGAGAGACACGGGACATGAGAGGGGGATGGGGGGTAACAGGAGAGATACACGGGGCATGAGAGGGGGTGGGGGCAACACAAGAGAGAAACGGTGCATGAGCATGGGGTGGGGGGCAACAGCAGGGAGACACAGGGCATGAGCGGAGGGTGGGGGGTAACAGGGGAGAGATACGGGGCATGAGCGGCTGGTGGGGACAACAGCAGGAGATACGGGGCATGACCGGGGAGTGGGGGGCAACAGGAGAGAGACATGGGGCATGAGTGGGGGCTGGGGGGTAACAGGAGAGAGACACGGGGCATGAGAGGGGGTGGGGGCTAAACGAGAGAGACACGGTGCATGAGCGGGGGGTGGGGGGCATCAGCAGGGAGACACGGGGCATGAGGGGCAACAGCAGGGAGACACGGAGCATGAGCGGGGGTGGGGGCAACAGTAGAGAGACACGGGCATGAGCAGGGGGTAGGGGGTAACAGGAGAGAGACACGGGGCATGAGCGGGGGGTGGGGGCAACAGCAGGGAGACACGGGGCATGAGCGGGGGTGAGGGGCAACAGCAGGGAGACACGAGGCATGACAGGGGGGTGGGGGGACCAGGAGAGAGACATGAGGCATGAGCAGGGGGTGGGGGGCAACAGCAGGGAGACACGGGGCATGACCGGGGGGTGAGGGCAACAGCAGGGAGACACGGGGCATAACCGGGAGTTGGGGGCAACAGCAGGGAGACACGGGGCATGATCGGAGGGTGGGGGGTAACAGGGGAGAGACACAGGGCATGAGCGGCTGGTGGGGCAACAGCAGGGAGATACGGGGCATGACCGGGGAGTGGGGGGCAACAGGAGAGAGACACAGGACATGAGAGGGGGCTGGGGGTAACAGGAGAGAGACACGGGGCATGAGAGGGGGTAGGGGCAACACGAGAGAGAAACGGTGCATGAGCGGGGGGTGGGGGCAACAGCAGGGAGATACGGGGCATGACCGGGGAGTGGGGGGCAACAGGAGAGAGACAAGAGGAAAGAAAGGGGGCTAAGGGTAACAGGAGAGAGACACGGGGCATGAGAGGGTGTGGGGCAACACGAGAGAGACACGGGCATGAGCGGGGGGTGGGGGGTAACAGGAGAGAGACACGGGGCATGAGCAGGGGTTGGGGGGCAACAGCAGGGAGACACGGGGCATGACCGGGTGATGGGGGGCAACAAGAGAGAGACACGGGGCATGAGCAGGGGGTGGGGGCAACAGCAGGGAGACACTGGGCATGACTAGGGAGTGGGGGCAACGCGAGAGAGACACGGGCATGAGCGGGGGGTGGGGGGTAACAGGAAAGAGACACGGGGCATGAGCAGGTGGTGGGGGGCAACAGCAGGGAGACACGGGGCATGAGAAGGGGGTGGGGGGTAACAGGAGAGAGACACAGGGCATGAGCCGGGGGTGGGGGGCAACAGCAGGGAGACACGGGGCATGAGCAGGGGGTGGGGGGGAACAGGGGCGACACAAGGCATGAGTGGGGGGTGGAGGTAACAGGAGAGAGACACGGGGCATGACCGGGGGGTGGGGGCAACAGGAGAGAGACACAGGGCATGAGCGGGGGGTGGGGGCAACAGGAGAGAGACACGGGGCATGAGCGGGGGGTGGGGGTAACTCGAGAGAGAGACGGGGCATGAGCGGGGGTGGGGGGCAACAGCATGGAGACAAGGGGCATGAGCGGGGGGTGAGGGGCAACAGCAGGGAGACAGGGGGCATGAGCGGGGTTGGGGGGAACACGAGGGAAACATGGGGCAAGAGAGGGGAGTGGGGATAGCAGGAGAGAGACACGGGGCATGAGCGGGGGGTGGGGGGCAACAGCAGGGAGACACAGGGCATGAGCGGGGGTGGCGGGCAACAGCAGGGAGACACGGGGCATGAGAGGGGGTTGGGGGGTAACAGGAGAGAGACACGGGGCATGACCGGGGGGTGGTGGCAACAGGAGAGAGACACGGGGCATGAGCGGGGGGTGGGGGGTAACTCGAGAGAGACACGGGGCATGAGCGGGGTTGGGGGGCAACAGCAGGGAGCAACGGGCATGAGCGGGGGGTGAGGGGCAACAGCAGGGAGACACGAGGCATGACCGGGATGTGGGGGGAACAGGAGAGAGACAAGGGGCATGACTGGGGGGTGGAGGGCAACAGGAGAGAGACACAGAGCATGAGCAGGGGGTGGGGGAACAGAAGAGAGACACGGGGCATGAGCGGGGGTGGGGGGTAACAGGAGAGAGACATGGGGCATGAGCGGGGGGTCGGGGGCAACAGCAGGGAGACACGGGGCATGAGCAGGGGTGAGGGCAACAGCAGGAAGACACGGAGCGCATGAGAGGGGGTGGGGGTAACAGGAGAGACACAAGGCATGAGTGGGGGGTGGGGGGCAACAGCAGGGAGACACGGGGCATGAGCAGGGGGTGGGGGGGAACAGGGGAGACACAAGGCATGAGTGTGGGGTGGAGGTAACAGGAGAGAGACACGGGGCATGACCGGGGGGTGGGGGCAACAGGAGAGAGACACAGGGCATGAGTGGGGGGTGGGGGCAACAGGAGAGAGACACGGGGCATGAGCGGGGGGTGGGGGTAACTCGAGAGAGAGACGGGGCATGAGCGGGGGTGGGGGGCAACAGCATGGAGACAAGGGGCATGAGCGGGGGGTGAGGGGCAACAGCAGGGAGACACGGGGCTTGAGCGGGGGGTGGCGGGCAACAGCAGGGAGACACGGGGCATGAGAGGGGTTGGGGGGAACATGAGGGAAACACGGGGCAAGAGAGGGGAGTGGGGATAGCAGGAGAGAGACACGGGGCATGAGTGGGGGGTGGGGGGCAACAGCAGGGAGACACAGGGCTTGAGCGGGGGGTGGCGGGCAACAGCAGGGAGACACGGGGCATGAGAGGGGGTTGGGGGGTAACAGGAGAGAGACACGGGGCATGACCGGGGGTGGTGGCAACAGGAGAGAGACACGGGGCATGAGCGGGGGGTGGGGGGTAACTCGAGAGAGACACGGGGCATGAGCGGGGTTGGGGGGCAACAGCAGGGAGACACGGGCATGAGCGGGGGTGAGGGGCAACAGCAGGGAGACACGAGGCATGACCGGGATGTGGGGGGAACAGGAGAGAGACAAGGGGCATGACTGGGGGATGGGGGGCAACAGGAGAGAGACACAGAGCATGAGCAGGGGGTGGGGGAACAGAAGAGAGACACGGGGCATGAGCGGGGGTGGGGGGTAACAGGAGAGAGACATGGGGCATGAGCGGGGGGTCGGGGGCAACAGCAGGGAGACACGGGGCATGAGCAGGGGGTGAGGGCAACAGCAGGAAGACACGGAGCGCATGAGAGGGGGTGGGGGTAACAGGAGAGAGACACGGGGCATGACCGTGGGTGGGGGCAACAGGAGAGAGACACAGGGCATAAGCGGGGGGTGGGGGCAACAGGAGAGAGACATGGGGCATGAGCGGGGAGTGGGGGTAACTTGAGAGAGACACGGGGCATGAGCGGGGGTGGATGGCAACAGCAGGGAGACACGGGGCATGAGCGGGGGGTGAGGGGCAACAGCAGGGAGACACAGGGCATGAGTGGGGGGTGGGGGAACACGGGGGAGACACGGGGCAAGAGAGGGGAGTGGAGGGTAGCAGGAGAGAGACACGGGGCATGAGCGGGGGGTGGGGGCAACAGCAGGGAGACACGGGGCATGAGCGGGGGGTGGGGGCAACAGCAGGGAGACACGGGGCATGACCGGGGGTCGGGGGCAACAGCAGGGAGACACGGGGCATGAGGGGGGGTGGGGGTAACAGGGGAGAGACACGGGGCATGAGCGGGGGGTGGGGGGCAACAGGAGAGAGACACGGGGCATGAGAGGGGGGTGGGGGTCAACAGGAGAGAGAAACAAGGCATGAGATGGTGGTGGGGGGTAACAGGAGAGAGACATGGGGCATGAGCGGGGTGTGGGGGGCAACAGCAGGGAGACACGGGGCATGAGAGGGGGGTGGGGTGTAATAGGAGAGAGACACGGGGCATGACTGGGGGGTGGGGGCAACTGGAGAGAGACACAGGGCATGAGCGGGGGTGGGGGCATCAGGAGAGAGACATGGGACATGAGCATGGCATGGGGGGTAACTCGAGAGAGACACGGGGCATGAGCGGGGGTGGGGGGCAACAGCAGGGAGACACGGGGTAGGAGCAGGGGTGACGGGCAACAGCAGGGAGACACGAGGCATGACTGGGGTGTGGGGGGAACAGGAGAGAGAAACGGGGCATGAACAGGGGGTGGGGGCAACAGCAGGGAGACACGGGGCATGACCAGGGGTGGGGGGCAACAGGAGAGAGACACGGGGCCTGACGGGGGGTGGGGGGCAACAGGAATGAGACACAGAGCATGAGCAGGGGGTGGGGGAACAGAAGAGAGACACGGTGCATGAGCGGGGGTGGGGGGCAACAGCAGGGAGACACGGGGCATGAGAGGGGGTAGGGGTAACAGGAGAGAGACATGGGACATGAGCGGGGGTCGGGGGCAACAGCAGGGAGACACGGAGCATGACCAGGGGGTGGGGGGCAACAGCCGGGAGACATGGGGCATGAGCGAGGGTGGGGGGTAACAGGAGAGAGACACGGGGCATGAGAGGGGGCTGGGGTGTAACAGGAGAGAGACACAGGGCATGAGCAGGGGGTGGGGGGCAACGGCAGGGAGACACGGGGCATGACCGGGTGATGGGGGCAACAAGAAAGAGACACAGGGCATGAGCAGGGGGTGGGGGGCAACAGCAGGGAGACACTGGGCATGACTAGGGAGTGGGGGTAACACGAGAGAGACACAGGCATGAGCGGGGGATGGGGGGTAACAGGAGAGAGACACGGGGCATGAGCAGGGGGTGGGGGGCAACAGCAGGGAGACACAGGGCATGAGAAGGGGGTGGGGGGTAACAGGAGAGAGACACAGGGCATGAGCGGGGGGTGGGGGGCAACAGCAGGGAGACACGGGGCATGAGCGGGGGGTGCGGGGGAACAGGGGAGACACAAGGCATGAGCGGGGGTGGGGGGAACAGGAGGGAGACACGGGGCATGAGCTGGGGGTGGGGGGCAACAGGAGAGAGACAAGAGGCATGAGAGGGGGTGGGGGTAACAGGAGAGAGAGACGGGGCATGAGCGGGGGGTGTGGGCAACAGCAGGGAGACACGGGGCATGACTGGGGAGTGGGGGTAACAGGAGAGAGACACGGGGCATGAGCGGGGGTGGGGGGCAACATCAGGGAGAGACGGGGCATGACTGGGGGGTGGGGGCAATATGAGAGAGACATGGGGTATGAGAGGGGGGTAGGGGGTAACAGGAGAGAGATACGGGGCATAAGAGGCGGGTGGGGGCAACAGCAGGGAGACACGGGGGTTGGGGGGAACACGAGGGAGACACGGGGCATGAGAGGGGGGTGGGGGTAACAGGAGAGAGACACGGGGCATGAGCGGGGGGTCGGGGCAACAGCAGGGAGACACAGGGCATGAGCGGGGGGTGAGGGCAACAGCAGGGAGACACGGGGCATGACCAGGGGGTGGGGGGCAACAGCAGGGAGACACGGGGCATGATCGGAGGGTGGGGGTAACAGTGGAGAGACACGGGGCATGATCGGCTGGTGGGGGCAACAGCAGGGAGATATGGGGCATGAGTGGGCAGTGGGGGGCAACAGGAGAGAGACACGGGGCATGAGAGGGGGCTGGGGGGTAACAGGAGAGAGACACGGGGCATGAGAGGGGTTGGGGGTAACACGAGAGACACGGGGCAGGAGCGGGGGGTGGGGGGAACACGAGGGAGACACGGGGCATGAGCGGGATGTTTGGGGTAACAGGAGAGAGACACGGGGCATGAGCGGGGCCTGGGGGGCAACAGCAGGGAGACACAGTGGATGAGCGGGGGGTGGGGGGCAACAGCAGGGAGACATGGGGCATGAGCGGGGGTGGAGGGTAACAGGAGACAGACACGGGGCATGAGCAGGCAGTGGGGGCAACAGGAGGGAGACACAGGGCATGAGCTGGGGGTGGGGGCAACAGCAGGGAGACATGGGGCATGAGCGGGCGGTGGGAGCAACAGCAGGGAGACATGGGGCATGAGCGGGGTGTGTTGGGAACACGAGGGAGACAAGGGGCATGAGAGGGGTGGGGGCTGACAGGATAGAGACACGGGGCATGAGCAGGGGGTGAGGGGCAAAAGCAGGGACACACGGGACATGAGTGGGGTGGCAACAGGAGAAAGACACAGGGCATGAGCGGGGCGTGGAGGGGTAACAGGAGAGACACGAGGCATAAGCAGGGGCGTGGGGGGAACAGGAGAGAGACACGGGGCATGAGCAGGGTGTGGGGGGCAACAGCAGGGGGACACGGGGCATGAGCTGGGGGTGGGGGGCAACAGCAGGGAGACACGGGGTTTGACCGGGGGGGTCGGGGGTAACAGGAGAGAGACACGGGGCATGAGCAGGGGTGGGGGGCAACAGGAGGGAGACACGGGGCGTGAGAGGGGGGTGGGGGGTAACAGGAGAGAGACACGGGTCATGAGCAGGGGGTGGGGGGCAACAGCAGGGAGACACGGGGCTTGAGCGGGTGGTGGGGGGAACAGGGGAGACACGAGGCATGAGCAGGGAGTGGGAGGAACAGGAGAGAGACACGGGGCATGAGAATGGGGTGGGGGCAACAGCAGGGAGACACAGGGCATGACCGGGGGTGGGGGTAACAGGAGACAGACACCGGGCATGACCGGGGGTGGGGGTAACAGGAGAGAGACATGGGGCATGAGCGGAGGGTGGGGGGCAACAGCAGGGAGACATGGGGCATGACTGGTGGGTAGGGGGCACAGGAGACAGACACGGGGCATGAGAGGTGGGTGGGGGGTAACAGGAGAGAGACACGGGGCATGAGCAGGCGGTGGGGGGCAACAGCAGGGAGACACGGGGCATGATCGGGGTTGGGGGGTAACAGGAGAGAGAAAAAAACGGGGCATGAGCGGGGGGTGGGGGGCAACAGCAGGGAGACATGGTGCATGACCGGGGAGTGGGGGGCAACAGGAGAGAGACACAGGGCATGAGAGGGGGTGGGGGGTAACAGGAGAGAGACACGGGGCATGAGGGGGGGTGCAGGGCAACAGCAGGGTGACACGGGGCATGAGCGGGGGTGGGGGGAACACGAGGGAGACATGGGGCAAGAGAGGGGGGTGGGGGCAACAGCAGGGAGACACGGGGCATGACTGGGGGTGGGGGGCTACAGCAGGGAGACACGGGGCATGACCGGGTGGTGGGGGGCAACAGGAGAGAGACACGGGGCATGAGAGGGGGGTGGGGGTCAACAGGAGAGAGAAACGGGGCATGAGATGGGGGTGGGGGGTAACAGGAGAGAGACATGGGGCATGAGCGGGGTGTGGGGGGCAACAGCAGGGAGACACAGGGAATGAGCGGAGGGTTGCGGGCAACAGCAGGGAGACACGGGGCATGAGAGGGGGTGGGGTGTAATAGGAGAGAGACACGGGGCATGACTGGGGGTGGGGGCAACAGGAGAGAGACACAGGGCATGAGCGGGGGTGGGGGCAACAGGAGAGAGACATGGGGCATGAGCGTGGCATGGGGGTAACTCGAGAGAGACACGGGGCATGATCGGGGGTGGGGGGCAACAGCAGGGAGACACGGGGTAGGAGCGGGGGGTGAGGGGCAACAGCAGGGAGACACGAGGCATGACTGGGGTGTGGGGGGAACAGGAGAGAGACACGGGGCATGAACAGGGGGTGGGGGGTAACAGCAGGGAGACACGGGGCATGACCAGGGGTGGGGGCAACAGGAGAGACACACGGGGCCTGACGGGGGGTGGGGGGCAACAGGAAAGAGACACAGAGCATGAGCAGGGGGTGGGGGAACAGAAGAGAGACACGGGGCATGAGCGGGGGTGGGGGGCAACAGCAGGGAGACACAGGGCATGAGAGGGGGGTGGGGGTAACAGGAGAGAGACATGGGACATGAGCGGGGGTCGGGGGCAACAGCAGGGAGACACGAGGCATGAGCAGGGGGTGAGGGCAACAGCAGGGAGACATGGAGCATGACCAGGGGGTGGGGGGCAACAGCCGGGAGACATGGGGCATGAGCGAGGGTGGGGGGTAACAGGAGAGAGACACGGGGCATGAGAGGGGGCTGGGGTGTAACAGGAGAGAGACACAGGGCATGGGAGGGGGTGGGGGGCAACAGGAGAGAGACATGGTACATGAGCGGGGGGTGGGGGGCAATAGCAGGGAGACACGGGGCATGAGGGGCAACAGCAGGGAGACACGGGGCATGAGTGGGGGGTGGAGGGGAACACGAGGGAGTCATGGGGCATGAGCGGGCAGTGGGGGGTAACAGGAGAGAGACACGGGGCATGAGCTGGGGGTGGGGGGCAACAGCAGGGAGACACAGGGCATGAGCTGGGGGTGGGGGGCAACAGCAGGGAGACACAGGGCATGAGAGGGGGGTGGGGTGTAATAGGAGAGAGACACGGGGCATGACTGGGGGTGGGGGCAACAGGAGAGAGACACAGGGCATGAGCGGGGGTGGGGGCAACAGGAGAGAGACATGGGGCATGAGCGTGGCATGGGGGTAACTCGAGAGAGACACGGGGCATGATCGGGGGTGGGGGGCAACAGCAGGGAGACACGGGGTAGGAGCGGGGGGTGAGGGGCAACAGCAGGGAGACACGAGGCATGACTGGGGTGTGGGGGGAACAGGAGAGAGACACGGGGCATGAACAGGGGGTGGGGGGTAACAGCAGGGAGACACGGGGCATGACCAGGGGTGGGGGCAACAGGAGAGACACACGGGGCCTGACGGGGGGTGGGGGGCAACAGGAAAGAGACACAGAGCATGAGCAGGGGGTGGTGGAACAGAAGAGAGACACGGGGCATGAGCGGGGGTGGGGGGCAACAGCAGGGAGACACAAGGCATGAGAGGGGGGTGGGGGTAACAGGAGAGAGACATGGGACATGAGCGGGGGTCGGGGGCAACAGCAGGGAGACACGAGGCATGAGCAGGGGGTGAGGGCAACAGCAGGGAGACATGGAGCATGACCAGGGGGTGGGGGGCAACAGCCGGGAGACATGGGGCATGAGCGAGGGTGGGGGGTAACAGGAGAGAGACACGGGGCATGAGAGGGGGCTGGGGTCTAACAGGAGAGAGACACAGGGCATGGGAGGGGGTGGGGGGCAACAGGAGAGAGACATGGTACATGAGCGGGGGGTGGGGGGCAATAGCAGGGAGACACGGGGCATGAGGGGCAACAGCAGGGAGACACGGGGCATGAGTGGGGGGTGGAGGGGAACACGAGGGAGTCATGGGGCATGAGCGGGCAGTGGGGGGTAACAGGAGAGAGACACGGGGCATGAGCTGGGGGTGGGGGGCAACAGCAGGGAGACACAGGGCATGAGTGGGGGGTGGGGGGCAACAGCAGGGAGACACGGGGCATGAGTGGGGGGTGGGGGGTAACAGGAGACAGATACGGGGCATGAGCGTGCGGTGGGGGCAACAGGAGGGAGACACGGGGCATGAGCGTGCGGTGGAGGGCAACAGCAGGGAGACACGGGGCATGAGCAGGGGGTGGGGGGAACACGAGGGAGGCATGGGGCATGAGCAGGGTTTGGGGGGTAACAGGACAGAGACACGGGGCATGAGTGAGGGGGTGGGGGGCAGCAGCAGGGAGACACGGGGCATGAGCGGAGGGTGGGGCAACAGCAGGGAAACACAGGGCATGAGCGGGTGGTGCGGGGAACACGAGGGAGACACGGGGCATGAGAGGGGGGTGGGGGGTAACAGGAGAGAGACAGGGGGCATGAGTGGGGGTAGGGGGCAACAGCTGGGAGACACGGGGCATGACCAGGGGGTGGGGGACAACAGGAGAGAGACACGGGGCATGAGAGGGGGGTGGGGGTAACAGGAGAGAGACACGGGGCATGAGCAGGGGGTAACAGGAGAGAGACACGGGGCATGAGCGGGGGGTGGGGGGCAACATCAGGGAGACACAGGGCATGAGTGGGGAGTGGGGGGAACAAGAGGGAGACACGGGGCATGAGCAGGGGGTGGGGGCAACAGCAGGGAGACACGGGGCATGAACGGGGGTGAGGGGAAACAGCAGGGTGACACGAGGTATGACCGGGGGGTGGGGGGAACAGGAGAGAGACACGGGGCATGAGCAGGGGGTGGGGGGCAACAGCAGGGAGACACAGGCATGACCGGGGGTGGGGGGCAACAGGAGAGAGGCACGGGGCATGAGCGGGGGGTGGGGGGCAACACGAGGGAGACACGGGGCATGAGCGGGAGGTGGGGGGTAACAGGAGAGAGACACAGGGCATGAGCAGGGGGTGGGGGCCAACAGCAGGGAGACACGGGGCATGAGCGGGGGGTGGGGGGAACACGAGGGAGACACGGGGCATGAGTGGGGGGTGGAGGTAACAGGAGAGAGACACGGGGCATGACCGGGGGTGGGGGCCAACAGCAGGGAGACACGGGGCATGAGCGGGGGGTGGGGGGAACACGAGGGAGACACGGGGCATGAGTGGGGGGTGGAGGTAACAGGAGAGAGACACGGGGCATGACCGGGGGTGGGGGCAACAGGAGAGAGACACAGGGCATGAGCGGGGGGTGGGGGCAGCAGGAGAGAGATACGGGGCATGAGCGGGGGGTGGGGGGTAACTCGAGAGAGAGACGGGGCATGAGCGGGGGTGGGGGGCAACAGCAGGGAGACACGGGGCATGAGCGGGGGGTGAGGGGCAACAGCAGGGAGACAGGGGGCATGCGCGGGGTTGGGGGGAACACGAGGGAGACACGGGGCATGAGTGGGGGGTGGAGGTAACAGGAGAGAGACACGGGGCATGAGCGGGGGGTGGGGGGTAACTCGAGAGAGACACGGGGCATGAGCGGGGTTGGGGGGCAACAGCAGGGAGACACGGGCATGAGCGGGGGGTGAGGGGCAACAGCAGGGAGACACGAGGCATGACCGGGGTGTGGGGGGAACAAGAGAGAGACACGGGGCATGAGCAGGGGGTGGGGGGCAACAGCAGGGAGACATGGGGTATGACCGGGGGTGGGGGGCAACAGGAGAGAGACAAGGGGCATGACCGGGGGTGGGGGGCAACAGGAGAGAGACACAGAGCATGAGCAGGGGGTGGGGGAACAGAAGAGAGACACGGGGCATGAGCGGGGGTGGGGGGCAACAGGAGAGAGACATGGGGCATGAGCGGGGGTGGGGGGTAACAGGAGAGAGACACAGGGCATGAGCAGGGGGTGGGGGCCAACAGCAGGGAGACACGGTGAATGAGCAGAGGGTGGGGGGCAACATCAGGGAGACACGGGGCATGAGCGGGGGGTGGGGGGAACACGAGGGAGACACAGGGCATGAGTGGGGGGTGGAGGTAACAGGAGAGAGACACGGGGCATGACCGGGGGTGGGGGCAACAGGAGAGAGACACCGGGCATGAGCGGGTGGGGGCAGCAGGAGAGAGATACGGGGCATGAGCGGGGGGTGGGGGGTAACTCGAGAGAGAGACGGGGCATGAGCGGGGGTGGGGGGCAACAGCAGGGAGACACGGGGCATGAGCGGGGGGTGAGGGGCAACAGCAGGGAGACAGGGGGCATGCGCGGGGTTGGGGGGAACACGAGGGAGACACGGGGCATGAGTGGGGGGTGGAGGTAACAGGAGAGAGACACGGGGCATGAGCGGGGGGTGGGGGGTAACTTGAGAGAGACACGGGGCATGAGCGGGGTTGGGGGGCAACAGCAGGGAGACACGGGCATGAGCGGGGGGTGAGGGGCAACAGCAGGGAGACACGAGGCATGACCGGGGTGTGGGGGGAACAAGAGAGAGACACGGGGCATGAGCAGGGGGTGGGGGGCAACAGCAGGGAGACATGGGGTATGACCGGGAGTGGGGGGCAACAGGAGAGAGACAAGGGGCATGACCGGGGGTGGGGGGCAACAGGAGAGAGACACAGAGCATGAGCAGGGGGTGGGGGAACAGAAGAGAGACACGGGGCATGAGCGGGGGTGGGGGGCAACAGGAGAGAGACATGGGGCATGAGCGGGGGTGGGGGGTAACAGGAGAGAGACATGGGGCATGAGTGGGGGGTTGGGGGCAACAGCAGGGAGACACGGGGCATGAGCAGGGGGTGAGGGCAACAGCAGGAAGACACGGAGCGATAAGAGAGGGGTGGGGGTAACAGGAGAGAGACACAGGGCCTGACCGGGGGGTGGGGGCAACAGGAGAGAGACACAGGGCATGAGCGGGGGGTGGGGGAAACAGGAGAGAGACATGGGGCATGAGCGGGGAGTGGGGGGTAACTTGAGAGAGACACGGGGCATGAGCGGGGGTGGATGGCAACAGCAGGGAGACACGGGGCATGAGTGAGCGGGGGGTGAGGGGCAACAGCAGGGAGACACAGGGCATGAGCGGGGGGTGGGGGAACACGGGGGAGACACGGGGCAAGAGAGGGGAGTGGAGGGTAGCAGGAGAGAGACACGGGGCATGAGCGGGGGGTGGGGGCAACAGCAGGGAGACACGGGGCATGAGTGGGGGGTGGGGGCAACAGCAGGGAGACACGGGGCATGACCGGGGGTCGGGGGCAACAGCAGGGAGACACGGGGCATGAGGGGGGGTGGGGGTAACAGGGGAGAGACACGGGGCATGAGCGGGGGTGGGGGGCTACAGCAGGGAGACACGGGGCATGACCGGGTGGTGGGGGGCAACAGGAGAGAGACACAGGGCATGAGAGGAGGGTGGGGGTCAACAGGAGAGAGAAACGGGGCATGAGATGGGGGTGGGGGGTAACAGGAGAGAGACATGGGGCATGAGCGGGGTGTGGGGGGCAACAGCAGGGAGACACAGGGAATGAGCGGAGGGTGGCGGGCAACAGCAGGGAGACACGGGGCATGAGAGGGGGTAGGGTGTAATAGGAGAGAGACACGGGGCATGACTGGGGGGTGGGGACAACAGGAGAGAGACACAGGGCATGAGCGGGGGTGGGGGCATCAGGAGAGAGACATGGGGCATGACCGTGGCGTGGGGGGTAACTCGAGAGAGACAAGGGGCATGAGCGGGGTTGGGGGGCAACAGCAGGGAGACACGGGGTGGGAGCGAGGGGTGAGGGGCAACAGCAGGGAGACACGAGGCATGACTGGGGTGTGGGGGGAACAGGAGAGAGACACGGGGCATGAACAGGGGGTGGGGGGCAACAGCAGGGAGACACGGGGCATGACCAGGGGTGGGGGGCAACAGGAGAGAGACACGGGGACTGACGGGGGGTGGGGGGCAACAGGAAAAAGACACAGAGCATGAGCAGGGGGTGGGGGAACAGAAGAGAGACACGGGGCATGAGCGGGGGTGGGGGGCAACAGCAGGGAGACACGGGGCATGAGAGGGGGGTGGGGGTAACAGGAGAGAGACATGGGACATGAGCGGGGGTCGGGGGCAACAGCAGGGAGACACGGGGCATGAGCAGGGGGTGAGGGCAACAGCAGGGAGACACGGAGCATGACCAGGGGGTGGGGGGCAACAGCCGGGAGACATGGGGCATGAGCGAGGGTGGGGGGTAACAGGAGAGAGACACGGGGCATGAGAGGGGACTGGGGTGTAACAGGAGAGAGACACAGGGCATGGGAGGGGGTGGGGGGGCAACAGGAGAGAGACATGGTGCATGAGCGGGGGGTGTGGGGCAATAGCAGGGAGACACGGGGCATGAGGGGCAACAGCAGGGAGACACGGGGCATGAGTGGGGGGTGGGGGGGAACACGAGGGAGTCATGGGGCATGAGCGGGCGGTGGGGGGTAACAGGAGAGAGACACAGGGCATGAGCTGGGGGTGGGGGGCAACAGCAGGGAGACACAGGGCATGAGTGGGGGGTGGGGGGCAACAGCAGGGAGACACGGGGCATGAGTGGGGGGTGGGGGGTAACAGGAGACAGATACAGGGCATGAGCGTGCGGTGGGGCAACAGGAGGGAGACACGGGGCATGAGCGTGCGGTGGAGGGCAACAGCAGGGAGACACGGGGCATGAGCAGGGGGTGGGGGGAACACGAGGGAGACATGGGGCATGAGCAGGGTTTGGGGGTAACAGGAGAGAGACACGGGGCATGAGTGAGGGGGTGGGGGGCAGCAGCAGGGAGACATGGGGCATGAGCGGAGGGTGGGGGCAACAGCAGGGAAACACAGGGCATGAGCGGGTGGTGGGGGAAACACGAGGGAGACACGGGGCATGAGAGGGGGGTGGGGGGTAACAGGAGAGAGACAGGGGGCATGAGTGGGGGTAGGGGGCAACAGCTGGGAGACACGGGGCATGACCAGGGGGTGGGGGACAACAGGAGAGAGACACGGGGCATGAGCGGGGGGTGGGGGCAACAGCAGGGAGACACGGGGCATGAACGGGGGTGAGGGGCAACAGCAGGGAGACACGAGGCATGACTGGGGGGTGGGGGGAACAGGAGAGAGACACGGGGCATGACCAGGGGGTGGGGGGCAACAGCAGGGAGACACGGGCATGACCGGGGGTGGGGGACAACAGGAGAGAGACACGGGGCATGAGCGGGGGGTGGGGGGCAACAGCACGGAGACACGGGGCATGAGCGGGGGGTGGGGGCAACACGAGGGAGACACGGGGCATGAGCGGGGGGTGGGGGGTAACAGGAGAGAGACACAGGGCATGAGCAGGGGGTGGTGGCCAACAGCAGGGAGACACGGGGAATGAGCAGAGGGTGGGGGGCAACATCAGGGAGACACGGGGCATGAGTGGGGGGTGAGGGGAACACGAGGGAGACACGGGGCATGAGTGGGGGGTGGAGGTAACAGGAGAGAGACACGGGGCATGACCGGGGGGTGGGGGCAACAGGAGAGAGACACAGGGCATGAGCGGGGGGTGGGGGCAACAGGAGAGAGACACGGGGCATGAGCGGGGGGTGGGGGGTAACTCGAGAGAGAGGCGGGGCATGAGCGGGGGTGGGGGGCAACAGCAGGGAGACACGGGGCATGAGCGGGGGGTGGGGGGCAACAGCAGGGAGACAGGGGGCATGAGCGGGGTTAGGGGGAACACGAGAGAGACACGGGGCAAGAGAGGGGAGTGGGGGTAGCAGGAGAGAGACACGGGGCATGAGCGGGGGGTGGGGGGCAACAGCAGGGAGACACAGGGCATGAGCGGGGGGTGGCGGGCAACAGCAGGGAGACACGGGGAATGAGAGGGGGTTGGGGGGTAACAGGAGAGAGACACGGGGCATGACCGGGGGGTGTTGGCAACAGGAGAGAGACACGGGGCATGAGCGGGGGGTGGGGGGTAACTCGAGAGAGACACGGGGCATGAGCGGGGTTGGGGGGCAACAGCAGGGAGACACGGGCATGAGCGGGGGGTGAGGGGCAACAGCAGGGAGACACGAGGCATGACCGGGGTGTGGGGGGAACAGGAGAGAGACACAGGGCATGAGCAAGGGGTGGGGGGCAACAGCAGGGAGACTCGGGGTATGACCAGGGGTGGGGGGCAACAGGAGAGAGACAAGGGGCATGACAGGGGGGTGGGGGGCAACAGGAGAGAGACACAGAGCATGAGCAGGGGGTGGGGAAACAGAAGAGAGACACGGGGCATGAGCGGGGGTGGGGGGCAACAGGAGAGATACATGGGGCATGAGCGGGGGTGGGGGGTAACAGGAGAGAGACATGGGGCATGAGAGGGGGGTCGGGGGCAACAGCAGGGAGACACGGGGCATGAGCAGGGGGTGAGGGCAACAGCAGGAAGACACGGAGCATGACCAGGGGGTGGGGGGCAACAGCAGGGAGACATGGGGCATGAGCAAGGGTGGGGGGTAACAGGAGAGAGACACGGGGCATGAGAGGGGGCTGGGGGGTAACAGGAGAGAGACACGGGGCATGGGAGGGTGTGGGGGGCAACAGGAGAGAGACATGGTGCATGAGCAGGGGGTGGGGGGCAACAGCACGGAGACATGGGGCATGAGGGGCAACAGCAGGGAGACACGGGCATGAGTGGGGGGTGGCGGGAACACAAGGGAGACATGGGGCATGAGCTGGGGGTGGGGGCAACAGCAGGGAGACACGGTGCATGAGAGGGGGGTGGGGGGTAACAGGAGAGAGACATGGGGTATGAGCGGGGGGTCGGGGGCAACAGCAGGGAGACACGGGGCATGAGCAGGGGGCGAGGGCAACAGCAGGAAGACACGGAGCATGACCAAGGGGTGGGGGGCAACAGCAGGGAGACACGGGCATGACCGGGGGTGGGGGGCAACAGGAGAGAGACACGGAGCATGAGCGGGGGGTGGGGGCAACACGAGGGAGACACGGGGCATGAGTGGGGGGTGGGGGTAACAGGAGAGAGACACAGGGCATGAGCAGGGGGTGGGGGCCAACAGCAGGGAGACACGGGGAATGAGCAGAGGGTGGGGGGCAACATGAGGGAGACACGGGGCATGAGCGGGGGGTGGGGGGAACACGAGGGAGACACGGGGCATGAGTGGGGGGTGGAGGTAACAGGAGAGAGACACGGGGCATGACCGGGGGGTGGGGGCAACAGGAGAGAGACACAGGGCATGAGCGGGGGGTGGGGGCAACAGGAGAGAGACACGGGGCATGAGCGGGGGTGGGGGGTAACTCGAGAGAGAGACGGGGCATGAGCGGGGGTGGGGGGCAACAGCAGGGAGACACGGGGCATGAGCGGGGGGTGAGGGGCAACAGCAGGGAGACAGGGGGCATGAGCGGGGTTGGGTGGAACACGAGGAAGACACGGGGCAAGAGAGGGGAGTGGGGTTTGCAGGAGAGAGACACGGGGCATGAGCGGGGATTGGGGGGCAACAGCAGGGAGACACAGGGCATGAGCGGGGGGTGGCGGGCAACAGCAGGGAGACACGGGGCATGAGAGGGGGTTGGGGGTAACAGGAGAGAGACACGGGGCATGACCGGGGGGTGGTGGCAACAGGAGAGAGACACGGGGCATGAGCGGGGGGCAGGGGGTAACTCAAGAGAGACACGGGGCATGAGCGGGGTTGGGGGGCAACAGCAGGGAGACACGGGCATGAGCGGGGGGTGAGGGGCAACAGCAGGGAGACACGAGGCATGACGGGGGTGTGGGGGGAACAGGAGAGAGACACGGGGCATGAGCAGGGGGTGGGGGGCAACAGCAGGGAACATGGGGTATGACCGGGGGTGGGGGGCAACAGGAGAGAGACACGGGGCATGACCGGGGGTGGGGGGCAACAGGAGCGAGACACAGAGCATGATCAGGGGGTGGGGGAACAGAAGAGAGACACGGGGAATGAGCGGGGGTGGGGGGCAACAGGAGAGAGACATGGGGCATGAGCGGGGGTGGGGGGTAACAGGAGAGAGACATGGGGCATGAGCAGGGGGTCAGGGGCAACAGCAGGGAGACACGGGGCATGAGCAGGGGGTGAGGGAAACAGCAGGAAGACACGGAGCATGACCAGGGGGTGGGGGGCAACAGCAGGGAGAAATGGGGCATGAGCGAGGGTGGAGAGTAACAGGAGAGAGACACAGGGCATGAGAGGGGGCTAGGGGGTAACAGGAGAGAGACACAGGGCATGGGAGGGGGTGGGGGGCAACAGGAGAGAGACATGGTGCATGAGCAGGGGGTGGGGGGCAACAGCACGGAGACACAGGTCATGAGGGGCAACAGCAGGGAGACACGGGCATGAGTGGGGGTTGTGGGGAACACACGGGAGACATGGGGCATGAGCTGGGGGCAACAGCAGGGAGACACGGGGCATGAGAGGGGGTGGGGGGTAACAGGAGAGAGACATGGGGTATGAGCGGGGGGTCGGGGGCAACAGCAGGGAGACACGGGGCATGAGCAGGGGGTGTTGGCAACAGCAGGAAGACACGGAGCATGACCAGGGGGTGGGGGGCAACAGCAGGGAGACATGGGGCATGAGCGAGGGTGGGGGGTAACAGGAGAGAGACACGGGGCATGGGAGGGGGTGGGGGGTAACAGGAGAGAGAAATGGTGCATGAGCGGGGGTGGGGGGCAACAGCAGGGAGACACGGGGCATGAGGGGCAACAGCAGGGAGAAACGGGCATGAGTGGGGGGTGGGGGGGAACACGAGGGAGACATGGGGCATGAGCTGGGGGTGGGGGACAACCACAGGGAGACACGGGGCATGAGTGGGGGGTGGGGGGTAACAGGAGACAGACACGGGGCATGAGCGGGCAGTGGGGGGCAACAGGAGGGAGACACGGGGCATGAGCGGGGGGTGGGGGCAACAGCAGGGAGACACAGGGCATGAGCGGGGGGTGGGGGGAACACGCGGGAGGCATGGGGCATGAGCTGGGGGTGGGGGGCAACAGCAGGGAGACACAGGGCATGAGCGGGGGGTGGCGGGCAACAGCAGGGAGACACGGGGCATGAGAGGGGGTTGGGGGGTAACAGGAGAGAGACACGGGGCATGACCGGGGGGTGGTGGCAACAGGAGAGAGACACGGGGCATGAGCGGGGGGTGGTGGGTAACTCGAGAGAGACACGGGGCATGAGCGGGGTTGGGTGGCAACAGCAGGGAGACACGGGCATGAGCGGGGGGTGAGGGGCAACAGCAGGGAGACACGAGGCATGACCGGGGTGTGGGGGGAACAGGAGAGAGACACGGGGCATGAGCAGGGGGTGGGGGGCAACAGCAGGGAGACATGGTGTATGACCGGGGTGGGGGGCAACAGGAGAGAGACAAGGGGCATGACCGGGGGGTGGGGGGCAACAGGAGAGAGACACAGAGCATGAGCAGGGGGTGGGGGAACAGAAGAGAGACACGGGGCATGAGCAGAGGGTGGGGGGCAACATCAGGGAGACACGGGGCATGAGTGGGGGGTGAGGGGAACACGAGGGAGACACGGGGCATGAGTGGGGGGTGGAGGTAACAGGAGAGAGACACGGGGCATGACCGGGGGGTGGGGGCAACAGGAGAGAGACACAGGGCATGAGCGGGGGGTGGGGGCAACAGAAGAGAGACACGGGGCATGAGCGGGGGGTGGGGGGTAACTCGAGAGAGAGGCGGGGCATGAGCGGGGGTGGGGGGCAACAGCAGGGAGACACGGGGCATGAGCGGGGGGTGGGGGGCAACAGCAGGGAGACAGGGGGCATGAGCGGGGTTAGGGGGAACACGAGAGAGACACGGGGCAAGAGAGGGGAGTGGGGGTAGCAGGAGAGAGACACGGGGCATGAGCGGGGGGTGGGGGGCAACAGCAGGGAGACACAGGGCATGAGCGGGGGGTGGCGGGCAACAGCAGGGAGACACGGGGAATGAGAGGGGGTTGGGGGGTAACAGGAGAGAGACACGGGGCATGACCGGGGGGTGGTGGCAACAGGAGAGAGACACGGGGCATGAGCGGGGGGTGGGGGGTAACTCGAGAGAGACACGGGGCATGAGCGGGGTTGGGGGGCAACAGCAGGGAGACACGGGCATGAGCGGGGGGTGAGGGGCAACAGCAGGGAGACACGAGGCATGACCGGGGTGTGGGGGGAACAGGAGAGAGACACAGGGCATGAGCAAGGGGTGGGGGGCAACAGCAGGGAGACTCGGGGTATGACCAGGGGTGGGGGGCAACAGGAGAGAGACAAGGGGCATGACAGGGGGGTGGGGGGCAACAGGAGAGAGACACAGAGCATGAGCAGGGGGTGGGGAAACAGAAGAGAGACACGGGGCATGAGCGGGGGTGGGGGGCAACAGGAGAGATACATGGGGCATGAGCGGGGGTGGGGGGTAACAGGAGAGAGACATGGGGCATGAGAGGGGGGTCGGGGGCAACAGCAGGGAGACACGGGGCATGAGCAGGGGGTGAGGGCAACAGCAGGAAGACACGGAGCATGACCAGGGGGTGGGGGGCAACAGCAGGGAGACATGGGGCATGAGCAAGGGTGGGGGGTAACAGGAGAGAGACACGGGGCATGAGAGGGGGCTGGGGGGTAACAGGAGAGAGACACGGGGCATGGGAGGGGGTGGGGGGCAACAGGAGAGAGACATGGTGCATGAGCAGGGGGTGGGGGGCAACAGCACGGAGACATGGGGCATGAGGGGCAACAGCAGGGAGACACGGGCATGAGTGGGGGGTGGCGGGAACACAAGGGAGACATGGGGCATGAGCTGGGGGTGGGGGCAACAGCAGGGAGACACGGTGCATGAGAGGGGGGTGGGGGGTAACAGGAGAGAGACATGGGGTATGAGCGGGGGGTCGGGGGCAACAGCAGGGAGACACGGGGCATGAGCAGGGGGCGAGGGCAACAGCAGGAAGACACGGAGCATGACCAAGGGGTGGGGGGCAACAGCAGGGAGACACGGGCATGACCGGGGGTGGGGGGCAACAGGAGAGAGACACGGAGCATGAGCGGGGGGTGGGGGGCAACAGCACAGAACACGGGGCATGAGCGGGGGGTGGGGGCAACACGAGGGAGACACGGGGCATGAGTGGGGGGTGGGGGTAACAGGAGAGAGACACAGGGCATGAGCAGGGGGTGGGGGCCAACAGCAGGGAGACACGGGGAATGAGCAGAGGGTGGGGGGCAACATGAGGGAGACACGGGGCATGAGCGGGGGGTGGGGGGAACACGAGGGAGACACGGGGCATGAGTGGGGGGTGGAGGTAACAGGAGAGAGACACGGGGCATGACCGGGGGGTGCGGGCAACAGGAGAGAGACACAGGGCATGAGCGGGGGGTGGGGGCAACAGGAGAGAGACACGGGGCATGAGCGGGGGTGGGGGGTAACTCGAGAGAGAGACGGGGCATGAGCGGGGGTGGGGGGCAACAGCAGGGAGACACGGGGCATGAGCGGGGGGTGAGGGGCAACAGCAGGGAGACAGGGGGCATGAGCGGGGTTGGGTGGAACACGAGGAAGACACGGGGCAAGAGAGGGGAGTGGGGTTTGCAGGAGAGAGACACGGGGCATGAGCGGGGATTGGGGGGCAACAGCAGGGAGACAAAGGGCATGAGCGGGGGGTGGCGGGCAACAGCAGGGAGACACGGGGCATGAGAGGGGGTTGGGGGTAACAGGAGAGAGACACGGGGCATGACCGGGGGGTGGTGGCAACAGGAGAGAGACACGGGGCATGAGCGGGGGGCAGGGGGTAACTCAAGAGAGACACGGCATGAGCGGGGGGTGGCGGGCAACAGCAGGGAGACACGGGGCATGAGAGGGGGTTGGGGGTAACAGGAGAGAGACACGGGGCATGACCGGGGGGTGGTGGCAACAGGAGAGAGACACGGGGCATGAGCGGGGGGCAGGGGGTAACTCGAGAGAGACACGGGGCATGAGCGGGGTTGGGGGGCAACAGCAGGGAGACACGGGCATGAGCGGGGGGTGAGGGGCAACAGCAGGGAGACATGAGGCATGACCGGGGTGTGGGGGGAACAGGAGAGAGACACGGGGCATGAGCAGGGGGTGGGGGGCAACAGCAGGGAGACATGGGGTATGACCGGGGGTGGGGGGCAACAGGAGAGAGACACAGGGCATGACCGGGGGGTGGGGGGCAACAGGAGCGAGACACAGAGCATGATCAGGGGGTGGGGGAACAGAAGAGAGACACGGGGAATGAGCGGGGGTGGGGGGCAACAGGAGAGAGACATGGGGCATGAGCGAGGGTGGGGGGTAACAGGAGAGAGACATGGGGCATGAGCAGGGGGTCAGGGGCAACAGCAGGGAGACACGGGGCATGAGCAGGGGGTGAGGGAAACAGCAGGAAGACACGGAGCATGACCAGGGGGTGGGGGGCAACAGCAGGGAGAAATGGGGCATGAGCGAGGGTGGAGGGTAACAGGAGAGAGACACGGGGCATGAGAGGGGGCTAGGGGGTAACAGGAGAGAGACACGGGGCATGGGAGGGGGTGGGGGGCAACAGGAGAGAGACATGGTGCATGAGCAGGGGGTGGGGGGCAACAGCACGGAGACACAGGGCATGAGGGGCAACAGCAGGGAGACACGGGCATGAGTGGGGGTTGTGGGGAACACACGGGAGACATGGGGCATGAGCTGGGGGCAACAGCAGGGAGACACAGGGCATGAGAGGGGGGTGGGGGCTAACAGGAGAGAGACATGGGGTATGAGCGGGGGGTCGGGGGCGACAGCAGGGAGACACGGGGCATGAGCAGGGGGTGTTGGCAACAGCAGGAAGACACAGAGCATGACCAGGGGGTGGGGGGCGAAAGCAGGGAGACATGGGGCCTGAGCGAGGGTGGGGGGTAACAGGAGAGAGACACGGGGCATGGGAGGGGGTGGGGGGTAACAGGAGAGAGACATGGTGCATGAGCGGGGGTGGGGGGCAACAGCAGGGAGACACGGGGCATGAGGGGCAACAGCAGGGAGAAACGGGCATGAGTGGGGGGTGGGGGGAACACGAGGGAGACATGGGGCATGAGCTGGGGGTGGGGGGCAACAGCAGGGAGACACAGGGCATGAGCAGGGGGTGGGGGACAACCACAGGGAGACACAGGGCATGAGTGGGGGGTGGGGGGTAACAGGAGACAGACACGGGGCATGAGCGGGCAGTGGGGGGCAGCAGGAGGGAGACACGGGGCATGAGCGGGGGGTGGGGGCAACAGCAGGGAGACACAGGGCATGAGCGGGGGGTGGGGGGAACACGAGGGAGGCATGGGGCATGAGCTGGGGGTGGGGGGCAACAGCAGGGAGACACAGGGCATGAGCGGGGGGTGGCGGGCAACAGCAGGGAGACACGGGGCATGAGAGGGGGTTGGGGGGTAACAGGAGAGAGACACGGGGCATGACCGGGGGGTGGTGGCAACAGGAGAGAGACACGGGGCATGAGCGGGGGGTGGGGGGCAACAGCAGGGAGACACGGGTATGAGCGGGGGGTGAGGGGCAACAGCAGGGAGACACGGGCATGAGCGGGGGGTGAGGGGCAACAGCAGGGAGACACGAGGCATGACCGGGGTGTGGGGGGAACAGGAGAGAGACACGGGGCATGAGCAGGGGGTGGGGGGCAACAGCAGGGAGACATGGTGTATGACCGGGGTGGGGGGCAACAGGAGAGAGACAAGGGGCATGACCGGGGGGTGGGGGGCAACAGGAGAGAGACACAGAGCATGAGCAGGGGGTGGCGGAACAGAAGAGAGACACGGGGCATGAGCGGGGGTGGGGGGCAACAGGAGAGAGACATGGGGCATGAGCGGGGGTGGGGGGTAACAGGAGAGAGACATGGGGCATGAGTGGGGGGTCGGGGGCAACAGCAGGGAGACACGGGGCATGAGCAGGGGGTGAGGGCCACAGCAGGAAGACACGGAGCGCATGAGAGGGGGGTGGGGGTAACAGGAGAGAGACACAGGGCCTGACCGGGGGATGGGGGCAATAGGAGAGAGACACAGGGCATGAGCGGGGGGTGGGGGCAACAGGAGAGAGACATGGGGCATGAGCGGGGAGTGGGGGGTAACTTGAGAGAGACACGGGGCATGAGCGGGGGTGGATGGCAACAGCAGGGAGACACGGGGCATGAGCGGGGGGTGAGGGGCAACAGCAGGGAGACACAGGGCATGAGCGGGGGGTGGGGGAACAAGGGGGAGACATGGGGCAAGAGTGGGGGGTGGAGGTAACAGGAGAGAGACACGGGGCATGACCGGGGGTGGGGGCAACAGGAGAGAGACACAGGGCATGAGCGGGGGGTGGGGGCAACAGGAGAGAGACACGGGGCATGAGCGGGGGGTGGGGGGTAACTCGAGAGAGAGACGGGGCATGAGGGGGGGTGGGGGGCAACAGCAGGGAGACACGGGGCATGAGTGGGGGGTGAGGGGCAACAGCAGGGAGACAGGGGGCATGAGCGGGGTTAGGGGGAACACGAGAGAGACACGGGGCAAGAGAGGGGAGTGGGGGTAGCAGGAGAGAGACACGGGGCATGAGCGGGGGGTGGGGGGCAACAGCAGGGAGACACAGGGCATGAGCGTGGGGTGGCGGGCAACAGCAGGGAGACACAGGGAATGAGAGGGGGTTGGGGGGTAACAGGAGAGAGACACGGGGCATGACCGGGGGGTGGTGGCAACAGGAGAGAGACACGGGGCATGAGCGGGGGGTGGGGGGTAACTCGAGAGAGACACGGGCATGAGCGGGGTTAGGGGGCAACAGCAGGGAGACACGGGCATGAGCGGGGGTGTGGGGCAACAGCAGGGAGACACGAGGCATGACCGGGGTGTGGGGGGAACAGGAGAGAGACACAGAGCATGAGCAGGGGGTGGGGGAACAGAAGAGAGACACGGGGCATGAGCGGGGGTGGGGGGCAACAGGAGAGAGACATGGGGCATGAGCGGGGGTGGGGGGTAACAGGAGAGAGACATGGGGCATGAGTGGGGGGTCGGGGGCAACAGCAGGGAGACACGGGGCATGAGCAGGGGGTGAGGGCAACAGCAGGAAGACACTGAGCGCATGAGAGGGGGGTGGGGGTAACAGGAGAGAGACACAGGGCCTGACCGGGGGGTGGGGGCAACAGGAGAGAGACACAGGGCATGAGCGGGGGGTGGGGGCAACAGGAGAGAGACATCGGGCATGAGCGGGGAGTGGGGGGTAACTTGAGAGAGACACGGGGCATGAGCGGGGGTGGATGGCAACAGCAGGGAGACACGGGGCATGAGCGGGGGGTGAGGGGCAACAGCAGGGAGACACAGGGCATGAGCAGGGGGTGGGGGAACACGGGGGAGACATGGGGCAAGAGTGGGGGGTGGAGGTAACAGGAGAGAGACACGGGGCATGACCGGGGTTGGGGGCAACAGGAGAGAGACACAGGGCATGAGCGGGGGGTGGGGGCAACAGGAGAGAGACACGGGGCATGAGCGGGGGGTGGGGGGTAACTCGAGAGAGAGACGGGGCATGAGCGGGGGTGGGGGGCAACAGCAGGGAGACACGGGGCATGAGCGGGGGGTGAGGGGCAACAGCAGGGAGACAGGGGGCATGAGCGGGGTTAGGGGGAACACGAGAGAGACACGGGGCAAGAGAGGGGAGTGGGAGTAGCAGGAGAGAGACACGGGGCATGAGCGGGGGGTGGGGGGCAACAGCAGGGAGACACAGGGCATGAGCGTGGGGTGGCGGGCAACAGCAGGGAGACACGGGGAATGAGAGGGGGTTGGGGGGTAACAGGAGAGAGACACGGGGCATGACCGGGGGGTGGTGGCAACAGGAGAGAGACACGGGGCATGAGCGGGGGGTGGGGGGTAACTCGAGAGAGACACGGGGCATGAGCGGGGTTGGGGGGAAACAGCAGGGAGACACGGGCATGAGCGGGGGGTGTGGGGCAACAGCAGGGAGACACGAGGCATGACCGGGGTGTGGGGGGAACAGGAGAGGGACACAGGGCATGAGCAAGGGGTGGGGGGCAACAGCAGGGAGACTCGGGGTATGACCAGGGGTGGGGGGCAACAGGAGAGAGACAAGGGGCATGACCGGGGGGTGGGGGGCAACATGAGAGAGACACAGAGCATGAGCAGGGGGTGGGGAAACAGAAGAGAGACACGGGGCATGAGCGGGGGTGGGGGGCAACAGGAGAGATACATGGGGCATGAGCGGGGGTGGGGGGTAACAGGAGAGAGACATGGGGCATGAGAGGGGGGTCGGGGGCAACAGCAGGGAGTCACGGGGCATGAGCAGGGGGTGAAGGCAACAGCAGGAAGACACGGAGCATGACCAGGGGGTGGGGGGCAACAGCAGGGAGACATGGGGCATGAGCGAGGGTGGGGGGTAACAGGAGAGAGACACGGGGCATGAGAGGGGGCTGGGGGTAACAGGAGAGAGACACGGGGCATGGGAGGGGGTGGGGGGCAACAGGAGAGAGACATGGTGCATGAGCAGCGGGTGGGGGGCAACAGCACGGAGACACGGGGCATGAGGGGCAACAGCAGGGAGACACGGGCATGAGTGGGGGGTGGCGGGAACACAAGGGAGACATGGGGCATGAGCTTGGGGTGGGGGCAACAGCAGGGAGACACGGGGCATGAGAGGGGGGTGGGGGGTAACAGGAGAGAGACATGGGGTATGAGCGGGGGGTCGGGGGCAACAGCAGGGAGACACGGGGCATGAGCAGGGGGCGAGGGCAACAGCAGGAAGACACGGAGCATGACCAAGGGGTGGGGGGCAACAGCAGGGAGACACGGGCATGACCGGGGGTGGGGGGCAACAGGAGAGAGACACGGAGCATGAGCGGGGGGTGGGGGGCAACAGCACAGAACACGGGGCATGAGCGGGGGGTGGGGGCAACACGAGGGAGACACGGGGCATGAGTGGGGGGTGGGGGTAACAGGAGAGAGACACAGGGCATGAGCAGGGGGTGGGGGCCAACAGCAGGGAGACACGGGGAAAGAGCAGAGGGTGGGGGGCAACATCAGGGAGACACGGGGCATGAGTGGGGGGTGGAGGTAACAGGAGAGAGACACGGGGCATGACCGGGGGGTGGGGGCAACAGGAGAGAGACACAGGGCATGAGCGGGGGGTGGGGGCAACAGGAGAGAGACACGGGGCATGAGCGGGGGGTGGGGGGCAACTCGAGAGAGAGAGAGACACGGGGCATGAGCGGGGGTGGGGGGCAACAGCAGGGAGACACGGGGCATGAGCGGGGGGTGAGGGGCAACAGCAGGGAGACAGGGGGCATGAGCGGGGTTGGGGGGAACACGAGGGAGACATGGGGCAAGAGAGGGGAGTGGGGTTAGCAGGAGAGAGACACGGGGCATGAGCGGGGGGTGGGGGGCAACAGCAGGGAGACACAGGGCATGAGCGGGGGGTGGCGGGCAACAGCAGGGAGACACGGGGCATGAGAGTGGGTTGGGGGTAACAGGAGAGAGACACGGGGCATGACCGGGGGGTGGTGGCAACAGGAGAGAGACACGGGGCATGAGCGGGGGGCAGGGGGTAACTCGGAGAGAGACACGGGGCATGAGCGGGGTTGGGGGGCAACAGCAGGGAGACACGGGCATGAGCGGGGGGTGAGGGGCAACAGCAGGGAGACATGAGGCATGACCGGGGTGTGGGGGGAACAGGAGAGAGACACGGGGCATGAGCAGGGGGTGGGGGGCAACAGCAGGGAGACATGGGGTATGACCGGGGGTGGGGGGCAACAGGAGAGAGACACGGGGCATGACCGGGGGGTGGGGGGCAACAGGAGCGAGACACAGAGCATGATCAGGGGGTGGGGGAACAGAAGAGAGACACAGGGAATGAGCGGGGGTGGGGGGTAACAGGAGAGAGACATGGGGCATGAGCAGGGGGTCAGGGGCAACAGCAGGGAGACACGGGGCATGAGCAGGGGGTGAGGGAAACAGCAGGAAGACAAGGAGCATGACCAGGGGGTGGGGGGCAACAGCAGGGAGAAATGGGGCATGAGCGAGGGTGGAGGGTAACAGGAGAGAGACACGGGGCATGAGAGGGGGCTAGGGGGTAACAGGAGAGAGACACGGGGCATGGGAGGGGGTGGGGGGCAACAGGAGAGAGACATGGTGCATGAGCAGGGGGTGGGGGGCAACAGCACGGAGACACAGGGCATGAGGGGCAACAGCAGGGAGACACGGGCATGAGTGGGGGTTGTGGGGAACACACGGGAGAGATGGGGCATGAGCTGGGGGCAACAGCAGGGAGACACGGGGCATGAGAGGGGGGTGGGGGCTAACAGGAGAGAGACATGGGGTATGAGCGGGGGGTCGGGGGCAACAGCAGGGAGACACGGGGCATGAGCATGGGGTGTTGGCAACAGCAGGAAGACACGGAGCATGACCAGGGGGTGGGGGGCGAAAGCAGGGAGACAAGGGGCATGAGCGAGGGTGGGGGGTAACAGGAGAGAGACACGGGGCATGGGAGGGGGTGGGGGGTAACAGGAGAGAGACATGGTGCATGAGCGGGGGTGGGGGGCAACAGCAGGGAGACACGGGGCATGAGGGGCAACAGCAGGGAGAAACGGGCATGAGTGGGGGGTGGGGGGCAAGAGGGAGACATGGGGCATGAGCTGGGGGTGGGGGGCAACAGCAGGGAGACACAGGGCATGAGCAGGGGGTGGGGGACAACCACAGGGAGACACGGGGCATGAGTGGGGGGTGGGGGGTAACAGGAGACAGACACGGGGCATGAGCGGGCAGTGGGGGGCAACAGGAGGGAGACACGGGGCATGAGCGGGGGGTGGGGGGTAACTCGAGAGAGACACGGGGCATGAGCGGGGTTGGGGGGCAACAGCAGGGAGACACGGGCATGAGCGGGGGGTGAGGGGCAACAGCAGGGAGACACGAGGCATGACCGGGGTGTGGGGGGAACAGGAGAGAGACACGGGGCATGAGCAGGGGGTGGGGGGCAACAGCAGGGAGACATGGTGTATGACCGGGGTGGGGGGCAACAGGACAGAGACAAGGGGCATGACCGGAGGGTGGGGGGCAACAGGAGAGAGACACAGAGCATGAGCAGGGGGTGGGGGAACAGAAGAGAGACATGGGGCATGAGCGGTGGTGGGGGGCAACAGGAGAGAGACATGGGGCATGAGCGGGGGTGGGGGGTAACAGGAGAGAGACATGGGGCATGAGTGGGGGGTCGGGGGCAACAGCAGGGAGACACGGGGCATGAGCAGCGGGTGAGGGCAACAGCAGGAAGACACGGAGCGCATGAGAGGGGGGTGGGGGTAACAGGAGAGAGACACAGGGCCTGACCGGGGGGTGGGGGCAACAGGAGAGAGACACAGGGCATGAGCGGGGGGTGGGGGCAACAGGAGAGAGACATGGGGCATGAGCGGGGAGTGGGGGGTAACTTGAGAGAGACACGGGGCATGAGCGGGGGTGGATGGCAACAGCAGGGAGACACGGGGCATGAGCGGGGGGTGAGGGGCAACAGCAGGGAGACACAGGGCATGAGCGGGGGGTGGGGGAACACGGGGGAGACATGGGGCAAGAGAGGGGAGTGGAGGGTAGCAGGAGAGAGACACGGGGCATGAGCGGGGGGTGGGGGCAACAGCAGGGAGACACAGGGCATGAGCGGGGGGTGGGGGCAACAGCAGGGAGACATGGGGCATGACCGGGGGTCGGGGGCAACAGCAGGGAGCCACGGGGCATGAGGGGGGTGGGGGTAACAGGGGAGAGACACGGGGCATGAGCGGGGGGTGGGGGGCTACAGCAGGGAGACACGGGGCATGACCGGGTGGTGGGGGGCAACAGCAGGGAGACACGGGCATGAGCGGGGGGTGAGGGGCAACAGCAGGGAGACACGAGGCATGACCGGGGTGTGGGGGGAACAGGAGAGAGACACGGGGCATGAGCAGGGGGTGGGGGGCAACAGCAGGGAGACATGGTGTATGACCGGGGTGGGGGGCAACAGGACAGAGACAAGGGGCATGACCGGAGGGTGGGGGGCAACAGGAGAGAGACACAGAGCATGAGCAGGGGGTGGGGGAACAGAAGAGAGACATGGGGCATGAGCGGTGGTGGGGGGCAACAGGAGAGAGACATGGGGCATGAGCGGGGGTGGGGGGTAACAGGAGAGAGACATGGGGCATGAGTGGGGGGTCGGGGGCAACAGCAGGGAGACACGGGGCATGAGCAGCGGGTGAGGGCAACAGCAGGAAGACACGGAGCGCATGAGAGGGGGGTGGGGGTAACAGGAGAGAGACACAGGGCCTGACCGGGGGGTGGGGGCAACAGGAGAGAGACACAGGGCATGAGCGGGGGGTGGGGGCAACAGGAGAGAGACATGGGGCATGAGCGGGGAGTGGGGGGTAACTTGAGAGAGACACGGGGCATGAGCGGGGGTGGATGGCAACAGCAGGGAGACACGGGGCATGAGCGGGGGGTGAGGGGCAACAGCAGGGAGACACAGGGCATGAGCGGGGGGTGGGGGAACACGGGGGAGACATGGGGCAAGAGAGGGGAGTGGAGGGTAGCAGGAGAGAGACACGGGGCATGAGCGGGGGGTGGGGGCAACAGCAGGGAGACACAGGGCATGAGCGGGGGGTGGGGGCAACAGCAGGGAGACATGGGGCATGACCGGGGGTCGGGGGCAACAGCAGGGAGCCACGGGGCATGAGGGGGGTGGGGGTAACAGGGGAGAGACACGGGGCATGAGCGGGGGGTGGGGGGCTACAGCAGGGAGACACGGGGCATGACCGGGTGGTGGGGGGCAACAGGAGAGAGACACGGGGCATGAGAGGGGGGTGGGGGTCAACAGGAGAGAGAAACGGGGCATGAGATGGGGGTGGGGGGTAACAGGAGAGAGACATGGGGCATGAGCGGGGTGTGGGGGGCAACAGCAGGGAGACACAGGGAATGAGCGGAGGGTGGCGGGCAACAGCAGGGAGACACGGGGCATGAGAGGGGGGTGGGGTGTAATAGGAGAGAGACACGGGGCATGACTGGGGGGTGGGGACAACAGGAGAGAGACACAGGGCATGAGCGGGGGTGGGGGCATCAGGAGAGAGACATGGGGCATGAGCGTGGCGTGGGGGTAACTCGAGAGAGACACGGGGCATGAGCGGGGGTGGGGGGCAACAGCAGGGAGACACGGGGACGGAGCGGGGGGTGAGGGGCAACATCAGGGAGACATGAGGCATGACTGGGGTGTGGGGGGAACAGGAGAGAGACACGGGGCATGAACAGGGGGTGGGGGGCAACAGCAGGGAGACACGGGGCATGACCAGGGGTGGGGGCAACAGGAAAGAGACACAGGGCCTGACGGGGGGTGGGGGGCAACAGGAAAGAGACACAGAGCATGAGCAGGGGGTGGGGGAACAGAAGAGAGACACGGGGCATGAGCGGGGGTGGGGGGCAACAGCAGGGAGACACGGGGCATGAGAGGGGGGTGGGGGTAACAGGAGAGAGACATGGGACATGAGCGGGGGTTGGGGGCAACAGCAGGGAGACACGGGGCATGAGCAGGGGGTGAGGGCAACAGCAGGGAGACACGGAGCATGACCAGGGGGTGGGGGGGCAACAGCCGGGAGACATGGGGCATGAGCGAGGGTGGGGGGTAACAGGAGAGACACGGGGCATGAGAGGGGGCTGGGGTGTAACAGGAGAGAGACACAGGGCATGGGAGGGGGTGGTGGGGCAACAGGAGAGAGACATGGTGCATGAGCGGGGGTGTGGGGCAATAGCAGGGAGACACGGGGCATGAGGGGCAACAGCAGGGAGACACGGGGCATGAGTGGGGGGTGGGGGGGAACACGAGGGAGTCATGGGGCATGAGCGGGCGGTGGGGGGTAACAGGAGAGAGACACGGGGCATGAGCTGGGGGTGGGGGGCAACAGCAGGGAGACACAGGGCATGAGTGGGGGGTGGGGGGTAACAGGAGACAGATACAGGGCATGAGCGTGCGGTGGGACGCCAGGAGGGAGACACGGGGCATGAGCGTGCGGTGGAGGGCAACAGCAGGGAGACACGGGGCATGAGCAGGGGGTGGGGGGAACACGAAGGAGACATGGGGCATGAGCAGGGTTTGGGGGTAATAGGAGAGAGACACGGGGCATGAGTGAGGGGGTGGGGGGCAGCAGCAGGGAGACACGGGGCATGAGCGGAGGGTGGGGGCAACAGCAGGGAAACACAGGGCATGAGCGGGTGGTGGGGGGAACACGAGGGAGACACGGGGCATGAGAGGGGGGTGGGGGGCAACAGCAGGGAGACCCGGGGCATGACCAGGGGGTGGGGGACAACAGGAGAGAGACACGGGGCATGAGCAGGGGGTGGGGGGTAACAGGAGAGAGACACGGGGCATGAGCGGGGGGTGGGGGGCAACAGCAGGGAAACACGGGGCATGAGTGGGGGGTGGGGGGAACAAGAGGGAGACACAGAGCATGAGCGGGGTGGGGGCAACAGCAGGGAGACACGGGGCATGAGCGGGGGGTGAGGGGCAACAGCAGGGAGACACGAGGCATGACCGGGGGGTGAGGGGAACAGGAGGGAGACACAGGGCATGAGCGGGGGTGGATGGCAACAGCAGGGAGACACGGGGCATGAGTGAGCGGGGGGTGAGGGGCAACAGCAGGGAGACACAGGGCATGAGCGGGGGGTGGGGGAACACGGGGGAGACACGGGGCAAGAGAGGGGAGTGGAGGGTAGCAGGAGAGAGACACGGGGCATGAGCGGGGGGTGGGGGCAACAGCAGGGAGACACGGGGCATGAGTGGGGGCAACAGCAGGGAGACACGGGGCATGACCGGGGGTCGGGGGCAACAGCAGGGAGACACGGGGCATGAGGGGGGGTGGGGGTAACAGGGGAGAGACACGGGGCATGAGCGGGGGGTGGGGGGCTACAGCAGGGAGACACGGGGCATGACCGGGTGGTGGGGGGCAACAGGAGAGAGACACAGGGCATGAGCGGGGTTAGGGGGCAACAGCAGGGAGACACGGGCATGAGCGGGGGTGTGGGGCAACAGCAGGGAGACACGAGGCATGACCGGGGTGTGGGGGGAACAGGAGAGAGACACAGAGCATGAGCAGGGGGTGGGGGAACAGAAGAGAGACACGGGGCATGAGCGGGGGTGGGGGGCAACAGGAGAGAGACATGGGGCATGAGCGGGGGTGGGGGGTAACAGGAGAGAGACATGGGGCATGAGTGGGGGGTCGGGGGCAACAGCAGGGAGACACGGGGCATGAGCAGGGGGTGAGGGCAACAGCAGGAAGACACTGAGCGCATGAGAGGGGGGTGGGGGTAACAGGAGAGAGACACAGGGCCTGACCGGGGGGTGGGGGCAACAGGAGAGAGACACAGGGCATGAGCGGGGGGTGGGGGCAACAGGAGAGAGACATCGGGCATGAGCGGGGAGTGGGGGGTAACTTGAGAGAGACACGGGGCATGAGCGGGGGTGGATGGCAACAGCAGGGAGACACGGGGCATGAGCGGGGGGTGAGGGGCAACAGCAGGGAGACACAGGGCATGAGCAGGGGGTGGGGGAACACGGGGGAGACATGGGGCAAGAGTGGGGGGTGGAGGTAACAGGAGAGAGACACGGGGCATGACCGGGGGTGGGGGCAACAGGAGAGAGACACAGGGCATGAGCGGGGGGTGGGGGCAACAGGAGAGAGACACGGGGCATGAGCGGGGGGTGGGGGGTAACTCGAGAGAGAGACGGGGCATGAGCGGGGGTGGGGGGCAACAGCAGGGAGACACGGGGCATGAGCGGGGGGTGAGGGGCAACAGCAGGGAGACAGGGGGCATGAGCGGGCTTAGGGGGAACACGAGAGAGACACGGGGCAAGAGAGGGGAGTGGGAGTAGCAGGAGAGAGACACGGGGCATGAGCGGGGGGTGGGGGGCAACAGCAGGGAGACACAGGGCATGAGCGTGGGGTGGCGGGCAACAGCAGGGAGACACGGGGAATGAGAGGGGGTTGGGGGGTAACAGGAGAGAGACACGGGGCATGACCGGGGGGTGGTGGCAACAGGAGAGAGACACGGGGCATGAGCGGGGGGTGGGGGGTAACTCGAGAGAGACACGGGGCATGAGCGGGGTTGGGGGGAAACAGCAGGGAGACACGGGCATGAGCGGGGGGTGTGGGGCAACAGCAGGGAGACACGAGGCATGACCGGGGTGTGGGGGGAACAGGAGAGGGACACAGGGCATGAGCAAGGGGTGGGGGGCAACAGCAGGGAGACTCGGGGTATGACCAGGGGTGGGGGGCAACAGGAGAGAGACAAGGGGCATGACCGGGGGGTGGGGGGCAACATGAGAGAGACACAGAGCATGAGCAGGGGGTGGGGAAACAGAAGAGAGACACGGGGCATGAGCGGGGGTGGGGGGCAACAGGAGAGATACATGGGGCATGAGCGGGGGTGGGGGGTAACAGGAGAGAGACATGGGGCATGAGAGGGGGGTCGGGGGCAACAGCAGGGAGTCACGGGGCATGAGCAGGGGGTGAAGGCAACAGCAGGAAGACACGGAGCATGACCAGGGGGTGGGGGGCAACAGCAGGGAGACATGGGGCATGAGCGAGGGTGGGGGGTAACAGGAGAGAGACACGGGGCATGAGAGGGGGCTGGGGGTAACAGGAGAGAGACACGGGGCATGGGAGGGGGTGGGGGGCAACAGGAGAGAGACATGGTGCATGAGCAGCGGGTGGGGGGCAACAGCACGGAGACACGGGGCATGAGGGGCAACAGCAGGGAGACACGGGCATGAGTGGGGGGTGGCGGGAACACAAGGGAGACATGGGGCATGAGCTTGGGGTGGGGGCAACAGCAGGGAGACACGGGGCATGAGAGGGGGGTGGGGGGTAACAGGAGAGAGACATGGGGTATGAGCGGGGGGTCGGGGGCAACAGCAGGGAGACACGGGGCATGAGCAGGGGGCGAGGGCAACAGCAGGAAGACACGGAGCATGACCAAGGGGTGGGGGGCAACAGCAGGGAGACACGGGCATGACCGGGGGTGGGGGGCAACAGGAGAGAGACACGGAGCATGAGCGGGGGGTGGGGGGCAACAGCACAGAACACGGGGCATGAGCGGGGGGTGGGGGCAACACGAGGGAGACACGGGGCATGAGTGGGGGGTGGGGGTAACAGGAGAGAGACACAGGGCATGAGCAGGGGGTGGGGGCCAACAGCAGGGAGACACGGGGAAAGAGCAGAGGGTGGGGGGCAACATCAGGGAGACACGGGGCATGAGTGGGGGGTGGAGGTAACAGGAGAGAGACACGGGGCATGACCGGGGGGTGGGGGCAACAGGAGAGAGACACAGGGCATGAGCGGGGGGTGGGGGCAACAGGAGAGAGACACGGGGCATGAGCGGGGGGTGGGGGGCAACTCGAGAGAGAGAGAGACACGGGGCATGAGCGGGGGTGGGGGGCAACAGCAGGGAGACACGGGGCATGAGCGGGGGGTGAGGGGCAACAGCAGGGAGACAGGGGGCATGAGCGGGGTTGGGGGGAACACGAGGGAGACATGGGGCAAGAGAGGGGAGTGGGGTTAGCAGGAGAGAGACACGGGGCATGAGCGGGGGGTGGGGGGCAACAGCAGGGAGACACAGGGCATGAGCGGGGGGTGGCGGGCAACAGCAGGGAGACACGGGGCATGAGAGTGGGTTGGGGGTAACAGGAGAGAGACACGGGGCATGACCGGGGGGTGGTGGCAACAGGAGAGAGACACGGGGCATGAGCGGGGGGCAGGGGGTAACTCGGAGAGAGACACGGGGCATGAGCGGGGTTGGGGGGCAACAGCAGGGAGACACGGGCATGAGCGGGGGGTGAGGGGCAACAGCAGGGAGACATGAGGCATGACCGGGGTGTGGGGGGAACAGGAGAGAGACACGGGGCATGAGCAGGGGGTGGGGGGCAACAGCAGGGAGACATGGGGTATGACCGGGGGTGGGGGGCAACAGGAGAGAGACACGGGGCATGACCGGGGGGTGGGGGGCAACAGGAGCGAGACACAGAGCATGATCAGGGGGTGGGGGAACAGAAGAGAGACACAGGGAATGAGCGGGGGTGGGGGGTAACAGGAGAGAGACATGGGGCATGAGCAGGGGGTCAGGGGCAACAGCAGAGAGACACGGGGCATGAGCAGGGGGTGAGGGAAACAGCAGGAAGACAAGGAGCATGACCAGGGGGTGGGGGGCAACAGCAGGGAGAAATGGGGCATGAGCGAGGGTGGAGGGTAACAGGAGAGAGACACGGGGCATGAGAGGGGGCTAGGGGGTAACAGGAGAGAGACACGGGGCATGGGAGGGGGTGGGGGGCAACAGGAGAGAGACATGGTGCATGAGCAGGGGGTGGGGGGCAACAGCACGGAGACACAGGGCATGAGGGGCAACAGCAGGGAGACACGGGCATGAGTGGGGGTTGTGGGGAACACACGGGAGAGATGGGGCATGAGCTGGGGGCAACAGCAGGGAGACACGGGGCATGAGAGGGGGGTGGGGGCTAACAGGAGAGAGACATGGGGTATGAGCGGGGGGTCGGGGGCAACAGCAGGGAGACACGGGGCATGAGCATGGGGTGTTGGCAACAGCAGGAAGACACGGAGCATGACCAGGGGGTGGGGGGCGAAAGCAGGGAGACAAGGGGCATGAGCGAGGGTGGGGGGTAACAGGAGAGAGACACGGGGCATGGGAGGGGGTGGGGGGTAACAGGAGAGAGACATGGTGCATGAGCGGGGGTGGGGGGCAACAGCAGGGAGACACGGGGCATGAGGGGCAACAGCAGGGAGAAACGGGCATGAGTGGGGGGTGGGGGGCAAGAGGGAGACATGGGGCATGAGCTGGGGGTGGGGGGCAACAGCAGGGAGACACAGGGCATGAGCAGGGGGTGGGGGACAACCACAGGGAGACACGGGGCATGAGTGGGGGGTGGGGGGTAACAGGAGACAGACACGGGGCATGAGCGGGCAGTGGGGGGCAACAGGAGGGAGACACGGGGCATGAGCGGGGGGTGGGGGGTAACTCGAGAGAGACACGGGGCATGAGCGGGGTTGGGGGGCAACAGCAGGGAGACACGGGCATGAGCGGGGGGTGAGGGGCAACAGCAGGGAGACACGAGGCATGACCGGGGTGTGGGGGGAACAGGAGAGAGACACGGGGCATGAGCAGGGGGTGGGGGGCAACAGCAGGGAGACATGGTGTATGACCGGGGTGGGGGGCAACAGGACAGAGACAAGGGGCATGACCGGAGGGTGGGGGGCAACAGGAGAGAGACACAGAGCATGAGCAGGGGGTGGGGGAACAGAAGAGAGACATGGGGCATGAGCGGTGGTGGGGGGCAACAGGAGAGAGACATGGGGCATGAGCGGGGGTGGGGGGTAACAGGAGAGAGACATGGGGCATGAGTGGGGGGTCGGGGGCAACAGCAGGGAGACACGGGGCATGAGCAGCGGGTGAGGGCAACAGCAGGAAGACACGGAGCGCATGAGAGGGGGGTGGGGGTAACAGGAGAGAGACACAGGGCCTGACCGGGGGGTGGGGGCAACAGGAGAGAGACACAGGGCATGAGCGGGGGGTGGGGGCAACAGGAGAGAGACATGGGGCATGAGCGGGGAGTGGGGGGTAACTTGAGAGAGACACGGGGCATGAGCGGGGGTGGATGGCAACAGCAGGGAGACACGGGGCATGAGCGGGGGGTGAGGGGCAACAGCAGGGAGACACAGGGCATGAGCGGGGGGTGGGGGAACACGGGGGAGACATGGGGCAAGAGAGGGGAGTGGAGGGTAGCAGGAGAGAGACACGGGGCATGAGCGGGGGGTGGGGGCAACAGCAGGGAGACACAGGGCATGAGCGGGGGGTGGGGGCAACAGCAGGGAGACATGGGGCATGACCGGGGGTCGGGGGCAACAGCAGGGAGCCACGGGGCATGAGGGGGGTGGGGGTAACAGGGGAGAGACACGGGGCATGAGCGGGGGGTGGGGGGCTACAGCAGGGAGACACGGGGCATGACCGGGTGGTGGGGGGCAACAGCAGGGAGACACGGGCATGAGCGGGGGGTGAGGGGCAACAGCAGGGAGACACGAGGCATGACCGGGGTGTGGGGGGAACAGGAGAGAGACACGGGGCATGAGCAGGGGGTGGGGGGCAACAGCAGGGAGACATGGTGTATGACCGGGGTGGGGGGCAACAGGACAGAGACAAGGGGCATGACCGGAGGGTGGGGGGCAACAGGAGAGAGACACAGAGCATGAGCAGGGGGTGGGGGAACAGAAGAGAGACATGGGGCATGAGCGGTGGTGGGGGGCAACAGGAGAGAGACATGGGGCATGAGCGGGGGTGGGGGGTAACAGGAGAGAGACATGGGGCATGAGTGGGGGGTCGGGGGCAACAGCAGGGAGACACGGGGCATGAGCAGCGGGTGAGGGCAACAGCAGGAAGACACGGAGCGCATGAGAGGGGGGTGGGGGTAACAGGAGAGAGACACAGGGCCTGACCGGGGGGTGGGGGCAACAGGAGAGAGACACAGGGCATGAGCGGGGGGTGGGGGCAACAGGAGAGAGACATGGGGCATGAGCGGGGAGTGGGGGGTAACTTGAGAGAGACACGGGGCATGAGCGGGGGTGGATGGCAACAGCAGGGAGACACGGGGCATGAGCGGGGGGTGAGGGGCAACAGCAGGGAGACACAGGGCATGAGCGGGGGGTGGGGGAACACGGGGGAGACATGGGGCAAGAGAGGGGAGTGGAGGGTAGCAGGAGAGAGACACGGGGCATGAGCGGGGGGTGGGGGCAACAGCAGGGAGACACAGGGCATGAGCGGGGGGTGGGGGCAACAGCAGGGAGACATGGGGCATGACCGGGGGTCGGGGGCAACAGCAGGGAGCCACGGGGCATGAGGGGGGTGGGGGTAACAGGGGAGAGACACGGGGCATGAGCGGGGGGTGGGGGGCTACAGCAGGGAGACACGGGGCATGACCGGGTGGTGGGGGGCAACAGGAGAGAGACACGGGGCATGAGAGGGGGGTGGGGGTCAACAGGAGAGAGAAATGGGGCATGAGATGGGGGTGGGGGGTAACAGGAGAGAGACATGGGGCATGAGCGGGGTGTGGGGGGCAACAGCAGGGAGACACAGGGAATGAGCGGAGGGTGGCGGGCAACAGCAGGGAGACACGGGGCATGAGAGGGGGTGGGGTGTAATAGGAGAGAGACACGGGGCATGACTGGGGGGTGGGGACAACAGGAGAGAGACACAGGGCATGAGCGGGGGTGGGGGCATCAGGAGAGAGACATGGGGCATGAGCGTGGCGTGGGGGTAACTCGAGAGAGACACGGGGCATGAGCGGGGGTGGGGGGCAACAGCAGGGAGACACGGGGACGGAGCGGGGGGTGAGGGGCAACATCAGGGAGACATGAGGCATGACTGGGGTGTGGGGGGAACAGGAGAGAGACACGGGGCATGAACAGGGGGTGGGGGGCAACAGCAGGGAGACACGGGGCATGACCAGGGGTGGGGGCAACAGGAAAGAGACACAGGGCCTGACGGGGGGTGGGGGGCAACAGGAAAGAGACACAGAGCATGAGCAGGGGGTGGGGGAACAGAAGAGAGACACGGGGCATGAGCGGGGGTGGGGGGCAACAGCAGGGAGACACGGGGCATGAGAGGGGGGTGGGGGTAACAGGAGAGAGACATGGGACATGAGCGGGGGTTGGGGGCAACAGCAGGGAGACACGGGGCATGAGCAGGGGGTGAGGGCAACAGCAGGGAGACACGGAGCATGACCAGGGGGTGGGGGGGCAACAGCCGGGAGACATGGGGCATGAGCGAGGGTGGGGGGTAACAGGAGAGACACGGGGCATGAGAGGGGGCTGGGGTGTAACAGGAGAGAGACACAGGGCATGGGAGGGGGTGGTGGGGCAACAGGAGAGAGACATGGTGCATGAGCGGGGGTGTGGGGCAATAGCAGGGAGACACGGGGCATGAGGGGCAACAGCAGGGAGACACGGGGCATGAGTGGGGGGTGGGGGGGAACACGAGGGAGTCATGGGGCATGAGCGGGCGGTGGGGGGTAACAGGAGAGAGACACGGGGCATGAGCTGGGGGTGGGGGGCAACAGCAGGGAGACACAGGGCATGAGTGGGGGGTGGGGGGTAACAGGAGACAGATACAGGGCATGAGCGTGCGGTGGGAAGCCAGGAGGGAGACACGGGGCATGAGCGTGCGGTGGAGGGCAACAGCAGGGAGACACGGGGCATGAGCAGGGGGTGGGGGGAACACGAAGGAGACATGGGGCATGAGCAGGGTTTGGGGGTAATAGGAGAGAGACACGGGGCATGAGTGAGGGGGTGGGGGGCAGCAGCAGGGAGACACGGGGCATGAGCGGAGGGTGGGGGCAACAGCAGGGAAACACAGGGCATGAGCGGGTGGTGGGGGGAACACGAGGGAGACACGGGGCATGAGAGGGGGGTGGGGGGCAACAGCAGGGAGACCCGGGGCATGACCAGGGGGTGGGGGACAACAGGAGAGAGACACGGGGCATGAGCAGGGGGTGGGGGGTAACAGGAGAGAGACACGGGGCATGAGCGGGGGGTGGGGGGCAACAGCAGGGAAACACGGGGCATGAGTGGGGGGTGGGGGGAACAAGAGGGAGACACAGAGCATGAGCGGGGTGGGGGCAACAGCAGGGAGACACGGGGCATGAGCGGGGGGTGAGGGGCAACAGCAGGGAGACACGAGGCATGACCGGGGGGTGAGGGGAACAGGAGGGAGACACAGGGCATGAGCGGGGGTGGATGGCAACAGCAGGGAGACACGGGGCATGAGTGAGCGGGGGGTGAGGGGCAACAGCAGGGAGACACAGGGCATGAGCGGGGGGTGGGGGAACACGGGGGAGACACGGGGCAAGAGAGGGGAGTGGAGGGTAGCAGGAGAGAGACACGGGGCATGAGCGGGGGGTGGGGGCAACAGCAGGGAGACACGGGGCATGAGTGGGGGCAACAGCAGGGAGACACGGGGCATGACCGGGGGTCGGGGGCAACAGCAGGGAGACACGGGGCATGAGGGGGGGTGGGGGTAACAGGGGAGAGACACGGGGCATGAGCGGGGGGTGGGGGGCTACAGCAGGGAGACACGGGGCATGACCGGGTGGTGGGGGGCAACAGGAGAGAGACACAGGGCATGAGAGGAGGGTGGGGGTCAACAGGAGAGAGAAACGGGGCATGAGATGGGGGTGGGGGGTAACAGGAGAGAGACATGGGGCATGAGCGGGGTGTGGGGGGCAACAGCAGGGAGACACAGGGAATGAGCGGAGGGTGGCGGGCAACAGCAGGGAGACCTGGGGCATGAGAGGGGGTGGGGTGTAATAGGAGAGAGACACGGGGCATGACTGGGGGGTGGGGACAACAGGAGAGAGACACAGGGCATGAGCGGGGGTGGGGGCATCAGGAGAGAGACATGGGGCATGACCGTGGCGTGGGGGGTAACTCGAGAGAGACAAGGGGCATGAGCGGGGTTGGGGGGCAACAGCAGGGAGACACGGGGTGGGAGCGAGGGGTGAGGGGCAACAGCAGGGAGACACGAGGCATGACTGGGGTGTGGGGGGAACAGGAGAGAGACACGGGGCATGAACAGGGGGTGGGGGGCAACAGCAGGGAGACACGGGGCATGACCAGGGGTGGGGGGCAACAGGAGAGAGACACGGGGACTGACGGGGGGTGGGGGGCAACAGGAAAGAGACACAGAGCATGAGCAGGGGGTGGGGGAACAGAAGAGAGACACGTGGCATGAGCGGGGGTGGGCGGCAACAGCAGGGAGACACGGGGCATGAGAGGGGGGTGGGGGTAACAGGAGAGAGACATGGGACATGAGCGGGGGTCGGGGGCAACAGCAGGGAGACACGGGGCATGAGCAGGGGGTGAGGGCAACAGCAGGGAGACACGGAGCATGACCAGGGGGTGGGGGGCAACAGCCGGGAGACATGGGGCATGAGCGAGGGTGGGGGGTAACAGGAGAGAGACACGGGGCATGAGAGGGGACTGGGGTGTAACAGGAGAGAGACACAGGGCATGGGAGGGGGTGGGGGGGCAACAGGAGAGAGACATGGTGCATGAGCGGGGGGTGTGGGGCAATAGCAGGGAGACACGGGGCATGAGGGGCAACAGCAGGGAGACACGGGGCATGAGTGGGGGGTGGGGGGAACACGAGGGAGTCATGGGGCATGAGCGGGCGGTGGGGGGTAACAGGAGAGAGACACAGGGCATGAGCTGGGGGTGGGGGGCAACAGCAGGGAGACACAGGGCATGAGTGGGGGGTGGGGGGCAACAGCAGGGAGACACGGGGCATGAGTGGGGGGTGGGGGGTAACAGGAGACAGATACAGGGCATGAGCGTGCGGTGGGGCAACAGGAGGGAGACACGGGGCATGAGCGTGCGGTGGAGGGCAACAGCAGGGAGACACGGGGCATGAGCAGGGGGTGGGGGGAACACGAGGGAGACATGGGGCATGAGCAGGGTTTGGGGGTAACAGGAGAGAGACACGGGGCATGAGTGAGGGGGTGGGGGGCAGCAGCAGGGAGACATGGGGCATGAGCGGAGGGTGGGGGCAACAGCAGGGAAACACAGGGCATGAGCGGGTGGTGGGGGGAACACGAGGGAGACACGGGGCATGAGAGGGGGTGGGGGGTAACAGGAGAGAGACAGGGGGCATGAGTGGGGGGAGGGGGCAACAGCTGGGAGACACGGGGCATGACCAGGGGGTGGGGGACAACAGGAGAGAGACACGGGGCATGAGCGGGGGGTGGGGGCAACAGCAGGGAGACACGGGGCATGAACGGGGGTGAGGGGCAACAGCAGGGAGACACGAGGCATGACTGGGGGGTGGGGGGAACAGGAGAGAGACACGGGGCATGACCAGGGGGTGGGGGGCAACAGCAGGGAGACACGGGCATGACCGGGGGTGGGGGACAACAGGAGAGAGACACGGGGCATGAGCAGGGGGTGGGGGGCAACAGCACGGAGACACGGGGCATGAGCGGGGGGTGGGGGCAACACGAGGGAGACACGGGGCATGAGCGGGGGGTGGGGGTAACAGGAGAGAGACACAGGGCATGAGCAGGGGGTGGTGGCCAACAGCAGGGAGACACGGGGAATGAGCAGAGGGTGGGGGGCAACATCAGGGAGACACGGGGCATGAGTGGGGGGTGAGGGGAACACGAGGGAGACACGGGGCATGAGTGGGGGGTGGAGGTAACAGGAGAGAGACACGGGGCATGACCGGGGGGTGGGGGCAACAGGAAAGAGACACAGGGCATGAGCGGGGGGTGGGGGCAACAGGAGAGAGACACGGGGCATGAGCGGGGGGTGGGGGGTAACTCGAGAGAGAGACGGGGCATGAGCGGGGGTGGGGGGCAACAGCAGGGAGACACGGGGCATGAGCGGGGGGTGAGGGGCAACAGCAGGGAGACAGGGGGCATGAGCGGGGTTAGGGGGAACACGAGAGAGACACGGGGCAAGAGAGGGGAGTGGGGGTAGCAGGAGAGAGACACGGGGCATGAGCGGGGGGTGGGGGGCAACAGCAGGGAGACACAGGGCATGAGCGGGGGGTGGCGGGCAACAGCAGGGAGACACAGGGAATGAGAGGGGGTTGGGGGGTAACAGGAGAGAGACACGGGGCATGACCGGGGGGTGGTGGCAACAGGAGAGAGACACGGGGCATGAGCGGGGGGTGGGGGGTAACTCGAGAGAGACACGGGGCATGAGCGGGGTTGGGGGGCAACAGCAGGGAGACACGGGCATGAGCGGGGGGTGAGGGGCAACAGCAGGGAGACACGAGGCATGACCGGGGTGTGGGGGGAACAGGAGAGAGACACAGGGCATGAGCAAGGGGTGGGGGGCAACAGCAGGGAGCTCGGGGTATGACCAGGGGTGGGGGGCAACAGGAGAGAGACAAGGGGCATGACCGGGGGGTGGGGGTCAACAGGAGAGAGACACAGAGCATGAGCAGGGGGTGGGGAAAGAGAAGAGAGACACGGGGCATGAGCGGGGGTGGGGGGCAACAGGAGAGATACATGGGGCATGAGCGGGGGTGGGGGGTAACAGGAGAGAGACATGGGGCATGAGAGGGGGGTCGGGGGCAACAGCAGGGAGACACGGGGCATGAGCAGGGGGTGAGGGCAACAGCAGGAAGACACGGAGCATGACCAGGGGGTGGGGGGCAACAGCAGGGAGACATGGGGCATGAGCAAGGGTGGGGGGTAACAGGAGAGAGACACGGGGCATGAGAGGGGGCTGGGGGGTAACAGGAGAGAGACACGGGGCATGGGAGGGGGTGGGGGGCAACAGGAGAGAGACATGGTGCATGAGCAGGGGGTGGGGGGCAACAGCACGGAGACATGGGGCATGAGGGGCAACAGCAGGGAGACACGGGCATGAGTGGGGGGTGGCGGGAACACAAGGGAGACATGGGGCATGAGCTGGGGGTGGGGGCAACAGCAGGGAGACACGGGGCATGAGAGGGGGGTGGGGGGTAACAGGAGAGAGACATGGGGTATGAGCGGGGGGTCGGGGGCAACAGCAGGGAGACACGGGGCATGAGCAGGGGGCGAGGGCAACAGCAGGAAGACACGGAGCATGACCAAGGGGTGGGGGGCAACAGCAGGGAGACAAAGGCATGACCGGGGGTGGGGGGCAAGAGGAGAGAGACACGGAGCATGAGCGGGGGGTGGGGGCAACAGCACAGAACACGGGGCATGAGCGGGGGGTGGGGGCAACACGAGGGAGACACGGGGCATGAGTGGGGGGTGGGGGTAACAGGAGAGAGACACAGGGCATGAGCAGGGGGTGGGGGCCAACAGCAGGGAGACACGGGGAATGAGCAGAGGGTGGGGGGCAACATGAGGGAGACACGGGGCATGAGCGGGGGGTGGGGGGAACACAAGGGAGACACGGGGCATGAGTGGGGGGTGGAGGTAACAGGAGAGAGACACGGGGCATGACCGGGGGGTGGGGGCAACAGGAGAGAGACACAGGGCATGAGCGGGGGGTGGGGGCAACAGGAGAGAGACACGGGGCATGAGCGGGGGTGGGGGGTAACTCGAGAGAGAGACGGGGCATGAGCGGGGGTGGGGGGCAAAAGCAGGGAGACACGGGGCATGAGCGGGGGGTGAGGGGCAACAGCAGGGAGACAGGGGGCATGAGCGGGGTTGGGTGGAACACGAGGGAGACACGGGGCAAGAGAGGGGAGTGGGGTTTGCAGGAGAGAGACACGGGGCATGAGCGGGGATTGGGGGGCAACAGCAGGGAGACACAGGGCATGAGCGGGGGGTGGCGGGCAACAGCAGGGAGACACGGGGCATGAGAGGGGGTTGGGGGTAACAGGAGAGAGACACGGGGCATGACCGGGGGGTGGTGGCAACAGGAGAGAGACACGGGGCATGAGCGGGGGGCAGGGGGTAACTCGAGAGAGACACGGGGCATGAGCGGGGTTGGGGGGCAACTGCAGGGAGACACGGGCATGAGCGGGGGGTGAGGGGCAACAGCAGGGAGACACGAGGCATGACCGGGGTGTGGGGGGAACAGGAGAGAGTCACGGGGCATGAGCAGGGGGTGGGGGGCAACAGCAGGGAGACATGGGGTATGACCGGGGGTGGGGGGCAACAGGAGAGAGACACGGGGCATGACCGGGGGGTGGGGGGCAACAGGAGCGAGACACAGAGCATGATCAGGGGGTGGGGGAACAGAAGAGAGACACGGGGAATGAGCGGGAGTGGGGGGCAACAGGAGAGAGACATGGGGCATGAGCGGGGGTGGGGGGTAACAGGAGAGAGACATGGGGCATGAGCAGGGGGTCAGGGGCAACAGCAGGGAGACACGGGGCATGAGCAGGGGGTGAGGGAAACAGCAGGAAGACACGGAGCATGACCAGGGGGTGGGGGGCAACAGCAGGGAGAAATGGGGCATGAGCGAGGGTGGAGGGTAACAGGAGAGAGACACGGGGCATGAGAGGGGGCTAGGGGGTAACAGGCGAGAGACACAGGGCATGGGAGGGGGTGGGGGGCAACAGGAGAGAGACATGGTGCATGAGCAGGGGGTGGGGGGCAACAGCACGGAGACACAGGGCATGAGGGGCAACAGCAGGGAGACACGGGCATGAGTGGGGGTTGTGGGGAACACACGGGAGACATGGGGCATGAGCTGGGGGCAACAGCAGGGAGACACGGGGCATGAGAGGGGGTGGGGGGTAACAGGAGAGAGACATGGGGTATGAGCGGGGGGTCGGAGGCAACAGCAGGGAGACACGGGGCATGAGCAGGGGGTGTTTGCAACAGCAGGAAGACACGGAGCATGACCAGGGGGTGGGGGGCAACAGCAGGGAGACATGGGGCATGAGCGAGGGTGGGGGGTAACAGGAGAGAGACACGGGGCATGGGAGGGGGTGGGGGGTAACAGGAGAGAGACATGGTGCATGAGCGGGGGTGGGGGCAACAGCAGGGAGACACGGGGCATGAGGGGCAACAGCAGGGAGAAACGGGCATGAGTGGGGGGTGGGGGGGGGAACACGAGGGAGACATGGGGCATGAGCTGGGGGTGGGGGGCAACAGCAGGGAGACACAGGGCATGAGCAGGGGGTGGGGGACAACCACAGGGAGACACGGGGCATGAGTGGGGGGTGGGGGGTAACAGGAGACAGACACGGGGCATGAGCGGGCAGTGGGGGGCAACAGGAGGGAGACACGGGGCATGAGCGGGGGGTGGGGGCAACAGCAGGGAGACACAGGGCATGAGCGGGGGGTGGGGGGAACACGAGGGAGGCATGGGGCATGAGCTGGGGGTGGGGGGCAACAGCAGGGAGACACAGGGCATGAGCGGGGGGTGGCGGGCAACAGCAGGGAGACACGGGGCATGAGAGGGGGTTGGGGGGTAACAGGAGAGAGACACGGGGCATGACCGGGGGGTGGTGGCAACAGGAGAGAGACACGGGGCATGAGCGGGGGGTGGTGGGTAACTCGAGAGAGACACGGGGCATGAGCGGGGTTGGGGGGCAACAGCAGGGAGACACGGGCATGAGCGGGGGGTGAGGGGCAACATCAGGGAGACACGAGGCATGACCGGGGTGTGGGGGGAACAGGAGAGAGACACGGGGCATGAGCAGGGGGTGGGGGGCAACAGCAGGGAGACATGGTGTATGACCGGGGTGGGGGGCAACAGGAGAGAGACAAGGGGCATGACCGGGGGGTGGGGGGCAACAGGAGAGAGACACAGAGCATGAGCAGGGGGTGGGGGAACAGAAGAGAGACACGGGGCATGAGCGGGGGTGGGGGGCAACAGGAGAGAGACATGGGGCATGAGCGGGGGTGGGGGGTAACAGGAGAGAGACATGGGGCATGAGTGGGGGGTCGGGGGCAACAGCAGGGAGACACAGGGCATGAGCAGGGGGTGAGGGCAACAGCAGGAAGACACGGAGCGCATGAGAGGGGGGTGGGGGTAACAGGAGAGAGACACAGGGCCTGACCGGTGGGTGGGGGCAACAGGAGAGAGACACAGGGCATGAGCGGGGGGTGGGGGCAACAGGAGAGAGACATGGGGCATGAGCGGGGAGTGGGGGGTGACTTGAGAGAGACACGGGGCATGAGCGGGGGTGGATGGCAACAGCAGGGAGACACGGGGCATGAGAGGGGGTTGGGGGGTAACAGGAGAGAGACACGGGGCATGACCGGGGGGTGGTGGCAACAGGAGAGAGACACGGGGCATGAGCGGGGGGCAGGGGGTAACTCGAGAGAGACACGGGGCATGAGCGGGGTTGGGGGGCAACAGCAGGGAGACACGGGCATGAGCGGGGGGTGAGGGGCAACAGCAGGGAGACACGAGGCATGACCGGGGTGTGGGGGGAACATGAGAGAGACACGGGGCATGAGCAGGGGGTGGGGGGCAACAGCAGGGAGACATGGGGCATGACCGGGGGGTGGGGGGCAACAGGAGCGAGACACAGAGCATGATCAGGGGGTGGGGGAACAGAAGAGAGACACGGGGAATGAGCGGGGGTGGGGGGCAACAGGAGAGAGACATGGGGCATGAGCGGGGGTGGGGGGTAACAGGAGAGAGACATGGGGCATGAGCAGGGGGTCAGGGGCAACAGCAGGGAGACACGGAGCATGAGCAGGGGGTGAGGGAAACAGCAGGAAGACACGGAGCATGACCAGGGGGTGGGGGGCAACAGCAGGGAGAAATGGGGCATGAGCGAGGGTGGAGGGTAACAGGAGAGAGACACGGGGCATGAGAGGGGGCTAGGGGGTAACAGGAGAGAGACACGGGGCATGGGAGGGGGTGGGGGGCAACAGGAGAGAGACATGGTGCATGAGCAGGGGGTGGGGGTCAACAGCACGGAGACACAGGGCATGAGGGGCAACAGCAGGGAGACACGGGCATGAGTGGGGGTTGTGGGGAACACACGGGAGACATGGGGCATGAGCTGGGGGCAACAGCAGGGAGACACGGGGCATGAGAGGGGGGTGGGGGCTAACAGGAGAGAGACATGGGGTATGAGCGGGGGGTCGGGGGCAACAGCAGGGAGACACAGGGCATGAGCAGGGGGTGTTGGCAACAGCAGGAAGACACGGAGCATGACCAGGGGGTGGGGGGCGAAAGCAGGGAGACATGGGGCATGAGCGAGGGTGGGGGGTAACAGGAGAGAGACACGGGGCATGGGAGGGGGTGGGGGGTAACAGGAGAGAGACATGGTGCATGAGCGGGGGTGGGGGGCAACAGCAGGGAGACACGGGGCATGAGGGGCAACAGCAGGGAGAAACGGGCATGAGTGGGGGGTGGGGGGGAACACGAGGGAGACATGGGGCATGAGCTGGGGGTGGGGGGCAACAGCAGGGAGACACAGGGCATGAGCAGGGGGTGGGGGACAACCACAGGGAGACACGGGGCATGAGTGGGGGGTGGGGGGTAACAGGAGACAGACACGGGGCATGAGCGGGCAGTGGGGGGCAACAGGAGGGAGACACGGGGCATGAGCGGGGGGTGGGGGCAACAGCAGGGAGACACAGGGCATGAGCGGGGGGTGGGGGAACACGGGGGAGACATGGGGCAAGAGAGGGGAGTGGAGGGTAGCAGGAGAGAGACATGGGGCATGAGTGGGGGTGGGGGGTAACAGGAGAGAGACATGGGGCATGAGTGGGGGGTCGGGGGCAACAGCAGGGAGACACGGGGCATGAGCAGCGGGTGAGGGCAACAGCAGGAAGACACGGAGCGCATGAGAGGGGGGTGGGGGTAACAGGAGAGAGACACAGGGCCTGACCGGGGGGTGGGGGCAACAGGAGAGAGACACAGGGCATGAGCGGGGGGTGGGGGCAACAGGAGAGAGACATGGGGCATGAGCGGGGAGTGGGGGGTAACTTGAGAGAGACACGGGGCATGAGCGGGGGTGGATGGCAACAGCAGGGAGACACGGGGCATGAGCGGGGGGTGAGGGGCAACAGCAGGGAGACACAGGGCATGAGCGGGGGGTGGGGGAACACGGGGGAGACATGGGGCAAGAGAGGGGAGTGGAGGGTAGCAGGAGAGAGACACGGGGCATGAGCGGGGGGTGGGGGCAACAGCAGGGAGACACAGGGCATGAGCGGGGGGTGGGGGCAACAGCAGGGAGACATGGGGCATGACCGGGGGTCGGGGGCAACAGCAGGGAGCCACGGGGCATTAGGGGGGTGGGGGTAACAGGGGAGAGACACGGGGCATGAGCGGGGGGTGGGGGGCTACAGCAGGGAGACACGGGGCTTGACCGGGTGGTGGGGGGCAACAGGAGAGAGACACGGGGCATGAGAGGGGGGTGGGGGTCAACAGGAGAGAGAAACGGGGCATGAGATGGGGGTGGGGGGTAACAGGAGAGAGACATGGGGCATGAGCGGGGTGTGGGGGGCAACAGCAGGGAGACACAGGGAATGAGCGGAGGGTGGCGGGCAACAGCAGGGAGACACGGGGCATGAGAGGGGGTGGGGTGTAATAGGAGAGAGACACGGGGCATGACTGGGGGGTGGGGACAACAGGAGAGAGACACAGGGCATGAGCGGGGGTGGGGGCATCAGGAGAGAGACATGGGGCATGAGCGTGGCGTGGGGGGTAACTCGAGAGAGACACGGGGCATGAGCGGGGGTGGGGGGCAACAGCAGGGAGACACGGGGACGGAGCGGGGGGTGAGGGGCAACATCAGGGAGACATGAGGCATGACTGGGGTGTGGGGGGAACAGGAGAGAGACACGGGGCATGAACAGGGGGTGGGGGCAACAGCAGGGAGACACGGGGCATGACCAGGGGTGGGGGCAACAGGAAAGAGACACAGGGCCTGACGGGGGGTGGGGGGCAACAGGAAAGAGACACAGAGCATGAGCAGGGGGTGGGGGAACAGAAGAGAGACACGGGGCATGAGCGGGGGTGGGGGGCAACAGCAGGGAGACACGGGGCATGAGAGGGGCGTGGGGGTAACAGGAGAGAGACATGGGACATGAGCGGGGGTTGGGGCAACAGCAGGGAGACACGGGGCATGAGCAGGGGGTGAGGGCAACAGCAGGGAGACACGGAGCATGACCAGGGGGTGGGGGGGCAACAGCCGGGAGACATGGGGCATGAGCGACGGTGGGGGGTAACAGGAGAGACACGGGGCATGAGAGGGGGCTGGGGTGTAACAGGAGAGAGACACAGGGCATGGGAGGGGGTGGTGGGGCAACAGGAGAGAGACATGGTGCATGAGCGGGGGTGTAGGGCAATAGCAGGGAGACACGGGGCATGAGGGGCAACAGCAGGGAGACACGGGGCATGAGTGGGGGGTGGGGGGGAACACGAGGGAGTCATGGGGCATGAGCGGGCGGTGGGGGGTAACAGGAGAGAGACACGGGGCATGAGCTGGGGGTGGGGGGCAACAGCAGGGAGACACAGGGCATGAGTGGGGGGTGGGGGGCAACAGCAGGGAGACACAGGGCATGAGTGGGGGGTGGGGGGTAACAGGAGACAGATACAGGGCATGAGCGTGCGGTGGGGCGCCAGGAGGGAGACACGGGGCATGAGCGTGCGGTGGAGGGCAACAGCAGGGAGACACGGGGCATGAGCAGGGGGTGGGGGGAACACGAAGGAGACATGGGGCATGAGCAGGGTTTGGGGGTAATAGGAGAGAGACACGGGGCATGAGTGAGGGGGTGGGGGGCAGCAGCAGGGAGACACGGGGCATGAGCGGAGGGTGGGGGCAACAGCAGGGAAACACAGGGCATGAGCGGGTGGTGGGGGGAACACGAGGGAGACACGGGGCATGAGAGGGGGGTGGGGGGCAACAGCAGGGAGACCCGGGGCATGACCAGGGGGTGGGGGACAACAGGAGAGAGACACGGGGCATGAGCAGGGGGTGGGGGGTAACAGGAGAGAGACACGGGGCATGAGCGGGGGGTGGGGGGCAACAGCAGGGAGACACGGGGCATGAGTGGGGGGTGGGGGGAACAAGAGGGAGACACGGAGCATGAGCGGGGTGGGGGCAACAGCAGGGAGACACGGGGCATGAGCGGGGGGTGAGGGGCAACAGCAGGGAGACACGAGGCATGACCGGGGGGTGAGGGGAACAGGAGGGAGACACAGGGCATGAGCGGGGGTGGATGGCAACAGCAGGGAGACACGGGGCATGAGTGAGCGGGGGGTGAGGGGCAACAGCAGGGAGACACAGGGCATGAGCGGGGGGTGGGGGAACACGGGGGAGACACGGGGCAAGAGAGGGGAGTGGAGGGTAGCAGGAGAGAGACACGGGGCATGAGCGGGGGGTGGGGGCAACAGCAGGGAGACACGGGGCATGAGTAGGGGGTGGGGGCAACAGCAGGGAGACACGGGGCATGACCGGGGGTCGGGGGCAACAGCAGGGAGACACGGGGCATGAGGGGGGGTGGGGGTAACAGGGGAGAGACACGGGGCATGAGCGGGGGGTGGGGGGCTACAGCAGGGAGACACGGGGCATGACCGGGTGGTGGGGGGCAACAGGAGAGAGACACAGGGCATGAGAGGAGGGTGGGGGTCAACAGGAGAGAGAAACGGGGCATGAGATGGGGGTGGGGGGTAACAGGAGAGAGACATGGGGCATGAGCAGGGTGTGGGGGGCAACAGCAGGGAGACACAGGGAATGAGCGGAGGGTGGCGGGCAACAGCAGGGAGACATGGGGCATGAGAGGGGGTGGGGTGTAATAGGAGAGAGACACGGGGCATGACTGGGGGGTGGGGACAACAGGAGAGAGACACAGGGCATGAGCGGGGGTGGGGGCATCAGGAGAGAGACATGGGGCATGACCGTGGCGTGGGGGGTAACTCGAGAGAGACAAGGGGCATGAGCGGGGTTGGGGGGCAACAGCAGGGAGACACGGGGTGGGAGCGAGGGGTGAGGGGCAACAGCAGGGAGACACGAGGCATGACTGGGGTGTGGGGGGAACAGGAGAGAGACACGGGGCATGAACAGGGGGTGGGGGGCAACAGCAGTGAGACACGAGGCATGACCGGGGTGTGGGGGGAACAGGAGAGAGACACAGGGCATGAGCAAGGGGTGGGGGGCAACAGCAGGGAGACTCGGGGTATGACCAGGGGTGGGGGGCAACAGGAGAGAGACAAGGGGCATGACCGGGGGGTGGGGGGCAACATGAGAGAGACACAGAGCATGAGCAGGGGGTGGGGAAACAGAAGAGAGACACGGGGCATGAGCGGGGGTGGGGGGCAACAGGAGAGAGACATGGGGCATGAGCGGGGGTGGGGGGTAACAGGAGAGAGACATGGGGCATGAGAGGGGGGTCGGGGGCAACAGCAGGGAGTCACGGGGCATGAGCAGGGGGTGAAGGCAACAGCAGGAAGACACGGAGCATGACCAGGGGGTGGGGGGCAACAGCAGGGAGACATGGGGCATGAGCGAGGGTGGGGGGTAACAGGAGAGAGACACGGGGCATGAGAGGGGGCTGGGGGTAACAGGAGAGAGACACGGGGCATGGGAGGGGGTGGGGGGCAACAGGAGAGAGACATGGTGCATGAGCAGGGGGTGGGGGGCAACAGCACGGAGACACGGGGCATGAGGGGCAACAGCAGGGAGACACGGGCATGAGTGGGGGGTGGCGGGAACACAAGGGAGACATGGGGCATGAGCTGGGGGTGGGGGCAACAGCAGGGAGACACGGGGCATGAGAGGGGGGTGGGGGGTAACAGGAGAGAGACATGGGGTATGAGCGGGGGGTCGGGGGCAACAGCAGGGAGACACGGGGCATGAGCAGGGGGCGAGGGCAACAGCAGGAAGACACGGAGCATGACCAAGGGGTGGGGGGCAACAGCAGGGAGACACGGGCATGACCGGGGGTGGGGGGCAACAGGAGAGAGACACGGAGCATGAGCGGGGGGTGGGGGGCAACAGCACAGAACACGGGGCATGAGCGGGGGGTGGGGGCAACACGAGGGAGACACGGGGCATGAGTGGGGGGTGGGGGTAAGAGGAGAGAGACACAGGGCATGAGCAGGGGGTGGGGGCCAACAGCAGGGAGACACGGGGAAAGAGCAGAGGGTGGGGGGCAACATCAGGGAGACACGGGGCATGAGTGGGGGGTGGAGGTAACAGGAGAGAGACACGGGGCATGACCGGGGGGTGGGGGCAACAGGAGAGAGACACAGGGCATGAGCGGGGGATGGGGGCAACAGCAGGGAGACACGGGGCATGAGCGGGGGGTGAGGGGCAACAGCAGGGAGACAGGGGGCATGAGCGGGGTTGGGGGGAACACGAGGGAGACATGGGGCAAGAGAGGGGAGTGGGGTTAGCAGGAGAGAGACACGGGGCATGAGCGGGGGGTGGGGGGCAACAGCAGGGAGACACAGGGCCTGAGCGGGGGGTGGCGGGCAACAGCAGGGAGACACGGGGCATGAGAGGGGGTTGGGGGTAACAGGAGAGAGACACGGGGCATGACCGGGGGGTGGTGGCAACAGGAGAGAGACACGGGGCATGAGCGGGGGGCAGGGGGTAACTCGGAGAGAGACACGGGGCATGAGCGGGGTTGGGGGGCAACAGCAGGGAGACACGGGCATGAGCGGGGGGTGAGGGGCAACAGCAGGGAGACACGAGGCATGACCGGGGTGTGGGGGGAACAGGAGAGAGACACGGGGCATGAGCAGGGGGTGGGGGGCAACAGCAGGGAGACATGGGGTATGACCGGGGGTGGGGGGCAACAGGAGAGAGACACGGGGCATGACCGGGGGGTGGGGGGCAACAGGAGCGAGACACAGAGCATGATCAGGGGGTGGGGGAACAGAAGAGAGACAGGGGGAATGAGCGGGGGTGGGGGGTAACAGGAGAGAGACATGGGGCATGAGCAGGGGGTCAGGGGCAACAGCAGGGAGACACGGGGCATGAGCAGGGGGTGAGGGAAACAGCAGGAAGACAAGGAGCATGACCAGGGGGTGGGGGGCAACAGCAGGGAGAAATGGGGCATGAGCGAGGGTGGAGGGTAACAGGAGAGAGACACGGGGCATGAGAGGGGGCTAGGGGGTAACAGGAGAGAGACACGGGGCATGGGAGGGGGTGGGGGGCAACAGGAGAGAGACATGGTGCATGAGCAGGGGGTGGGGGGCAACAGCACGGAGACACAGGGCATGAGGGGCAACAGCAGGGAGACACGGGCATGAGTGGGGGTTGTGGGGAACACACGGGAGAGATGGGGCATGAGCTGGGGGCAACAGCAGGGAGACACGGGGCATGAGAGGGGGGTGGGGGGTCACAGGAGAGAGACATGGGGTATGAGCGGGGGGTCGGGGGCAACAGCAGGGAGACACGGGGCATGAGCAGGGGGTGTTGGCAACAGCAGGAAGACACGGAGCATGACCAGGGGGTGGGGGGCAACAGCAGGGAGACATGGGGCATGAGCGAGGGTGGGGGGTAACAGGAGAGAGACACGGGGCATGGGAGGGGGTGGGGGGTAACAGGAGAGAGTCATGGTGCATGAGCGGGGGTGGGGGGCAATAGCAGGGAGACACGGGGCATGAGGGGCAACAGCAGGGAGAAACGGGCATGAGTGGGGGGTGGGGGGGAACACGAGGGAGACATGGGGCATGAGCTGGGGGTGGGGGGCAACAGCAGGGAGACACAGGGCATGAGCAGGGGGTGGGGGACAACCACAGGGAGACACGGGGCATGAGTGGGGGGTGGGGGGTAATAGGAGACAGACACGGGGCATGAGCGGGCAGTGGGGGGCAACAGGAGGGAGACACGGGGCATGAGCGGGGGGTGGGGGCAACAGCAGGGAGACACAGGGCATGAGCGGGGGGGTGGGGGAACACGAGGGAGGCATGGGGCATGAGCTGGGGGTGGGGGGCAACAGCAGGGAGACACAGGGCATGAGCGGGGGTGGCGGGCAACAGCAGGGAGACACGGGGCATGAGAGGGGGTTGGGGGGTAACAGGAGAGAGACACGGGGCATGACCGGGGGGTGGTGGCAACAGGAGAGAGACACGGGGCATGAGCGGGGGGTGGGGGGTAACTCGAGAGAGACACGGGGCATGAGCGGGGTTGGGGGGCAACAGCAGGGAGACACGGGCATGAGCGGGGGGTGAGGGGCAACAGCAGGGAGACACGAGGCATGACCGGGGTGTGGGGGGAACAGGAGAGAGACACGGGGCATGAGCAGGGGGTGGGGGGCAACAGCAGGGAGACATGGTGTATGACCGGGGTGGGGGGTAACAGGAGAGAGACATGGGGCATGAGTGGGGGGTTGGGGGCAACAGCAGGGATACACGGGGCATGAGCAGGGGGTGAGGGCAACAGCAGGAAGACACGGAGCGCATGAGAGGGGGGTGGGGGTAACAGGAGAGAGACACAGGGCCTGACCGGGGGGTGGGGGCAACAGGAGAGAGACACAGGGCATGAGCGGGGGGTGGGGGCAACAGGAGAGAGACATGGGGCATGAGCGGGGAGTGGGGGGTAACTTGAGAGAGACACGGGGCATGAGCGGGGGTGGATGGCAACAGCAGGGAGACAAGGGGCATGAGCGGGGGGTGAGGGGCAACAGCAGGGAGCCACAGGGCATGAGCGGGGGGTGGGGGAACACGGGGGAGACATGGGGCAAGAGAGGGGAGTGGAGGGTAGCAGGAGAGAGACACGGGGCATGAGCGGGGGGTGGGGGCAACAGCAGGGAGACACAGGGCATGAGCGGGGGGTGGGGGCAACAGCAGGGAGACATGGGGCATGACCGGGGGTCAGGGGCAACAGCAGGGAGCCACGGGGCATGAGGGGTGGGTGGGGGTAACAGGGGAGAGACACGGGGCATGAGCGGGGGGTGGGGGGCTACAGCAGGGAGACACGGGGCATGACCGGGTGGTGGGGGGCAACAGGAGAGAGACACGGGGCATGAGAGGGGGGTGGGGGTCAACAGGAGAGAGAAACGGGGCATGAGATGGAGGTGGGGGGTAACAGGAGAGAGACATGGGGCATGAGCGGGGTGTGGGGGGCAACAGCAGGGAGACACAGGGAATGAGCGGAGGGTGGCGGGCAACAGCAGGGAGACACGGGGCATGAGAGGGGGGTGGGGTGTAATAGGAGAGAGACACGGGGCATGACTGGGGGGTGGGGGCTTCAGGAGAGAGACATGGGGCATGAGCGTGGCGTGGGGGGTAACTCGAGAGAGACACGGGGCATGAGCGGGGGTGGGGGCAACAGCAGGGAGACACAGGGCATGAGCGGGGGGTGGCGGGCAACAGGAGAGAGACACGGGGCATGAGCGGGGGGCAGGGGGTAACTCGAGAGAGACACGGGGCATGAGCGGGGTTGGGGGGCAACAGCAGGGAGACTCGGGCATGAGCGGGGGGTGAGGGGCAACAGCAGGGAGACACGAGGCATGACCGGGGTGTGGGGGGAACAGGAGAGAGACACGGGGCATGAGCAGGGGGTGGGGGGCAACAGCAAGGAGACATGGGGTATGACCGGGGGTGGGGGGCAACAGGAGAGAGACACGGGGCATGACCGGGGGGTGGGGGGCAACAGGAGTGAGACACAGAGCATGATCAGGGGGTGGGGGAACAGAAGAGAGACACGGGGAATGAGCGGGGGTGGGGGGCAACAGGAGAGAGACATGGGGCATGAGCGGGGGTGGGGGGTAACAGGAGAGAGACATGGGGCATGAGCAGGGGGTCAGGGGCAACAGCAGGGAGACACGGGGTATGAGCAGGGGGTGAGGGAAACAGCAGGAAGACACGGAGCATGACCATGGGGTTGGGGGCAACAGCAGGGAGAAATGGGGCATGAGCGAGGGTGGAGGGTAACAGGAGAGAGACACGGGGCATGAGAGGGGGCTAGGGGGTAACAGGAGAGAGACACGGGGCATGGGAGGGGGTGGGGGGCAACAGGAGAGAGACATGGTGCATGAGCAGGGGGTGGGGGGCAACAGCACAGAGACACAGGGCATGAGGGGCAACAGCAGGGAGACACGGGCATGAGTGGGGGTTGTGGGGAACACACGGGAGACATGGGGCATGAGGTGGGGGCAACAGCAGGGAGACACGGGGCATGAGAGGGGGGTGGGGGCTAACAGGAGAGAGACATGGGGTATGAGCGGGGGGTCGGGGGCAACAGCAGGGAGACACGGGGCATGAGCAGGGGGTGTTGGCAACAGCAGGAAGACACGGAGCATGACCAGGGGGTGGGGGGCGAAAGCAGGGAGACATGGGGCATGAGCGAGGGTGGGGGGTAACAGCAGAGAGACACGGGGCATGGGAGGGGGTGGGGGGTAACAGGAGAGAGACATGGTGCATGAGCGGGGGTGGGGGGCAACAGCAGGGAGACACGGGGCATGAGGGGCAACAGCAGGGAGAAACGGGCATGAGTGGGGGGTGGGGGGCAAGAGGGAGACATGGGGCATGAGCTGGGGGTGGGGGGCAACAGCAGGGAGACACAGGGCATGAGCAGGGGGTGGGGGACAACCACAGGGAGACACGGGGCATGAGTGGGGGGTGGGGGGTAACAGGAGACAGACACGGGCATGAGCGGGCAGTGGGGGGCAACAGGAGGGAGACACGGGGCATGAGCGGGGGGTGGGGGGTAACTCGAGAGAGACACGGGGCATGAGCGGGGTTGGGGGGCAACAGCAGGGAGACACGGGCATGAGCGGGGGGTGAGGGGCAACAGCAGGGAGACACGAGGCAAGACCGGGGTGTGGGGGGAACAGGAGAGAGACACGGGGCATGAGCAGGGGGTGGGGGGGCAACAGCAGGGAGACATGGTGTATGACCGGGGTGGGGGGCAACAGGAGAGAGACAAGGGGCATGACCGGAGGGTGGGGGGCAACAGGAGAGAGACACAGAGCATGAGCAGGGGGTGGGGGAACAGAAGAGAGACATGGGGCATGAGCGGTGGTGGGGGGCAACAGGAGAGAGACATGGGGCATGAGCGGGGGTGGGGGGTAACAGGAGAGAGACATGGGGCATGAGTGGGGGGTCAGGGGCAACAGCAGGGAGACACGGGGCATGAGCAGCGGGTGAGGGCAACAGCAGGAAGACACGGAGCGCATGAGAGGGGGGTGGGGGTAACAGGAGAGAGACACAGGGCCTGACCGGGGGGTGGGGACAACAGGAGAGAGACACAGGGCATGAGCGGGGGGTGGGGGCAACAGGAGAGAGACATGGGGCATGAGCGGGGAGTGGGGGGTAACTTGAGAGAGACACGGGGCATGAGCGGGGGTGGATGGCAACAGCAGGGAGACACGGGGCATGAGCGGGGGGTGAGGGGCAACAGCAGGGAGACACAGGGCATGAGCGGGGGGTGGGGGAACACGGGGGAGACATGGGGCAAGAGAGGGGAGTGGAGGGTAGCAGGAGAGAGACACGGGGCATGAGCGGGGGGTGGGGGCAACAGCAGGGAGACACAGGGCATGAGCGGGGGGTGGGGGCAACAGCAGGGAGACATGGGGCATGACCGGGGGTCGGGGGCAACAGCAGGGAGCCACGGGGCATGAGGGGGGTGGGGGTAACAGGGGAGAGACACGGGGCATGAGCGGGGGGTGGGGGGCTACAGCAGGGAGACACGGGGCTTGACCGGGTGGTGGGGGGCAACAGGAGAGAGACACGGGGCATGAGAGGGGGGTGGGGGTCAACAGGAGAGAGAAACGGGGCATGAGATGGGGGTGGGGGGTAACAGGAGAGAGACATGGGGCATGAGCGGGGTGTGGGGGGCAACAGCAGGGAGACACAGGGAATGAGCGGAGGGTGGCGGGCAACAGCAGGGAGACACGGGGCATGAGAGGGGGGTGGGGTGTAATAGGAGAGAGACACGGGGCATGACTGGGGGGTGGGGACAACAGGAGAGAGACACAGGGCATGAGCGGGGGTGGGGGCATCAGGAGAGAGACATGGGGCATGAGCGTGGCGTGGGGGGTAACTCGAGAGAGACACGGGGCATGAGCGGGGGTGGGGGGCAACAGCAGGGAGACACGGGGACGGAGCGGGGGGTGAGGGGCAACATCAGGGAGACATGAGGCATGACTGGGGTGTGGGGGGAACAGGAGAGAGACACGGGGCATGAACAGGGGGTGGGGGGCAACAGCAGGGAGACACGGGGCATGACCAGGGGTGGGGGCAACAGGAAAGAGACACAGGGCCTGACGGGGGGTGGGGGGCAACAGGAAAGAGACACAGAGCATGAGCAGGGGGTGGGGGAACAGAAGAGAGACACGGGGCTTGAGCGGGGGTGGGGGGCAACAGCAGGGAGACACGGGGCATGAGAGGGGGGTGGGGGTAACAGGAGAGAGACATGGGACATGAGCGGGGGTTGGGGGCAACAGCAGGGAGACACGGGGCATGAGAGGGGGGTGGGGGTCAACAGGAGAGAGAAACGGGGCATGAGATGGAGGTGGGGGGTAACAGGAGAGAGACATGGGGCATGAGCGGGGTGTGGGGGGCAACAGCAGGGAGACACAGGGAATGAGCGGAGGGTGGCGGGCAACAGCAGGGAGACACGGGGCATGAGAGGGGGGTGGGGTGTAATAGGAGAGAGACACGGGGCATGACTGGGGGGTGGGGGCTTCAGGAGATAGACATGGGGCATGAGCGTGGCGTGGGGGGTAACTCGAGAGAGACACGGGGCATGAGCGGGGGTGGGGGCAACAGCAGGGAGACACAGGGCATGAGCGGGGGGTGGCGGGCAACAGGAGAGAGACACGGGGCATGAGCGGGGGGCAGGGGGTAACTCGAGAGAGACACGGGGCATGAGCGGGGTTGGGGGGCAACAGCAGGGAGACTCGGGCATGAGCGGGGGGTGAGGGGCAACAGCAGGGAGACACGAGGCATGACCGGGGTGTGGGGGGAACAGGAGAGAGACACGGGGCATGAGCAGGGGGTGGGGGGCAACAGCAAGGAGACATGGGGTATGACCGGGGGTGGGGGGCAACAGGAGTGAGACACAGAGCATGATCAGGGGGTGGGGGAACAGAAGAGAGACACGGGGAATGAGCGGGGGTGGGGGGCAACAGGAGAGAGACATGGGGCATGAGCGGGGGTGGGGGGTAACAGGAGAGAGACATGGGGCATGAGCAGGGGGTCAGGGGCAACAGCAGGGAGACACGGGGTATGAGCAGGGGGTGAGGGAAACAGCAGGAAGACACGGAGCATGACCATGGGGTTGGGGGCAACAGCAGGGAGAAATGGGGCATGAGCGAGGGTGGAGGGTAACAGGAGAGAGACACGGGGCATGAGAGGGGGCTAGGGGGTAACAGGAGAGAGACACGGGGCATGGGAGGGGGTGGGGGGCAACAGGAGAGAGACATGGTGCATGAGCAGGGGGTGGGGGGCAACAGCACAGAGACACAGGGCATGAGGGGCAACAGCAGGGAGACACGGGCATGAGTGGGGGTTGTGGGGAACACACGGGAGACATGGGGCATGAGGTGGGGGCAACAGCAGGGAGACACGGGGCATGAGAGGGGGGTGGGGGCTAACAGGAGAGAGACATGGGGTATGAGCGGGGGGTCGGGGGCAACAGCAGGGAGACACGGGGCATGAGCAGGGGGTGTTGGCAACAGCAGGAAGACACGGAGCATGACCAGGGGGTGGGGGGCGAAAGCAGGGAGACATGGGGCATGAGCGAGGGTGGGGGGTAACAGCAGAGAGACACGGGGCATGGGAGGGGGTGGGGGGTAACAGGAGAGAGACATGGTGCATGAGCGGGGGTGGGGGGCAACAGCAGGGAGACACGGGGCATGAGGGGCAACAGCAGGGAGAAACGGGCATGAGTGGGGGGTGGGGGGCAAGAGGGAGACATGGGGCATGAGCTGGGGGTGGGGGGCAACAGCAGGGAGACACAGGGCATGAGCAGGGGGTGGGGGACAACCACAGGGAGACACGGGGCATGAGTGGGGAGTGGGGGGTAACAGGAGACAGACACGGGCATGAGCGGGCAGTGGGGGGCAACAGGAGGGAGACACGGGGCATGAGCGGGGGGTGGGGGGTAACTCGAGAGAGACACGGGGCATGAGCGGGGTTGGGGGGCAACAGCAGGGAGACACGGGCATGAGCGGGGGGTGAGGGGCAACAGCAGGGAGACACGAGGCAAGACCGGGGTGTGGGGGGAACAGGAGAGAGACACGGGGCATGAGCAGGGGGTGGGGGGCAACAGCAGGGAGACATGGTGTATGACCGGGGTGGGGGGCAACAGGAGAGAGACAAGGGGCATGACCGGAGGGTGGGGGGCAACAGGAGAGAGACACAGAGCATGAGCAGGGGGTGGGGGAACAGAAGAGAGACATGGGGCATGAGCGGTGGTGGGGGGCAACAGGAGAGAGACATGGGGCATGAGCGGGGGTGGGGGGTAACAGGAGAGAGACATGGGGCATGAGTGGGGGGTCAGGGGCAACAGCAGGGAGACACGGGGCATGAGCAGCGGGTGAGGGCAACAGCAGGAAGACACGGAGCGCATGAGAGGGGGGTGGGGGTAACAGGAGAGAGACACAGGGCCTGACCGGGGGGTGGGGACAACAGGAGAGAGACACAGGGCATGAGCGGGGGGTGGGGGCAACAGGAGAGAGACATGGGGCATGAGCGGGGAGTGGGGGGTAACTTGAGAGAGACACGGGGCATGAGCGGGGGTGGATGGCAACAGCAGGGAGACACGGGGCATGAGCGGGGGGTGAGGGGCAACAGCAGGGAGACACAGGGCATGAGCGGGGGGTGGGGGAACACGGGGGAGACATGGGGCAAGAGAGGGGAGTGGAGGGTAGCAGGAGAGAGACACGGGGCATGAGCGGGGGGTGGGGGCAACAGCAGGGAGACACAGGGCATGAGCGGGGGGTGGGGGCAACAGCAGGGAGACATGGGGCATGACCGGGGGTCGGGGGCAACAGCAGGGAGCCACGGGGCATGAGGGGGGTGGGGGTAACAGGGGAGAGACACGGGGCATGAGCGGGGGGTGGGGGGCTACAGCAGGGAGACACGGGGCTTGACCGGGTGGTGGGGGGCAACAGGAGAGAGACACGGGGCATGAGAGGGGGGTGGGGGTCAACAGGAGAGAGAAACGGGGCATGAGATGGGGGTGGGGGGTAACAGGAGAGAGACATGGGGCATGAGCGGGGTGTGGGGGGCAACAGCAGGGAGACACAGGGAATGAGCGGAGGGTGGCGGGCAACAGCAGGGAGACACGGGGCATGAGAGGGGGGTGGGGTGTAATAGGAGAGAGACACGGGGCATGACTGGGGGGTGGGGACAACAGGAGAGAGACACAGGGCATGAGCGGGGGTGGGGGCATCAGGAGAGAGACATGGGGCATGAGCGTGGCGTGGGGGGTAACTCGAGAGAGACACGGGGCATGAGCGGGGGTGGGGGGCAACAGCAGGGAGACACGGGGACGGAGCGGGGGGTGAGGGGCAACATCAGGGAGACATGAGGCATGACTGGGGTGTGGGGGGAACAGGAGAGAGACACGGGGCATGAACAGGGGGTGGGGGGCAACAGCAGGGAGACACGGGGCATGACCAGGGGTGGGGGCAACAGGAAAGAGACACAGGGCCTGACGGGGGGTGGGGGGCAACAGGAAAGAGACACAGAGCATGAGCAGGGGGTGGGGGAACAGAAGAGAGACACGGGGCTTGAGCGGGGGTGGGGGGCAACAGCAGGGAGACACGGGGCATGAGAGGGGGGTGGGGGTAACAGGAGAGAGACATGGGACATGAGCGGGGGTTGGGGGCAACAGCAGGGAGACACGGGGCATGAGAGGGGGGTGGGGGTCAACAGGGAGAGAGAAACGGGGCATGAGATGGAGGTGGGGGGTAACAGGAGAGAGACATGGGGCATGAGCGGGGTGTGGGGGGCAACAGCAGGGAGACACAGGGAATGAGCGGAGGGTGGCGGGCAACAGCAGGGAGACACGGGGCATGAGAGGGGGGTGGGGTGTAATAGGAGAGAGACACGGGGCATGACTGGGGGGTGGGGGCTTCAGGAGATAGACATGGGGCATGAGCGTGGCGTGGGGGGTAACTCGAGAGAGACACGGGGCATGAGCGGGGGTGGGGGCAACAGCAGGGAGACACAGGGCATGAGCGGGGGGTGGCGGGCAACAGGAGAGAGACACGGGGCATGAGCGGGGGGCAGGGGGTAACTCGAGAGAGACACGGGGCATGAGCGGGGTTGGGGGGCAACAGCAGGGAGACTCGGGCATGAGCGGGGGGTGAGGGGCAACAGCAGGGAGACACGAGGCATGACCGGGGTGTGGGGGGAACAGGAGAGAGACACGGGGCATGAGCAGGGGGTGGGGGGCAACAGCAAGGAGACATGGGGTATGACCGGGGGTGGGGGGCAACAGGAGAGAGACACGGGGCATGACCGGGGGGTGGGGGGCAACAGGAGTGAGACACAGAGCATGATCAGGGGGTGGGGGAACAGAAGAGAGACACGGGGAATGAGCGGGGGTGGGGGGCAACAGGAGAGAGACATGGGGCATGAGCGGGGGTGGGGGTAACAGGAGAGAGACATGGGGCATGAGCAGGGGGTCAGGGGCAACAGCAGGGAGACACGGGGTATGAGCAGGGGGTGAGGGAAACAGCAGGAAGACACGGAGCATGACCATGGGGTTGGGGGCAACAGCAGGGAGAAATGGGGCATGAGCGAGGGTGGAGGGTAACAGGAGAGAGACACGGGGCATGAGAGGGGGCTAGGGGGTAACAGGAGAGAGACACAGGGCATGGGAGGGGGTGGGGGGCAACAGGAGAGAGACATGGTGCATGAGCAGGGGGTGGGGGGCAACAGCACAGAGACACAGGGCATGAGGGGCAACAGCAGGGAGACACGGGCATGAGTGGGGGTTGTGGGGAACACACGGGAGACATGGGGCATGAGGTGGGGGCAACAGCAGGGAGACACGGGGCATGAGAGGGGGGTGGGGGCTAACAGGAGAGAGACATGGGGTATGAGCGGGGGGTCGGGGGCAACAGCAGGGAGACACGGGGCATGAGCAGGGGGTGTTGGCAACAGCAGGAAGACACGGAGCATGACCAGGGGGTGGGGGGCGAAAGCAGGGAGACATGGGGCATGAGCGAGGGTGGGGGGTAACAGGAGAGAGACACGGGGCATGGGAGGGGGTGGGGGGTAACAGGAGAGAGACATGGTGCATGAGCGGGGGTGGGGGGCAACAGCAGGGAGACACGGGGCATGAGGGGCAACAGCAGGGAGAAACGGGCATGAGTGGGGGGTGGGGGGCAAGAGGGAGACATGGGGCATGAGCTGGGGGTGGGGGGCAACAGCAGGGAGACACAGGGCATGAGCAGGGGGTGGGGGACAACCACAGGGAGACACGGGGCATGAGTGGGGGGTGGGGGGTAACAGGAGACAGACACGGGCATGAGCGGGCAGTGGGGGGCAACAGGAGGGAGACACGGGGCATGAGCGGGGGGTGGGGGGTAACTCGAGAGAGACACGGGGCATGAGCGGGGTTGGGGGGCAACAGCAGGGAGACACGGGCATGAGCGGGGGGTGAGGGGCAACAGCAGGGAGACACGAGGCAAGACCGGGGTGTGGGGGGAACAGGAGATAGACACGGGGCATGAGCAGGGGGTGGGGGGCAACAGCAGGGAGACATGGTGTATGACCGGGGTGGGGGGCAACAGGAGAGAGACAAGGGGCATGACCGGAGGGTGGGGGGCAACAGGAGAGAGACACAGAGCATGAGCAGGGGGTGGGGGAACAGAAGAGAGACATGGGGCATGAGCGGTGGTGGGGGGCAACAGGAGAGAGACATGGGGCATGAGCGGGGGTGGGGGGTAACAGGAGAGAGACATGGGGCATGAGTGGGGGGTCAGGGGCAACAGCAGGGAGACACGGGGCATGAGCAGCGGGTGAGGGCAACAGCAGGAAGACACGGAGCGCATGAGAGGGGGGTGGGGGTAACAGGAGAGAGACACAGGGCCTGACCGGGGGGTGGGGGCAACAGGAGAGAGACACAGGGCATGAGCGGGGGGTGGGGGCAACAGGAGAGAGACATGGGGCATGAGCGGGGAGTGGGGGGTAACTTGAGAGAGACACGGGGCATGAGCGGGGGTGGATGGCAACAGCAGGGAGACACGGGGCATGAGCGGGGGGTGAGGGGCAACAGCAGGGAGACACAGGGCATGAGCGGGGGGTGGGGGAACACGGGGGAGACATGGGGCAAGAGAGGGGAGTGGAGGGTAGCAGGAGAGAGACACGGGGCATGAGCGGGGGGTGGGGGCAACAGCAGGGAGACACAGGGCATGAGCGGGGGGTGGGGGCAACAGCAGGGAGACATGGGGCATGACCGGGGGTCGGGGGCAACAGCAGGGAGCCACGGGGCATGAGGGGGGTGGGGGTAACAGGGGAGAGACACGGGGCATGAGCGGGGGGTGGGGGGCTACAGCAGGGAGACACGGGGCTTGACCGGGTGGTGGGGGGCAACAGGAGAGAGACACGGGGCATGAGAGGGGGGTGGGGGTCAACAGGAGAGAGAAACGGGGCATGAGATGGGGGTGGGGGGTAACAGGAGAGAGACATGGGGCATGAGCGGGGTGTGGGGGGCAACAGCAGGGAGACACAGGGAATGAGCGGAGGGTGGCGGGCAACAGCAGGGAGACACGGGGCATGAGAGGGGGGTGGGGTGTAATAGGAGAGAGACACGGGGCATGACTGGGGGGTGGGGACAACAGGAGAGAGACACAGGGCATGAGCGGGGGTGGGGGCATCAGGAGAGAGACATGGGGCATGAGCGTGGCGTGGGGGGTAACTCGAGAGAGACACGGGGCATGAGCGGGGGTGGGGGGCAACAGCAGGGAGACACGGGGACGGAGCGGGGGGTGAGGGGCAACATCAGGGAGACATGAGGCATGACTGGGGTGTGGGGGGAACAGGAGAGAGACACGGGGCATGAACAGGGGGTGGGGGGCAACAGCAGGGAGACACGGGGCATGACCAGGGGTGGGGGCAACAGGAAAGAGACACAGGGCCTGACGGGGGGTGGGGGGCAACAGGAAAGAGACACAGAGCATGAGCAGGGGGTGGGGGAACAGAAGAGAGACACGGGGCTTGAGCGGGGGTGGGGGGCAACAGCAGGGAGACACGGGGCATGAGAGGGGGGTGGGGGTAACAGGAGAGAGACATGGGACATGAGCGGGGGTTGGGGGCAACAGCAGGGAGACACGGGGCATGAGCAGGCGGTGAGGGCAACAGCAGGGAGACACGGAGCATGACCAGGGGGTGGGGGGGCAACAGCCGGGAGACATGGGGCATGAGCGAGGGTGGGGGGTAACAGGAGAGACACGGGGCATGAGAGGGGGCTGGGGTGTAACAGGAGAGAGACACAGGGCATGGGAGGGGGTGGTGGGGCAACAGGAGAGAGACATGGGGCATGAGCGGGGGGTGAGGGGCAACAGCAGGGAGACACAGGGCATGAGCGGGGGGTGGGGGAACACGGGGGAGACATGGGGCAAGAGAGGGGAGTGGAGGGTAGCAGGAGAGAGACACGGGGCATGAGCGGGGGGTGGGGGCAACAGCAGGGAGACACAGGGCATGAGCGGGGGGTGGGGGCAACAGCAGGGAGACATGGGGCATGACCGGGGGTCGGGGGCAACAGCAGGGAGCCACGGGGCATGAAGGGGGTGGGGGTAACAGGGGAGAGACACGGGGCATGAGCGGGGGGTGGGGGGCTACAGCAGGGAGACACGGGGCATGACCGGGTGGTGGGGGGCAACAGGAGAGAGACACGGGGCATGAGAGGGGGGTGGGGGTCAACAGGAGAGAGAAACGGGGCATGAGATGGGTGTGGGGGGTAACAGGAGAGAGACATGGGGCATGAGCGGGGTGTGGGGGGCAACAGCAGGGAGACACAGGGAATGAGCGGAGGGTGGCGGGCAACAGCAGGGAGACACGGGGCATGAGAGGGGGGTGGGGTGTAATAGGAGAGAGACACGGGGCATGACTGGGGGGTGGGGACAACAGGAGAGAGACACAGGGCATGAGCGGGGGTGGGGGCATCAGGAGAGAGACATGGGGCATGAGCGTGGCGTGGGGGGTAACTCGAGAGAGACACGGGGCATGAGCGGGGGTGGGGGGCAACAGCAGGGAGACACGGGGACGGAGCGGGGGTGAGGGGCAACATCAGGGAGACATGAGGCATGACTGGGGTGTGGGGGGAACAGGAGAGAGACACGGGGCATGAACAGGGGGTGGGGGGCAACAGCAGGGAGACACGGGGCATGACCAGGGGTGGGGGCAACAGGAAAGAGACACAGGGCCTGACGGGGGGTGGGGGGCAACAGGAAAGAGACACAGAGCATGAGCAGGGGGTGGGGGAACAGAAGAGAGACACGGGGCATAAGCGGGGGTGGGGGGCAACAGCAGGGAGACACGGGGCATGAGAGGGGGGTGGGGGTAACAGGAGAGAGACATGGGACATGAGCGGGGGTTGGGGGCAACAGCAGGGAGACACGGGGCATGAGCAGGGGGTGAGGGCAACAGCAGGGAGACACGGAGCATGACCAGGGGGTGGGGGGGCAACAGCCGGGAGACATGGGGCATGAGCGAGGGTGGGGGGTAACAGGAGAGACACGGGGCATGAGAGGGGGCTGGGGTGTAACAGGAGAGAGACACAGGGCATGGGAGGGGGTGGTGGGGCAACAGGAGAGAGACATGGTGCATGAGCGGGGGTGTGGGGCAATAGCAGGGAGACACGGGGCATGAGGGGCAACAGCAGGGAGACACGGGGCATGAGTGGGGGGTGGGGGGGAACACGAGGGAGTCATGGGGCATGAGCGGGCGGTGGGGGGTAACAGGAGAGAGACACGGGGCATGAGCTGGGGGTGGGGGGCAACAGCAGGGAGACACAGGGCATGAGTGGGGGGTGGGGGGCAACAGCAGGGAGACACAGGGCATGAGTGGGGGGTGGGGGGTAACAGGAGACAGATACAGGGCATGAGCGTGCGGTGGGGCGCCAGGAGGGAGACACGGGGCATGAGCGTGCGGTGGAGGGCAACAGCAGGGAGACACGGGGCATGAGCAGGGGGTGGGGGGAACACGAAGGAGACATGGGGCATGAGCAGGGTTTGGGGGTAATAGGAGAGAGACACGGGGCATGAGTGAGGGGGTGGGGGGCAGCAGCAGGGAGACACGGGGCATGAGCGGAGGGTGGGGGCAACAGCAGGGAAACACAGGGCATGAGCGGGTGGTGGGGGGAACACGAGGGAGACACGGGGCATGAGAGGGGGGTGGGGGGCAACAGCAGGGAGACCCGGGGCATGACCAGGGGGTGGGGGACAACAGGAGAGAGACACGGGGCATGAGCAGGGGGTGGGGGGTAACAGGAGAGAGACACGGGGCATGAGCGGGGGGTGGGGGGCAACAGCAGGGAGACACGGGGCATGAGTGGGGGGTGGGGGGAACAAGAGGGAGACACGGAGCATGAGCGGGGTGGGGGCAACAGCAGGGAGACACGGGGCATGAGCGGGGGGTGAGGGGCAACAGCAGGGAGACACGAGGCATGACCGGGGGGTGAGGGGAACAGGAGGGAGACACAGGGCATGAGCGGGGGTGGATGGCAACAGCAGGGAGACACGGGGCATGAGTGAGCGGGGGGTGAGGGGCAACAGCAGGGAGACAGAGGGCATGAGCGGGGGATGGAGGGAACACGGGGGAGACACGGGGCAAGAGAGGGGAGTGGAGGGTAGCAGGAGAGAGACACAGGGCATGAGCGGGGGGTGGGGGCAACAGCAGGGAGACACGGGGCATGAGTGGGGGGTGGGGGCAACAGCAGGGAGACACGGGGCATGACCGGGGGTCGGGGGCAACAGCAGGGAGACACGGGGCATGAGGGGGGGTGGGGGTAACAGGGGAGAGACACGGGGCATGAGAGGGGGCTGGGGGTAACAGGAGAGAGACACGGGGCATGGGAGGGGGTGGGGGGCAACAGGAGAGAGACATGGTGCATGAGCAGGGGGTGGGGGGCAACAGCACGGAGACACGGGGCATGAGGGGCAACAGCAGGGAGACACGGGCATGAGTGGGGGGTGGCGGGAACACAAGGGAGACATGGGGCATGAGCTGGGGGTGGGGGCAACAGCAGGGAGACACGGGGCATGAGAGGGGGGTGGGGGGTAACAGGAGAGAGACATGGGGTATGAGCGGGGGGTCGGGGGCAACAGCAGGGAGACACGGGGCATGAGCAGGGGGCGAGGGCAACAGCAGGAAGACACGGAGCATGACCAAGGGGTGGGGGGCAACAGCAGGGAGACACGGGCATGACCGGGGGTGGGGGGCAACAGGAGAGAGACACGGAGCATGAGCGGGGGGTGGGGGGCAACAGCACAGAACACGGGGCATGAGCGGGGGGTGGGGGCAACACGAGGGAGACACGGGGCATGAGTGGGGGGTGGGGGTAACAGGAGAGAGACACAGGGCATGAGCAGGGGGTGGGGGCCAACAGCAGGGAGACACGGGGAAAGAGCAGAGGGTGGGGGGCAACATCAGGGAGACACGGGGCATGAGTGGGGGGTGGAGGTAACAGGAGAGAGACACGGGGCATGACCGGGGGGTGGGGGCAACAGGAGAGAGACACAGGGCATGAGCGGGGGATGGGGGCAACAGCAGGGAGACACGGGGCATGAGCGGGGGGTGAGGGGCAACAGCAGGGAGACAGGGGGCAGGAGCGGGGTTGGGGGGAACACGAGGGAGACATGGGGCAAGAGAGGGGAGTGGGGTTAGCAGGAGAGAGACACGGGGCATGAGCGGGGGGTGGGGGGCAACAGCAGGGAGACACGGCATGAGCGGGGGGTGGCGGGCAACAGCAGGGAGACACGGGGCATGAGAGGGGGTTGGGGGTAACAGGAGAGAGACACGGGGCATGACCGGGGGGTGGTGGCAAGCAGGAGAGAGACACGGGGCATGAGCGGGGGGCAGGGGGTAACTCGGAGAGAGACACGGGGCATGAGCGGGGTTGGGGGGCAACAGCAGGGAGACACGGGCATGAGCGGGGGGTGAGGGGCAACAGCAGGGAGACACGAGGCATGACCGGGGTGTGGGGGGAACAGGAGAGAGACACGGGGCATGAGCAGGGGGTGGGGGGCAACAGCAGGGAGACATGGGGTATGACCGGGGGTGGGGGGCAACAGGAGAGAGACACGGGGCATGACCGGGGGGTGGGGGGCAACAGGAGCGAGACACAGAGCATGATCAGGGGGTGGGGGAACAGAAGAGAGACACGGGGAATGAGCGGGGGTGGGGGGTAACAGGAGAGAGACATGGGGCATGAGCAGGGGGTCAGGGGCAACAGCAGGGAGACACGGGGCATGAGCAGGGGGTGAGGGAAACAGCAGGAAGACAAGGAGCATGACCAGGGGGTGGGGGGCAACAGCAGGGAGAAATGGGGCATGAGCGAAGGTGGAGGGTAACAGGAGAGAGACACGGGGCATGAGAGGGGGCTAGGGGGTAACAGGAGAGAGACACGGGGCATGGGAGGGGGTGGGGGGCAACAGGAGAGAGACATGGTGCATGAGCAGGGGGTGGGGGGCAACAGCACGGAGACACAGGGCATGAGGGGCAACAGCAGGGAGACACGGGCATGAGTGGGGGTTGTGGGGAACACACGGGAGAGATGGGGCATGAGCTGGGGGCAACAGCAGGGAGACACGGGGCATGAGAGGGGGGTGGGGGGTAACAGGAGAGAGACATGGGGTATGAGCGGGGGGTCGGGGGCAACAGCAGGGAGACACGGGGCATGAGCAGGGGGTGTTGGCAACAGCAGGAAGACACGGAGCATGACCAGGGGGTGGGGGGCAACAGCAGGGAGACATGGGGCATGAGCGAGGGTGGGGGGTAACAGGAGAGAGACACGGGGCATGGGAGGGGGTGGGGGGTAACAGGAGAGAGTCATGGTGCATGAGCGGGGGTGGGGGGCAATAGCAGGGAGACACGGGGCATGAGGGGCAACAGCAGGGAGAAACGGGCATGAGTGGGGGGTGGGGGGGAACACGAGGGAGACATGGGGCATGAGCTGGGGGTGGGGGGCAACAGCAGGGAGACACAGGGCATGAGCAGGGGGTGGGGGACAACCACAGGGAGACACGGGGCATGAGTGGGGGGTGGGGGGTAATAGGAGACAGACACGGGGCATGAGCGGGCAGTGGGGGGCAACAGGAGGGAGACACGGGGCATGAGCGGGGGGTGGGGGCAACAGCAGGGAGACACAGGGCATGAGCGGGGGGGGTGGGGGAACACGAGGGAGGCATGGGGCATGAGCTGGGGGTGGGGGGCAACAGCAGGGAGACACAGGGCATGAGCGGGGGTGGCGGGCAACAGCAGGGAGACACGGGGCATGAGAGGGGGTTGGGGGGTAACAGGAGAGAGACACGGGGCATGACCGGGGGGTGGTGGCAACAGGAGGGAGACACGGGGCATGAGCGGGGGGTGGGGGGTAACTCGAGAGAGACACGGGGCATGAGCGGGGTTGGGGGGCAACAGCAGGGAGACACGGGCATGAGCGGGGGTTGAGGGGCAACAGCAGGGAGACACGAGGCATGACCGGGGTGTGGGGGAACAGGAGAGAGACACGGGGCATGAGCAGGGGGTGGGGGGCAACAGCAGGGAGACATGGTGTATGACCGGGGTGGGGGGCAACAGGAGAGAGACAAGGGGCATGACCGGGGGGTGGGGGGCAACAGGAGAGAGACACAGAGCATGAGCAGGGGGTGGGGGAACAGAAGAGAGACACGGGGCATGAGCGGGGGTGGGGGGCAACAGGAGAGAGACATGGGGTATGAGCGGGGTGGGGGGTAACAGGAGAGAGACATGGGGCATGAGTGGGGGGTTGGGGGCAACAGCAGGGAGACACGGGGCATGAGCAGGGGGTGAGGGCAACAGCAGGAAGACACGGAGCGCATGAGAGGGGGGTGGGGGTAACAGGAGAGAGACACAGGGCCTGACCGGGGGGTGGGGGCAACAGGAGAGAGACACAGGGCATGAGCGGGGGGTGGGGGCAACAGGAGAGAGACATGGGGCATGAGCGGGGAGTGGGGGGTAACTTGAGAGAGACACGGGGCATGAGCGGGGGTGGATGGCAACAGCAGGGAGACACGGGGCATGAGCGGGGGGTGAGGGGCAACAGCAGGGAGCCACAGGGCATGAGCGGGGGGTGGGGGAACACGGGGGAGACATGGGGCAAGAGAGGGGAGTGGAGGGTAGCAGGAGAGAGACACGGGGCATGAGCGGGGGGTGGGGGCAACAGCAGGGAGACACAGGGCATGAGCGGGGGGTGGGGGCAACAGCAGGGAGACATGGGGCATGACCGGGGGTCAGGGGCAACAGCAGGGAGCCACGGGGCATGAGGGGTGGGTGGGGGTAACAGGGGAGAGACACGGGGCATGAGCGGGGGGTGGGGGGCTACAGCAGGGAGACACGGGGCATGACCGGGTGGTGGGGGGCAACAGGAGAGAGACACGGGGCATGAGAGGGGGGTGGGGGTCAACAGGAGAGAGAAACGGGGCATGAGATGGAGGTGGGGGGTAACAGGAGAGAGACATGGGGCATGAGCGGGGTGTGGGGGGCAACAGCAGGGAGACACAGGGAATGAGCGGAGGGTGGCGGGCAACAGCAGGGAGACACGGGGCATGAGAGGGGGGTGGGGTGTAATAGGAGAGAGACACGGGGCATGACTGGGGGGTGGGGGCTTCAGGAGAGAGACATGGGGCATGAGCGTGGCGTGGGGGGTAACTCGAGAGAGACACGGGGCATGAGCGGGGGTGGGGGGCAACAGCAGGGAGACACAGGGCATGAGCGGGGGGTGGCGGGCAACAGGAGAGAGACACGGGGCATGAGCGGGGGGCAGGGGGTAACTCGAGAGAGACACGGGGCATGAGCGGGGTGGGGGGGCAACAGCAGGGAGACTCGGGCATGAGCGGGGGGTGAGGGGCAACAGCAGGGAGACACGAGGCATGACCGGGGTGTGGGGGGAACAGGAGAGAGACACGGGGCATGAGCAGGGGGTGGGGGGCAACAGCAAGGAGACATGGGGTATGACCGGGGGTGGGGGGCAACAGGAGAGAGACACGGGGCATGACCGGGGGGTGGGGGGCAACAGGAGTGAGACACAGAGCATGATCAGGGGGTGGGGGAACAGAAGAGAGACACGGGGAATGAGCGGGGGTGGGGGGCAACAGGAGAGAGACATGGGGCATGAGCGGGGGTGGGGGGTAACAGGAGAGAGACATGGGGCATGAGCAGGGGGTCAGGGGCAACAGCAGGGAGACACGGGGTATGAGCAGGGGGTGAGGGAAACAGCAGGAAGACACGGAGCATGACCATGGGGTTGGGGGCAACAGCAGGGAGAAATGGGGCATGAGCGAGGGTGGAGGGTAACAGGAGAGAGACACGGGGCATGAGAGGGGGCTAGGGGGTAACAGGAGAGAGACACGGGGCATGGGAGGGGGTGGGGGGCAACAGGAGAGAGACATGGTGCATGAGCAGGGGGTGGGGGGCAACAGCACAGAGACACAGGGCATGAGGGGCAACAGCAGGGAGACACGGGCATGAGTGGGGGTTGTGGGGAACACACGGGAGACATGGGGCATGAGCTGGGGGCAACAGCAGGGAGACACGGGGCATGAGAGGGGGTGGGGGCTAACAGGAGAGAGACATGGGGTATGAGCGGGGGGTCGGGGGCAACAGCAGGGAGACACGGGGCATGAGCAGGGGGTGTTGGCAACAGCAGGAAGACACGGAGCATGACCAGGGGGTGGGGGGCGAAAGCAGGGAGACATGGGGCATGAGCGAGGGTGGGGGGTAACAGGAGAGAGACACGGGGCATGGGAGGGGGTGGGGGGTAACAGGAGAGAGACATGGTGCATGAGCGGGGGTGGGGGGCAACAGCAGGGAGACACGGGGCATGAGGGGCAACAGCAGGGAGAAACGGGCATGAGTGGGGGGTGGGGGGCAAGAGGGAGACATGGGGCATGAGCTGGGGGTGGGGGGCAACAGCAGGGAGACACAGGGCATGAGCAGGGGGTGGGGGACAACCACAGGGAGACACGGGGCATGAGTGGGGGGTGGGGGGTAACAGGAGACAGACACGGGCATGAGCGGGCAGTGGGGGGCAACAGGAGGGAGACACGGGGCATGAGCGGGGGGTGGGGGGTAACTCGAGAGAGACACGGGGCATGAGCGGGGTTGGGGGGCAACAGCAGGGAGACACGGGCATGAGCGGGGGGTGAGGGGCAACAGCAGGGAGACACGAGGCAAGACCGGGGTGTGGGGGGAACAGGAGAGAGACACGGGGCATGAGCAGGGGGTGGGGGGCAACAGCAGGGAGACATGGTGTATGACCGGGGTGGGGGGCAACAGGAGAGAGACAAGGGGCATGACCGGAGGGTGGGGGGCAACAGGAGAGAGACACAGAGCATGAGCAGGGGGTGGGGGAACAGAAGAGAGACATGGGGCATGAGCGGTGGTGGGGGGCAACAGGAGAGAGACATGGGGCATGAGCGGGGGTGGGGGGTAACAGGAGAGAGACATGGGGCATGAGTGGGGGGTCAGGGGCAACAGCAGGGAGACACGGGGCATGAGCAGCGGGTGAGGGCAACAGCAGGAAGACACGGAGCGCATGAGAGGGGGGTTGGGGTAACAGGAGAGAGACACAGGGCCTGACCGGGGGGTGGGGGCAACAGGAGAGAGACACAGGGCATGAGCGGGGGGTGGGGGCAACAGGAGAGAGACATGGGGCATGAGCGGGGAGTGGGGGGTAACTTGAGAGAGACACGGGGCATGAGCGGGGGTGGATGGCAACAGCAGGGAGACACGGGGCATGAGCGGGGGGTGAGGGGCAACAGCAGGGAGACACAGGGCATGAGCGGGGGGTGGGGGAACACGGGGGAGACATGGGGCAAGAGAGGGGAGTGGAGGGTAGCAGGAGAGAGACACGGGGCATGAGCGGGGGGTGGGGGCAACAGCAGGGAGACACAGGGCATGAGCGGGGGGTGGGGGCAACAGCAGGGAGACATGGGGCATGACCGGGGGTCGGGGGCAACAGCAGGGAGCCACGGGGCATGAGGGGGGTGGGGGTAACAGGGGAGAGACACGGGGCATGAGCGGGGGGTGGGGGGCTACAGCAGGGAGACACGGGGCTTGACCGGGTGGTGGGGGGCAACAGGAGAGAGACACGGGGCATGAGAGGGGGGTGGGGGTCAACAGGAGAGAGAAACGGGGCATGAGATGGGGGTGGGGGGTAACAGGAGAGAGACATGGGGCATGAGCGGGGTGTGGGGGGCAACAGCAGGGAGACACAGGGAATGAGCGGAGGGTGGCGGGCAACAGCAGGGAGACACGGGGCATGAGAGGGGGGTGGGGTGTAATAGGAGAGAGACACGGGGCATGACTGGGGGGTGGGGACAACAGGAGAGAGACACAGGGCATGAGCGGGGGTGGGGGCATCAGGAGAGAGACATGGGGCATGAGCGTGGCGTGGGGGGTAACTCGAGAGAGACACGGGGCATGAGCGGGGGTGGGGGGCAACAGCAGGGAGACACGGGGACGGAGCGGGGGGTGAGGGGCAACATCAGGGAGACATGAGGCATGACTGGGGTGTGGGGGGAACAGGAGAGAGACACGGGGCATGAACAGGGGGTGGGGGGCAACAGCAGGGAGACACGGGGCATGACCAGGGGTGGGGGCAACAGGAAAGAGACACAGGGCCTGACGGGGGGTGGGGGGCAACAGGAAAGAGACACAGAGCATGAGCAGGGGGTGGGGGAACAGAAGAGAGACACGGGGCTTGAGCGGGGGTGGGGGGCAACAGCAGGGAGACACGGGGCATGAGAGGGGGGTGGGGGTAACAGGAGAGAGACATGGGACATGAGCGGGGGTTGGGGGCAACAGCAGGGAGACACGGGGCATGAGCAGGGGGTGAGGGCAACAGCAGGGAGTCACGGAGCATGACCAGGGGGTGGGGGGGCAACAGCCGGGAGACATGGGGCATGAGCGAGGGTGGGGGGTAACAGGAGAGACACGGGGCATGAGAGGGGGCTGGGGTGTAACAGGAGAGAGACACAGGGCATGGGAGGGGGTGGTGGGGCAACAGGAGAGAGACATGGGGCATGAGCGGGGGGTGAGGGGCAACAGCAGGGAGACACAGGGCATGAGCGGGGGGTGGGGGAACACGGGGGAGACATGGGGCAAGAGAGGGGAGTGGAGGGTAGCAGGAGAGAGACACGGGGCATGAGCAGGGGGTGGGGGCAACAGCAGGGAGACACAGGGCATGAGCGGGGGGTGGGGGCAACAGCAGGGAGACATGGGGCATGACCGGGGGTCGGGGGCAACAGCAGGGAGCCACGGGGCATGAAGGGGGTGGGGGTAACAGGGGAGAGACACGGGGCATGAGCGGGGGGTGGGGGGCTACAGCAGGGAGACACGGGGCATGACCGGGTGGTGGGGGGCAACAGGAGAGAGACACGGGGCATGAGAGGGGGGTGGGGGTCAACAGGAGAGAGAAACGGGGCATGAGATGGGTGTGGGGGGTAACAGGAGAGAGACATGGGGCATGAGCGGGGTGTGGGGGGCAACAGCAGGGAGACACAGGGAATGAGCGGAGGGTGGCGGGCAACAGCAGGGAGACACGGGGCATGAGAGGGGGGTGGGGTGTAATAGGAGAGAGACACGGGGCATGACTGGGGGGTGGGGACAACAGGAGAGAGACACAGGGCATGAGCGGGGGTGGGGGCATCAGGAGAGAGACATGGGGCATGAGCGTGGCGTGGGGGGTAACTCGAGAGAGACACGGGGCATGAGCGGGGGTGGGGGGCAACAGCAGGGAGACACGGGGACGGAGCGGGGGGTGAGGGGCAACATCAGGGAGACATGAGGCATGACTGGGGTGTGGGGGGAACAGGAGAGAGACACGGGGCATGAACAGGGGGTGGGGGGCAACAGCAGGGAGACACGGGGCATGACCAGGGGTGGGGGCAACAGGAAAGAGACACAGGGCCTGACGGGGGGTGGGGGGCAACAGGAAAGAGACACAGAGCATGAGCAGGGGGTGGGGGAACAGAAGAGAGACACGGGGCATAAGCGGGGGTGGGGGGCAACAGCAGGGAGACACGGGGCATGAGAGGGGGGTGGGGGTAACAGGAGAGAGACATGGGACATGAGCGGGGGTTGGGGGCAACAGCAGGGAGACACGGGGCATGAGCAGGGGGTGAGGGCAACAGCAGGGAGACACGGAGCATGACCAGGGGGTGGGGGGGCAACAGCCGGGAGACATGGGGCATGAGCGAGGGTGGGGGGTAACAGGAGAGACACGGGGCATGAGAGGGGGCTGGGGTGTAACAGGAGAGAGACACAGGGCATGGGAGGGGGTGGTGGGGCAACAGGAGAGAGACATGGTGCATGAGCGGGGGTGTGGGGCAATAGCAGGGAGACACGGGGCATGAGGGGCAACAGCAGGGAGACACGGGGCATGAGTGGGGGGTGGGGGGGAACACGAGGGAGTCATGGGGCATGAGCGGGCGGTGGGGGGTAACAGGAGAGAGACACGGGGCATGAGCTGGGGGTGGGGGCAACAGCAGGGAGACACAGGGCATGAGTGGGGGGTGGGGGGCAACAGCAGGGAGACACAGGGCATGAGTGGGGGGTGGGGGGTAACAGGAGACAGATACAGGGCATGAGCGTGCGGTGGGGCGCCAGGAGGGAGACACGGGGCATGAGCGTGCGGTGGAGGGCAACAGCAGGGAGACACGGGGCATGAGCAGGGGGTGGGGGGAACACGAAGGAGACATGGGGCATGAGCAGGGTTTGGGGGTAATAGGAGAGAGACACGGGGCATGAGTGAGGGGGTGGGGGCAGCAGCAGGGAGACACGGGGCATGAGCGGAGGGTGGGGGCAACAGCAGGGAAACACAGGGCATGAGCGGGTGGTGGGGGGAACACGAGGGAGACACGGGGCATGAGAGGGGGGTGGGGGGCAACAGCAGGGAGACCCGGGGCATGACCAGGGGGTGGGGGACAACAGGAGAGAGACACGGGGCATGAGCAGGGGGTGGGGGGTAACAGGAGAGAGACACGGGGCATGAGCGGGGGGTGGGGGGCAACAGCAGGGAGACACGGGGCATGAGTGGGGGGTGGGGGGAACAAGAGGGAGACACGGAGCATGAGCGGGGTGGGGGCAACAGCAGGGAGACACGGGGCATGAGCGGGGGGTGAGGGGCAACAGCAGGGAGACACGAGGCATGACCGGGGGGTGAGGGGAACAGGAGGGAGACACAGGGCATGAGCGGGGGTGGATGGCAACAGCAGGGAGACACGGGGCATGAGTGAGCGGGGGGTGAGGGGCAACAGCAGGGAGACACAGGGCATGAGCGGGGGATGGGGGAACACGGGGGAGACACGGGGCAAGAGAGGGGAGTGGAGGGTAGCAGGAGAGAGACACGGGGCATGAGCGGGGGGTGGGGGCAACAGCAGGGAGACACGGGGCATGAGTGGGGGGTGGGGGCAACAGCAGGGAGACACGGGGCATGACCGGGGGTCGGGGGCAACAGCAGGGAGACACGGGGCATGAGGGGGGGCGGGGGTAACAGGGGAGAGACACGGGGCATGAGCGGGGGGTGGGGGGCTACAGCAGGGAGACACGGGGCATGACCGGGTGGTGGGGGGCAACAGGAGAGAGACACAGGGCATGAGAGGAGGGTGGGGGTCAACAGGAGAGAGAAACGGGGCATGAGATGGGGGTGGGGGGTAACAGGAGAGAGACATGGGGCATGAGCGGGGTGTGGGGGGCAACAGCAGGGAGACACAGGGAATGAGCGGAGGGTGGCGGGCAACAGCAGGGAGACACGGGGCATGAGAGGGGGTGGGGTGTAATAGAAGAGAGACACGGGGCATGACTGGGGGTGGGGACAACAGGAGAGAGACACAGGGCATGAGCGGGGGTGGGGGCATCAGGAGAGAGACATGGGGCATGACCGTGGCGTGGGGGGTAACTCGAGAGAGACAAGGGGCATGAGCGGGGTTGGGGGGCAACAGCAGGGAGACACGGGGTGGGAGCGAGGGGTGAGGGGCAACAGCAGGGAGACACGAGGCATGACCAGGGGTGGGGGGCAACAGGAGAGAGACACGGGGACTGACGGGGGGTGGGGGGCAACAGGAAAGAGACACAGAGCATGAGCAGGGGGTGGGGGAACAGAAGAGAGACACGGGGAATCAGCGGGGGTGGGGGGCAACAGCAGGGAGACACGGGGCATGAGAGGGGGGTGGGGGTAACAGGAGAGAGACATGGGACATGAGCGGGGGTCGGGGGCAACAGCAGGGAGACACGGGGCATGAGCAGGGGGTGAGGGCAACAGCAGGGAGACACGGAGCATGACCAGGGGGTGGGGGGCAACAGCCGGGAGACATGGGGCATGAGCAAGGGTGGGGGGTAACAGGAGAGAGACACGGGGCATGAGAGGGGACTGGGGTGTAACAGGAGAGAGACACAGGGCATGGGAGAGGGTGGGGGGCAACAGGAGAGAGACATGGTGCATGAGCGGGGGGGTGGGGCAATAGCAGGGAGACACGGGGCATGAGGGGCAACAGCAGGGAGACACAGGGCATGAGTGGGGGGTGGGGGGGAACATGAGGGAGTCATGGGGCATGAGCGGGCGGTGGGGGGTAACAGGAGAGAGACACAGGGCATGAGCTGGGGGTGGGGGGCAACAGCAGGGAGACACAGGGCATGAGTGGGGGGTGGGGGGCAACAGCAGGGAGACACGGGGCATGAGTGGGAGGTGGGGGGTAACAGGAGACAGATACAGGGCATGAGCGTGCGGTGGGGCAACAGGAGGGAGACACGGGGCATGAGCGTGCGGTGGAGGGCAACAGCAGGGAGACACGGGGCATGAGCAGGGGGTGGGGGGAACACGAGGGAGACATGGGGCATGAGCAGGGTTTGGGGTAACAGGAGAGAGACACGGGGCATGAGTGAGGGGGTGGGGGGCAGCAGCAGGGAGACATGGGGCATGAGCGGAGGGTGGGGGCAACAGCAGGGAAACACAGGGCATGAGCGGGTGGTGGGGGGAACACGAGGGAGACACGGGGCATGAGAGGAGGGTGGGGGGTAACAGGAGAGAGACAGGGGGCATGAGTGGGGGTAGGGGGCAACAGCTGGGAGACACGGGGCATGACCAGGGGTTGGGGGACAACAGGAGAGAGACACAGGGCATGAGCGGGGGGTGGGGGCAACAGCAGGGAGACACGGGGCATGAACGGGGGTGAGGGGCAACAGCAGGGAGACACGAGGCATGACTGGGGGGTGGGGGGAACAGGAGAGAGACACGGGGCATGACCAGGGGGTGGGGGGCAACAGCAGGGAGACACGGGCATGACCGGGGGTGGGTGACAACAGGAGAGAGACACGGGGCATGAGCGGGGGGTGGGGGGCAACAGCACGGAGACACGGGGCATGAGCGGGGGGTGGGGGCAACACGAGGGAGACACGGGGCATGAGCGGGGGGTGGGGGGTAACAGGAGAGAGACACAGGGCATGAGCAGGGGGTGGTGGCCAACAGCAGGGAGACATGGGGAATGAGCAGAGGGTGGGGGGCAACATCAGGGAGACACGGGGCATGAGTGGGGGGTGAGGGGAACACGAGGGAGACACGGGGCATGAGTGGGGGGTGGAGGTAACAGGAGAGAGACACGGGGCATGACCGGGGGGTGGGGGCAACAGGAAAGAGACACAGGGCATGAGCGGGGGGTGGGGGCAACAGGAGAGAGACACGGGGCATGAGCGGGGGGTGGGGGGAAACTCGAGAGAGAGACGGGGCATGAGCGGGGGTGGGGGGCAACAGCAGGGAGACACGGGGCATGAGCGGGGGGTGAGGGGCAACAGCAGGGAGACAGGGGGCATGAGCGGGGTTAGGGGGAACACGAGAGAGACACGGGGCAAGAGAGGGGAGTGGGGGTAGCAGGAGAGAGACACGGGGCATGAGCGGGGGGTGGGGGGCAACAGCAGGGAGACACAGGGCATGAGCGGGGGGTGGCGGGCAACAGCAGGGAGACACGGGGAATGAGAGGGGGTTGGGGGGTAACAGGAGAGAGACACGGGGCATGACCGGGGGGTGGTGGCAACAGGAGAGAGACACGGGGCATGAGCGGGGGGTGGGGGGTAACTCGAGAGAGACACGGGGCATGAGCGGGGTTGGGGGGCAACAGCAGGGAGACACGGGCATGAGCGGGGGGTGAGGGGCAACAGCAGGGAGACACGAGGCATGACCGGGGTGTGGGGGGAACAGGAGAGAGACACAGGGCATGAGCAAGGGGTGGGGGGCAACAGCAGGGAGACTCGGGGTATGACCAGGGGTGGGGGGCAACAGGAGAGAGACAAGGGGCATGACCGGGGGGTGGGGGGCAACAGGAGAGAGACACAGAGCATGAGCAGGGGGTGGGGAAACAGAAGAGAGACACGGGGCATGAGCGGGGGTGGGGGGCAACAGGAGAGATACATGGGGCATGAGCGGGGGTGGGGGGTAACAGGAGAGAGACATGGGGCATGAGAGGGGGGTCGGGGGCAACAGCAGGGAGACACGGGGCATGAGCAGGGGGTGAGGGCAACAGCAGGAAGACACGGAGCATGACCAGGGGGTGGGGGGCAACAGCAGGGAGACATGGGGCATGAGCAAGGGTGGGGGGTAACAGGAGAGAGACACGGGGCATGAGAGGGGGCTGGGGGGTAACAGGAGAGAGACACGGGGCATGGGAGGGGGTGGGGGGCAACAGGAGAGAAACATGGTGCATGAGCAGGGGGTGGGGGGCAACAGCACGGAGACATGGGGCATGAGGGGCAACAGCAGGGAGACACGGGCATGAGTGGGGGGTGGCGGGAACACAAGGGAGACATGGGGCATGAGCTGGGGGTGGGGGCAACAGCAGGGAGACACGGGGCATGAGAGGGGGGTGGGGGGTAACAGGAGAGAGACATGGGGTATGAGCAGGGGGTCGGGGGCAACAGCAGGGAGACACGGGGCATGAGCAGGGGGCGAGGGCAACAGCAGGAAGACACGGAGCATGACCAAGGGGTGGGGGGCAACAGCAGGGAGACACGGGCATGACCGGGCGTGGGGGGCAAGAGGAGAGAGACACGGAGCATGAGCGGGGGGTGGGGGGCAACAGCACAGAACACGGGGCATGAGCGGGGGGTGGGGGCAACACGAGGGAGACACGGGGCATGAGTGGGGGTAACAGGAGAGAGACACAGGGCATGAGCAGGGGGTGGGGGCCAACAGCAGGGAGACACGGGGAATGAGCAGAGGGTGGGGGGCAACATGAGGGAGACACGGGGCATGAGCGGGGGGTGGGGGGAACACGAGGGAGACACGGGGCATGAGTGGGGGGTGGAGGTAACAGGAGAGAGACACGGGGCATGACCGGGGGGTGGGGGCAACAGGAGAGAGACACAGGGCATGAGCGGGGGGTGGGGGCAACAGGAGAGAGACACGGGGCATGAGCGGGGGTGGGGGGTAACTCGAGAGAGAGACGGGGCATGAGCGGGGGTGGGGGGCAACAGCAGGGAGACACGGGGCATGAGCGGGGGGTGAGGGGCAACAGCAGGGAGACAGGGGGCATGAGCGGGGTTGGGTGGAACACGAGGGAGACACGGGGCAAGAGAGGGGAGTGGGGTTTGCAGGAGAGAGACACGGGGCATGAGCAGGGATTGGGGGGCAACAGCAGGGAGACACAGGGCATGAGCGGGGGGTGGCGGGCAACAGCAGGGAGACACGGGGCATGAGAGGGGGTTGGGGGTAACAGGAGAGAGACACGGGGCATGACCGGGGGGTGGTGGCAACAGGAGAGAGACACGGGGCATGAGCGGGGGGCAGGGGGTAACTCGAGAGAGACACGGGGCATGAGCGGGGTTGGGGGGCAACAGCAGGGAGACACGGGCATGAGCGGGGGGTGAGGGGCAACAGCAGGGAGACACGAGGCATGACCGGGGTGTGGGGGGAACAGGAGAGAGACACGGGGCATGAGCAGGGGGTGGGGGGCAACAGCAGGGAGACATGGGGTATGACCGGGGGTGGGGGGCAACAGGAGAGAGACACGGGGCATGACCGGGGGGTGGGGGGCAACAGGAGCGAGACACAGAGCATGATCAGGGGGTGGGGGAACAGAAGAGAGACACGGGGAATGAGCGGGGGTGGGGGGCAACAGGAGAGAGACATGGGGCATGAGCGGGGGTGGGGGGTAACAGGAGAGAGACATGGGGCATGAGCAGGGGGTCAGGGGCAACAGCAGGGAGACACGGGGCATGAGCAGGGGGTGAGGGAAACAGCAGGAAGACACGGAGCATGACCAGGGGGTGGGGGGCAACAGCAGGGAGAAATGGGGCATGAGCGAGGATGGAGGGTAACAGGAGAGAGACACGGGGCATGAGATGGGGCTAGGGGGTAACAGGAGAGAGACACAGGGCATGGGAGGGGGTGGGGGGCAACAGGAGAGAGACATGGTGCATGAGCAGGGGGTGGGGGGCAACAGCACGGAGACACAGGGCATGAGGGGCAACAGCAGGGAGACACGGGCATGAGTGGGGGTTGTGGGGAACACACGGGAGACATGGGGCATGAGCTGGGGGCAACAGCAGGGAGACACGGGGCATGAGAGGGGGTGGGGGGTAACAGGAGAGAGACATGGGGTATGAGCGGGGGGTCGGAGGCAACAGCAGGGAGACACGGGGCATGAGCAGGGGGTGTTGGCAACAGCAGGAAGACACGGAGCATGACCAGGGGGTGGGGGGCAACAGCAGGGAGACATGGGGCATGAGCGAGGGTGGGGGTAACAGGAGAGAGACACGGGGCATGGGAGGGGGTGGGGGGTAACAGGAGAGAGACATGGTGCATGAGCGGGGGTGGGGGGCAACAGCAGGGAGACACGGGGCATGAGGGGCAACAGCAGGGAGAAACGGGCATGAGTGGGGGGTGGGGGGGAACACGAGGGAGACATGGGGCATGAGCTGGGGGTGTGGGGCAACAGCAGGGAGACACAGGGCATGAGCAGGGGGTGGGGGACAACCACAGGGAGACACGGGGCATGAGTGGGGGGTGGGGGGTAACAGGAGACAGACACGGGGCATGAGCGGGCAGTGGGGGGCAACAGGAGGGAGACACGGGGCATGAGCGGGGGGTGGGGGCAACAGCAGGGAGACACAGGGCATGAGCGGGGGGTGGGGGGAACACGAGGGAGGCATGGGGCATGAGCTGGGGGTGGGGGGCAACAGCAGGGAGACACAGGGCATGAGCGGGGGGTGGCGGGCAACAGCAGGGAGACACGGGGCATGAGAGGGGGTTGGGGGGTAACAGGAGAGAGACACGGGGCATGACCGGGGGGTGGTGGCAACAGGAGAGAGACACGGGGCATGAGCGGGGGGTGGTGGGTAACTCGAGAGAGACACGGGGCATGAGCGGGGTTGGGGGGCAACAGCAGGGAGACACGGGCATGAGCGGGGGGTGAGGGGCAACAGCAGGGAGACACGAGGCATGACCGGGGTGTGGGGGGAACAGGAGAGAGACACAGGGCATGAGCAGGGGGTGGGGGGCAACAGCAGGGAGACATGGTGTATGACCGGGGTGGGGGGCAACAGGAGAGAGACAAGGGGCATGACCGGGGGGTGGGGGGCAACAGGAGAGATACACAGAGCATGAGCAGGGGGTGGGGGAACAGAAGAGAGACACGGGGCATGAGCGGGGGTGGGGGGCAACAGGAGAGAGACATGGGGCATGAGCGGGGGTGGGGGGTAACAGGAGAGAGACATGGGGCATGAGTGGGGGGTCGGCGGCAACAGCAGGGAGACACAGGGCATGAGCAGGGGGTGAGGGCAACAGCAGGAAGACACGGAGCGCATGAGAGGGGGGTGGGGGTAACAGGAGAGAGACACAGGGCCTGACCGGGGGGTGGGGGCAACAGGAGAGAGACACAGGGCATGAGCGGGGGGTGGGGGCAACAGGAGAGAGACATGGGGCATGAGCGGGGAGTGGGGGGTGACTTGAGAGAGACACGGGGCATGAGCGGGGGTGGATGGCAACAGCAGGGAGACACGGGGCATGAGAGGGGGTTGGGGGGTAACAGGAGAGAGACACGGGGCATGACCGGGGGGTGGTGGCAACAGGAGAGAGACACGGGGCATGAGCGGGGGGCAGGGGGTAACTCGAGAGAGACACGGGGCATGAGCGGGGTTGGGGGGCAACAGCAGGGAGACACGGGCATGAGCGGGGGGTGAGGGGCAACAGCAGGGAGACACGAGGCATGACCGGTGTGTGGGAGGAACATGAGAGAGACACGGGGCATGAGCAGGGGGTGGGGGGCAACAGCAGGGAGACATGGGGCATGACCGGGGGGTGGGGGGCAACAGGAGCGAGACACAGAGCATGATCAGGGGGTGGGGGAACAGAAGAGAGACACGGGGAATGAGCGGGGGTGGGGGGCAACAGGAGAGAGACATGGGGCATGAGCGGGGGTGGGGGGTAACAGGAGAGAGACATGGGGCATGAGCAGGGGGTCAGGGGCAACAGCAGGGAGACACGGGGCATGAGCAGGGGGTGAGGGAAACAGCAGGAAGACACGGAGCATGACCAGGGGGTGGGGGGCAACAGCAGGGAGAAATGGGGCATGAGCGAGGGTGGAGGGTAACAGGAGAGAGACACGGGGCATGAGAGGGGGCTAGGGGGTAACAGGAGAGAGACACGGGGCATGGGAGGGGGTGGGGGGCAACAGGAGAGAGACATGGTGCATGAGCAGGGGGTGGGGGGCAACAGCACGGAGACACAGGGCATGAGGGGCAACAGCAGGGAGACACGGGCATGAGTGGGGGTTGTGGGGAACACACGGGAGACATGGGGCATGAGCTGGGGGCAACAGCAGGGAGACACGGGGCATGAGAGGGGGGTGGGGGCTAACAGGAGAGAGACATGGGGTATGGGCGGGGGGTCGGGGGCAACAGCAGGGAGACACGGGGCATGAGCAGGGGGTGTTGGCAACAGCAGGAAGACACGGAGCATGACCAGGGGGTGGGGGGCGAAAGCAGGGAGACATGGGGCATGAGCGAGGGTGGGGGGTAACAGGAGAGAGACACGGGGCATGGGAGGGGGTGGGGGGTAACAGGAGAGAGACATGGTGCATGAGCGGGGGTGGGGGGCAACAGCAGGGAGACACGGGGCATGAGGGGCAACAGCAGGGAGAAACGGGCATGAGTGGGGGGTGGGGGGGAACACGAGGGAGACATGGGGCATGAGCTGGGGGTGGGGGGCAACAGCAGGGAGACACAGGGCATGAGCAGGGGGTGGGGGACAACCACAGGGAGACACGGGGCATGAGTGGGGGGTGGGGGGTAACAGGAGACAGACACGGGGCATGAGCGGGCAGTGGGGGGCAAAAGGAGGGAGACACGGGGCATGAGCGGGGGGTGGGGGCAACAGCAGGGAGACACAGGGCATGAGCGGGGGGTGGGGGGAACACGAGGGAGGCATGGGGCATGAGCTGGGGGTGGGGGGCAACAGCAGGGAGACACAGGGCATGAGCGGGGGGTGGCGGGCAACAGCAGGGAGACACGGGGCATGAGAGGGGGTTGGGGGGTAACAGGAGAGAGACACGGGGCATGACCGGGGGGTGGTGGCAACAGGAGAGAGACACGGGGCATGAGCGGGGGGTGGGGGGCAACAGCAGGGAGACACGGGCATGAGCGGGGGGTGAGGGGCAACAGCAGGGAGACACGGGCATGAGCGGGGGGTGAGGGGCAACAGCAGGGAGACACGAGGCATGACCGGGGTGTGGGGGGAACAGGAGAGAGACACGGGGCATGAGCAGGGGGTGGGGGGCAACAGCAGGGAGACATGGTGTATGACCGGGGTGGGGGGCAACAGGAGAGAGACAAGGGGCATGACCGGGGGGTGGGGGGCAACAGGAGAGAGACACAGAGCATGAGCAGGGGGTGGGGGAACAGAAGAGAGACACGGGGCATGAGCGGGGGTGGGGGGCAACAGGAGAGAGACATGGGGCATGAGCGGGGGTGGGGGGTAACAGGAGAGAGACATGGGGCATGAGTGGGGGGTCGGGGGCAACAGCAGGGAGACACGGGGCATGAGCAGGGGGTGAGGGCAACAGCAGGAAGACACGGAGCGCATGAGAGGGGGGTGGGGGTAACAGGAGAGAGACACAGGGCCTGACCGGGGGGTGGGGGCAATAGGAGAGAGACACAGGGCATGAGCGGGGGGTGGGGGCAACAGGAGAGAGACATGGGGCATGAGCGGGGAGTGGGGGGTAACTTGAGAGAGACACGGGGCATGAGCGGGGGTGGATGGCAACAGCAGGGAGACACGGGGCATGAGCGGGGGGTGAGGGGCAACAGCAGGGAGACACAGGGCATGAGCGGGGGGTGGGGGAACACGGGGGAGACATGGGGCAAGAGTGGGGGGTGGAGGTAACAGGAGAGAGACACGGGGCATGACCGGGGGTGGGGGCAACAGGAGAGAGACACGGGGCATGAGCGGGGGGTGGGGGTAACTCGAGAGAGAGACGGGGCATGAGCGGGGGTGGGGGGCAACAGCAGGGAGACACGGGGCATGAGCGGGGGGTGAGGGGCAACAGCAGGGAGACAGGGGGCATGAGCGGGGTTAGGGGGAACACGAGAGAGACACGGGGCAAGAGAGGGGAGTGGGGGTAGCAGGAGAGAGACACGGGGCATGAGCGGGGGGTGGGGGGCAACAGCAGGGAGACACAGGGCATGAGCGTGGGGTGGCGGGCAACAGCAGGGAGACACGGGGAATGAGAGGGGGTTGGGGGGTAACAGGAGAGAGACACGGGGCATGACCGGGGGGTGGTGGCAACAGGAGAGAGACACGGGGCATGAGCGGGGGGTGGGGGGTAACTCGAGAGAGACACGGGGCATGAGCGGGGTTAGGGGGCAACAGCAGGGAGACACGGGCATGAGCGGGGGGTGTGGGGCAACAGCAGGGAGACACGAGGCATGACCGGGGTGTGGGGGGAACAGGAGAGAGACACAGGGCATGATCAAGGGGTGGGGGGCAACAGCAGGGAGACTCGGGGTATGACCAGGGGTGGGGGGCAACAGGAGAGAGACACAGAGCATGAGCAGGGGGTGGGGGAACAGAAGAGAGACACGGGGCATGAGCGGGGGTGGGGGGCAACAGGAGAGAGACATGGGGCATGAGTGGGGGTGGGGGGTAACAGGAGAGAGACATGGGGCATGAGTGGGGGGTTGGGGGCAACAGCAGGGAGACACGGGGCATGAGCAGGGGGTGAGGGCAACAGCAGGAAGACACGGAGCGCATGAGAGGGGGGTGGGGGTAACAGGAGAGAGACACAGGGCCTGACCGGGGGGTGGGGGCAACAGGAGAGAGACACAGGGCATGAGCGGGGGGTGGGGGCAACAGGAGAGAGACATGGGGCATGAGCGGGGAGTGGGGGGTAACTTGAGAGAGACACGGGGCATGAGCGGGGGTGGATGGCAACAGCAGGGAGACACGGGGCATGAGCGGGGGGTGAGGGGCAACAGCAGGGAGACACAGGGCATGAGCAGGGGGTGGGGGAACACGGGGGAGACATGGGGCAAGAGTGGGGGGTGGAGGTAACAGGAGAGAGACACGGGGCATGACCGGGGGTGGGGGCAACAGGAGAGAGACACAGGGCATGAGCAAGGGGTGGGGGGCAACAGCAGGGAGACTCGGGGTATGACCAGGGGTGGGGGGCAACAGGAGAGAGACACAGAGCATGAGCAGGGGGTGGGGGAACAGAAGAGAGACACGGGGCATGAGTGGGGGTGGGGGGCAACAGGAGAGAGACATGGGGCATGAGCGGGGGTGGGGGGTAACAGGAGAGAGACATGGGGCATGAGTGGGGGGTCGGGGGCAACAGCAGGGAGACACGGGGCATGAGCAGGGGGTGAGGGCAACAGCAGGAAGACACGGAGCGCATGAGAGGGGGGTGGGGGTAACAGGAGAGAGACACAGGGCCTGACCGGGGGGTGGGGGCAACAGGAGAGAGACACAGGGCATGAGCGGGGGGTGGGGGCAACAGGAGAGAGACATGGGGCATGAGCGGGGAGTGGGGGGTAACTTGAGAGAGACACGGGGCATGAGCGGGGGTGGATGGCAACAGCAGGGAGACACGGGGCATGAGCAGGGGGTGAGGGGCAACAGCAGGGAGACACAGGGCATTAGCAGGGGGTGGGGGAACACGGGGGAGACATGGGGCAAGAGTGGGGGGTGGAGTTAACAGGAGAGAGACACGGGGCATGACCGGGGGTGGGGGCAACAGGAGAGAGACACAGGGCATGAGCGGGGGGTGGGGGCAACAGGAGAGAGACACGGGGCATGAGTGGGGGGTGGGGGGTAACAGGAGAGAGACATGGGGTATGAGCGGGGGGTCGGGGGCAACAGCAGGGAGACACGGGGCATGAGCAGGGGGCGAGGGCAACAGCAGGAAGACACAGAGCATGACCAAGGGGTGGGGGGCAACAGCAGGGAGACACGGGCATGACCGGGGGTGGGGGGCAATAGGAGAGAGACACGGAGCATGAGCGGGGGGTGGGGGGCAACAGCACAGAACACGGGGCATGAGCGGGGGGTGGGGGCAACACGAGGGAGACACGGGGCATGAGTGGGGGGTGGGGGTAACAGGAGAGAGACACAGGGCATGAGCAGAGGGTGGGGGGCAACATCAGGGAGACACGGGGCATGAGTGGGGGGTGGAGGTAACAGGAGAGAGACACGGGGCATGACCGGGGGGTGGGGGCAACAGGAGAGAGACACAGGGCATGAGCAGGGGGTGGGGGCAACAGGAGAGAGACACGGGGCATGAGCGGGGGGTGGGGGGTAACTCGAGAGAGAGACGGGCATGAGCGGGGGTGGGGGGCAACAGCAGGGAGACACGGGGCATGAGCGGGGGGTGAGGGGCAACAGCAGGGAGACAGGGGGCATGAGCGGGGTTGGGGGGAACACGGGGCAAGAGAGGGGAGTGGGGTTAGCAGGAGAGAGACACGGGGCATGAGCGGGGGGTGGGGGGCAACAGCAGGGAGACACAGGGCATGAGCGGGGGGTGGCGGGCAACAGCAGGGAGACACGGGGCATGAGAGGGGGTTGGGGGTAACAGGAGAGAGACACGGGGCATGACCGGGGGGTGGTGGCAACAGGAGAGAGACACGGGGCATGAGCGGGGGGCAGGGGGTAACTCGGAGAGAGACACGGGGCATGAGCGGGGTTGGGGGGCAACAGCAGGGAGACACGGGCATGAGCGGGGGGTGAGGGGCAACAGCAGGGAGACACGAGGCATGACCGGGGTGTGGGGGGAACAGGAGAGAGACACGGGGCATGAGCAGGGGGTGGGGGGGCAACAGCAGGGAGACATGGGGTATGACCGGGGGTGGGGGCAACAGGAGAGAGACACAGGGCATGAGCAAGGGGTGGGGGGCAACAGCAGGGAGACTCGGGGTATGACCAGGGGTGGGGGGCAACAGGAGAGAGACACAGAGCATGAGCAGGGGGTGGGGGAACAGAAGAGAGACACGGGGCATGAGTGGGGGTGGGGGGCAACAGGAGAGAGACATGGGGCATGAGCGGGGGTGGGGGTAACAGGAGAGAGACATGGGGCATGAGTGGGGGGTCGGGGGCAACAGCAGGGAGACACGGGGCATGAGCAGGGGGTGAGGGCAACAGCAGGAAGACACGGAGCGCATGAGAGGGGGGTGGGGGTAACAGGAGAGAGACACAGGGCCTGACCGGGGGGTGGGGGCAACAGGAGAGAGACACAGGGCATGAGCGGGGGGTGGGGGCAACAGGAGAGAGACATGGGGCATGAGCGGGGAGTGGGGGGTAACTTGAGAGAGACACGGGGCATGAGCGGGGGTGGATGGCAACAGCAGGGAGACACGGGGCATGAGCAGGGGGTGAGGGGCAACAGCAGGGAGACACAGGGCATTAGCAGGGGGTGGGGGAACACGGGGGAGACATGGGGCAAGAGTGGGGGGTGGAGGTAACAGGAGAGAGACACGGGGCATGACCGGGGGTGGGGCAACAGGAGAGAGACACAGGGCATGAGCGGGGGGTGGGGGCAACAGGAGAGAGACACGGGGCATGAGTGGGGGGTGGGGGGTAACAGGAGAGAGACTTGGGGTATGAGCGGGGGGTCGGGGGCAACAGCAGGGAGACACGGGGCATGAGCAGGGGGCGAGGGCAACAGCAGGAAGACACGGAGCATGACCAAGGGGTGGGGGGCAACAGCAGGGAGACACGGGCATGACCGGGGGTGGGGGGCAATAGGAGAGAGACACGGAGCATGAGCGGGGGGTGGGGGGCAACAGCACAGAACACGGGGCATGAGCGGGGGGTGGGGGCAACACGAGGGAGACACGGGGCATGAGTGGGGGGTGGGGGTAACAGGAGAGAGACACAGGGCATGAGCAGAGGGTGGGGGGCAACATCAGGGAGACACGGGGCATGAGTGGGGGGTGGAGGTAACAGGAGAGAGACACGGGGCATGACCGGGGGGTGGGGGCAACAGGAGAGAGACACAGGGCATGAGCGGGGGGTGGGGGCAACAGGAGAGAGACACAGGGCATGAGCGGGGGGTGGGGGCAACAGGAGAGAGACATGGGGCATGAGCGGGGAGTGGGGGGTAACTTGAGAGAGACACGGGGCATGAGCGGGGGTGGATGGCAACAGCAGGGAGACACGGGGCATGAGCAGGGGGTGAGGGGCAACAGCAGGGAGACACAGGGCATTAGCAGGGGGTGGGGGAACACGGGGGAGACATGGGGCAAGAGTGGGGGGTGGAGGTAACAGGAGAGAGACACGGGGCATGACCGGGGTGTGGGGGGAACAGGAGAGAGACACAGGGCATGATCAAGGGGTGGGGGGCAACAGCAGGGAGACTCGGGGTATGACCAGGGGTGGGGGGCAACAGGAGAGAGACACAGAGCATGAGCAGGGGGTGGGGGAACAGAAGAGAGACACGGGGCATGAGCGGGGGTGGGGGGCAACAGGAGAGAGACATGGGGCATGAGTGGGGGTGGGGGGTAACAGGAGAGAGACATGGGGCATGAGTGGGGGGTTGGGGGCAACAGCAGGGAGACACGGGGCATGAGCAGGGGGTGAGGGCAACAGCAGGAAGACACGGAGCGCATGAGAGGGGGGTGGGGGTAACAGGAGAGAGACACAGGGCCTGACCGGGGGGTGGGGGCAACAGGAGAGAGACACAGGGCATGAGCGGGGGGTGGGGGCAACAGGAGAGAGACATGGGGCATGAGCGGGGAGTGGGGGGTAACTTGAGAGAGACACGGGGCATGAGCGGGGGTGGATGGCAACAGCAGGGAGACACGGGGCATGAGCGGGGGGTGAGGGGCAACAGCAGGGAGACACAGGGCATGAGCAGGGGGTGGGGGAACACGGGGGAGACATGGGGCAAGAGTGGGGGGTGGAGGTAACAGGAGAGAGACACGGGGCATGACCGGGGGTGGGGGCAACAGGAGAGAGACACAGGGCATGAGCAAGGGGTGGGGGGCAACAGCAGGGAGACTCGGGGTATGACCAGGGGTGGGGGGCAACAGGAGAGAGACACAGAGCATGAGCAGGGGGTGGGGGAAGAGAAGAGAGACACGGGGCATGAGTGGGGGTGGGGGGCAACAGGAGAGAGACATGGGGCATGAGCGGGGGTGGGGGGTAACAGGAGAGAGACATGGGGCATGAGTGGGGGGTCGGGGGCAACAGCAGGGAGACACGGGGCATGAGCAGGGGGTGAGGGCAACAGCAGGAAGACACGGAGCGCATGAGAGGGGGGTGGGGGTAACAGGAGAGAGACACAGGGCCTGACCGGGGGGTGGGGGCAACAGGAGAGAGACACAGGGCATGAGCGGGGGGTGGGGGCAACAGGAGAGAGACATGGGGCATGAGCGGGGAGTGGGGGGTAACTTGAGAGAGACACGGGGCATGAGCGGGGGTGGATGGCAACAGCAGGGAGACACGGGGCATGAGCAGGGGGTGAGGGGCAACAGCAGGGAGACACAGGGCATTAGCAGGGGGTGGGGGAACACGGGGGAGACATGGGGCAAGAGTGGGGGGTGGAGGTAACAGGAGAGAGACACGGGGCATGACCGGGGGTGGGGGCAACAGGAGAGAGACACAGGGCATGAGCGGGGGGTGGGGGCAACAGGAGAGAGACACGGGGCATGAGTGGGGGGTGGGGGGTAACAGGAGAGAGACATGGGGTATGAGCGGGGGGTCGGGGGCAACAGCAGGGAGACACGGGGCATGAGCAGGGGGCGAGGGCAACAGCAGGAAGACACGGAGCATGACCAAGGGGTGGGGGGCAACAGCAGGGAGACACGGGCATGACCGGGGGTGGGGGGCAATAGGAGAGAGACACGGAGCATGAGCGGGGGGTGGGGGGCAACAGCACAGAACACGGGGCATGAGCGGGGGGTGGGGGCAACACGAGGGAGACACGGGGCATGAGTGGGGGGTGGGGGTAACAGGAGAGAGACACAGGGCATGAGCAGAGGGTGGGGGGCAACATCAGGGAGACACGGGGCATGAGTGGGGGGTGGAGGTAACAGGAGAGAGACACGGGGCATGACCGGGGGGTGGGGGCAACAGGAGAGAGACACAGGGCATGAGCGGGGGGTGGGGGCAACAGGAGAGAGACACGGGGCATGAGCGGGGGGTGGGGGGTAACTCGAGAGAGAGACGGGCATGAGCGGGGGTGGGGGGCAACAGCAGGGAGACACGGGGCATGAGCGGGGGGTGAGGGGCAACAGCAGGGAGACAGGGGGCATGAGCGGGGTTGGGGGGAACACGGGGCAAGAGAGGGGAGTGGGGTTAGCAGGAGAGAGACACGGGGCATGAGCGGGGGGTGGGGGGCAACAGCAGGGAGACACAGGGCATGAGCGGGGGGTGGCGGGCAACAGCAGGGAGACACGGGGCATGAGAGGGGGTTGGGGGTAACAGGAGAGAGACACGGGGCATGACCGGGGGGTGGTGGCAACAGGAGAGAGACACGGGGCATGAGCGGGGGGCAGGGGGTAACTCGGAGAGAGACACGGGGCATGAGCGGGGTTGGGGGGCAACAGCAGGGAGACACGGGCATGAGCGGGGGGTGAGGGGCAACAGCAGGGAGACACGAGGCATGACCGGGGTGTGGGGGGAACAGGAGAGAGACACGGGGCATGAGCAGGGGGTGGGGGGGCAACAGCAGGGAGACATGGGGTATGACCGGGGGTGGGGGGCAACAGGAGAGAGACACGGGGCATGACCGGGGGGTGGGGGGCAACAGGAGCGAGACACAGAGCATGATCAGGGGGTGGGGGAACAGAAGAGAGACACGGGGAATGAGCGGGGGTGGGGGGTAACAGGAGAGAGACATGGGGCATGAGCAGGGGGTCAGGGGCAACAGCAGGGAGACACGGGGCATGAGCAGCGGGTGAGGGAAACAGCAGGAAGACAAGGAGCATGACCAGGGGGTGGGGGGCAACAGCAGGGAGAAATGGGGCATGAGCGAGGGTGGAGGGTAACAGGAGAGAGACACGGGGCATGAGAGGGGGCTAGGGGGTAACAGGAGAGAGACACGGGGCATGGGAGGGGGTGGGGGGCAACAGGAGAGAGACATGGTGCATGAGCAGGGGGTGGGGGGCAACAGCACGGAGACACAGGGCATGAGGGGCAACAGCAGGGAGACACGGGGCATGAGCAGGGGGTGTTGGCAACAGCAGGAAGACACGGAGCATGACCAGGGGGTGGGGGGCAACAGCAGGGAGACATGGGGCATGAGCGAGGGTGGGGGGTAACAGGAGAGAGACACGGGGCATGGTGGGGGTGGGGGGTAACAGGAGAGAGACATGGTGCATGAGCGGGGGTGGGGGGCAACAGCAGGGAGACACGGGGCATGAGGGGCAACAGCAGGGAGAAACGGGCATGGGTGGGGGGTGGGGGGAACACGAGGGAGACATGGGGCATGAGCTGGGGGTGGGGGGCAACAGCAGGGAGACACAGGGCATGAGCAGGGGGTGGGGGACAACCACAGGGAGACACGGGGCATGAGTGGGGGGTGGGGGGTAACAGGAGACAGACACGGGGCATGAGCGGGCAGTGGGGGGCAACAGGAGGGAGACACGGGGCATGAGCGGGGGGTGGGGGCAACAGCAGGGAGACACAGGGCATGAGCGGGGGGGTGGGGAACATGAGGGAGGCATGGGGCATGAGCTGGGGGTGGGGGGCAACAGCAGGGAGACACAGGGCATGAGCGGGGGTGGCGGGCAACAGCAGGGAGACACGGGGCATGAGAGGGGGTTGGGGGTAACAGGAGAGAGACACGGGGCATGACCGGGGGGTGGTGGCAACAGGAGAGAGACACGGGGCATGAGCGGGGGGTGGGGGTAACTCGAGAGAGACACGGGGCATGAGCGGGGTTGGGGGGCAACAGCAGGGAGACACGGGCATGAGCGGGGGGTGAGGGGCAACAGCAGGGAGACACGAGGCATGACCGGGGTGTGGGGGGAACAGGAGAGAGACACGGGGCATGAGCAGGGGGTGGGGGGCAACAGCAGGGAGACATGGTGTATGACCGGGGTGGGGGGCAACAGGAGAGAGACAAGGGGCATGACCGGGGGGTGGGGGGCAACAGGAGAGAGACACAGAGCATGAGCAGGGGGTGGGGGAACAGAAGAGAGACACGGGGCATGAGCGGGGGTGGGGGGCAACAGGAGAGAGACATGGGGCATGAGCGGGGGTGGGGGGTAACAGGAGAGAGACATCGGGCATGAGTGGGGGGTCGGGGGCAACAGCAGGGAGACACGGGGCATGAGCAGGGGGTGAGGGCAACAGCAGGAAGACACGGAGCGCATGAGAGGGGGGTGGGGGTAACAGGAGAGAGACACAGGGCCTGACCGGGGGGTGGGGGCAACAGGAGAGAGACACAGGGCATGAGCGGGGGGTGGGGGCAACAGGAGAGAGACATGGGGCATGAGCGGGGAGTGGGGGGTAACTTGAGAGAGACACGGGGCATGAGCGGGGGTGGATGGCAACAGCAGGGAGACACGGGGCATGAGCGGGGGGTGAGGGGCAACAGCAGGGAGACACAGGGCATGAGCGGGGGGTGGGGGAACACGGGGGAGACATGGGGCAAGAGAGGGGAGTGGAGGGTAGCAAGAGAGAGACACGGGGCATGAGCGGGGGTTGGGGGCAACAGCAGGGAGACACAGGCATGAGCGGGGGGTGGGGGCAACAGCAGGGAGACATGGGGCATGACCGGGGGTCGGGGGCAACAGCAGGGAGCCACGGGGCATGAGGGGTGGGTGGGGGTAACAGGGGAGAGACACGGGGCATGAGCGGGGGGTGGGGGGCTACAGCAGGGAGACACGGGGCATGACCGGGTGGTGGGGGGCAACAGGAGAGAGACACGGGGCATGAGAGGGGGGTGGGGGTCAACAGGAGAGAGAAACGGGGCATGAGATGGGGGTGGGGGGTAACAGGAGAGAGACATGGGGCATGAGCGGGGTGTGGGGGGCAACAGCAGGGAGACACAGGGAATGAGCGGAGGGTGGGGGCAACAGGAGAGAGACACAGGGCATGAGCGGGGGGTGGGGGCAACAGGAGAGAGACATGGGGCATGAGCGGGGAGTGGGGGGTAACTTGAGAGAGACACGGGGCATGAGCGGGGGTGGATGGCAACAGCAGGGAGACACGGGGCATGAGCGGGGGGTGAGGGGCAACAGCAGGGAGACACAGGGCATGAGCGGGGGGTGGGGGAACACGGGGGAGACATGGGGCAAGAGAGGGGAGTGGAGGGTAGCAGGAGAGAGACACGGGGCATGAGCGGGGGTTGGGGGCAACGGCAGGGAGACACAGGCATGAGCGGGGGGTGGGGGCAACAGCAGGGAGACATGGGGCATGACCGGGGGTCGGGGGCAACAGCAGGGAGCCACGGGGCATGAGGGGTGGGTGGGGGTAACAGGGGAGAGACACGGGGCATGAGCGGGGGGTGGGGGGCGACAGCAGGGAGACACGGGGCATGACCGGGTGGTGGGGGGCAACAGGAGAGAGACACGGGGCATGAGAGGGGCGTGGGGGTCAACAGGAGAGAGAAACGGGGCATGAGATGGGGGTGGGGGTAACAGGAGAGAGACATGGGGCATGAGCGGGGTGTGGGGGGCAACAGCAGGGAGACACAGGGAATGAGCGGAGGGTGGCGGGCAACAGCAGGGAGACACGGGGCATGAGAGGGGGGTGGGGTGTAATAGGAGAGAGACACGGGGCATGACTGGGGGGTGGGGGCTTCAGGAGAGAGACATGGGGCATGAGCGGGGGTGGGGGGCAACAGCAGGGAGACACAGGGCATGAGCGGGGGGTGGCGGGCAACAGGAGAGAGACACGGGGCATGAGCGGGGGGCAGGGGGTAACTCGAGAGAGACACGGGGCATGAGCGGGGTTGGGGGGCAACAGCAGGGAGACTCGGGCATGAGCGGGGGGTGAGGGGCAACAGCAGGGAGACACGAGGCATGACCGGGGTGTGGGGGGAACAGGAGAGAGACACGGGGCATGAGCAGGGGGTGGGGGGCAACAGCAAGGAGACATGGGGTATGACCGGGGGTGGGGGGCAACAGGAGAGAGACACGGGGCATGACCGGGGGGTGGGGGGCAACAGGAGCGAGACACAGAGCATGATCAGGGGGTGGGGGAACAGAAGAGAGACACGGGGAATGAGCGGGGGTGGGGGGCAACAGGAGAGAGACATGGGGCATGAGCGGGGGTGGGGGGTAACAGGAGAGAGACATGGGGCATGAGCAGGGGGTCAGGGGCAACAGCAGGGAGACACGGGGTATGAGCAGGGGGTGAGGGAAACAGCAGGAAGACACGGAGCATGACCAGGGGGTTGGGGGCAACAGCAGGGAGAAATGGGGCATGAGCGAGGGTGGAGGGTAACAGGAGAGAGACACGGGGCATGAGAGGGGGCTAGGGGGTAACAGGAGAGAGACACGGGGCATGGGAGGGGGTGGGGGGCAACAGGAGAGAGACATGGTGCATGAGCAGGGGGTGGGGGGCAACAGCACGGAGACACAGGGCATGAGGGGCAACAGCAGGGAGACACGGGCATGAGTGGGGGTTGTGGGGAACACACGGGAGACATGGGGCATGAGCTGGGGGCAACAGCAGGGAGACACGGGGCATGAGAGGGGGGTGGGGGCTAACAGGAGAGAGACATGGGGTATGAGCGGGGGGTCGGGGGCAACAGCAGGGAGACACGGGGCATGAGCAGGGGGTGTTGGCAACAGGAGGAAGACACGGAGCATGACCAGGGGGTGGGGGGCGAAAGCAGGGAGACATGGGGCATGAGCGAGGGTGGGGGGTAACAGGAGAGAGACACGGGGCATGGGAGGGGGTGGGGGGTAACAGGAGAGAGACATGGTGCATGAGCGGGGGTGGGGGGCAACAGCAGGGAGACACGGGGCATGAGGGGCAACAGCAGGGAGAAACGGGCATGAGTGGGGGGTGGGGGGCAAGAGGGAGACATGGGGCATGAGCTGGGGGTGGGGGGCAACAGCAGGGAGACACAGGGCATGAGCAGGGGGTGGGGGACAACCACAGGGAGACACGGGGCATGAGTGGGGGGTGGGGGGTAACAGGAGACAGACACGGGGCATGAGCGGGCAATGGGGGGCAACAGGAGGGAGACACGGGGCATGAGCGGGGGGTGGGGGGTAACTCGAGAGAGACACGGGGCATGAGCGGGGTTGGGGGGCAACAGCAGGGAGACACGGGCATGAGCGGGGGGTGAGGGTCAACAGCAGGGAGACACGAGGCATGACCGGGGTGTGGGGGGAACAGGAGAGAGACACGGGGCATGAGCAGGGGGTGGGGGGCAACAGCAGGGAGACATGGTGTATGACCGGGGTGGGGGGCAACAGGAGAGAGACAAGGGGCATGACCGGGGGGTGGGGGGCAACAGGAGAGAGACACAGAGCATGAGCAGGGGGTGGGGGAACAGAAGAGAGACATGGGGCATGAGCGGTGATTGGGGGCAACAGGAGAGAGACATGGGGCATGAGCGGGGTGGGGGGTAGCAGGAGAGAGACATGGGGCATGAGTGGGGGGTCGGGGGCAACAGCAGGGAGACACGGGGCATGAGCAGCGGGTGAGGGCAACAGCAGGAAGACACGGAGCGCATGAGAGGGGGGTGGGGGTAACTGGAGAGAGACACAGGGCCTGACCGGGGGGTGGGGGCAACAGGAGAGAGACACAGGGCATGAGCGGGGGGTGGGGGCAACAGGAGAGAGACATGGGGCATGAGCGGGGAGTGGGGGGTAACTTGAGAGAGACACGGGGCATGAGCGGGGGTGGATGGCAACAGCAGGGAGACACGGGGCATGAGCGGGGGTGAGGGGCAACAGCAGGGAGACACAGGGCATGAGCGGGGGGTGGGGGAACACGGGGGAGACATGGGGCAAGAGAGGGGAGTGGAGGGTAGCAGGAGAGAAACACGGGGCATGAGCGGGGGGTGGGGGGAACAGCAGGGAGACACAGGGCATGAGCGGGGGGTGGGGGCAACAGCAGGGAGACATGGGGCATGACCGGGGGTCGGGGGCAACAGCAGGGAGCCACGGGGCATGAGGGGGGTGGGGGTAACAGGGGAGAGACACGGGGCATGAGCGGGGGGTGGGGGGCTACAGCAGGGAGACACGGGGCATGACCGGGTGGTGGGGGGCAACAGGAGAGAGACACGGGGCATGAGAGGGGGGTGGGGGTCAACAGGAGAGAGAAACGGGGCATGAGATGGGGGTGGGGGGTAACAGGAGAGAGACATGGGGCATGAGCGGGGTGTGGGGGGCAACAGCATTGAGACACAGGGAATGAGCGGAGGGTGGCGGGCAACAGCAGGGAGACACGGGGCATGAGCAGGGGGTGGGGGGTAACAGGAGAGAGACACGGGGCATGAGCGGGGGGTGGGGGGCAACAGCAGGGAGACCCGGGGCATGACCAGGGGGCGGGGGGCAACAGCAGGGAGACCCGGGGCATGACCAGGGGGTGGGGGACAACAGGAGAGAGACACGGGGCATGAGCAGGGGGTGGGGGGTAACAGGAGAGAGACACGGGGCATGAGCGGGGGGTGGGGGGCAACAGCAGGGAGACACGGGGCATGAGTGGGGGGTGGGGGGAACAAGAGGGAGACACGGAGCATGAGCGGGGTGGGGGCAACAGCAGGGAGACACGGGGAATGAGCGGGGGGTGAGGGGCAACAGCAGGGAGACACGAGGCATGACCGGGGGGTGAGGGGAACAGGAGGGAGACACAGGGCATGAGCGGGGGGTGGGGGTTAACAGGAGAGAGACACGGGGCATGTGCAGGGGGTGGGGGCCAACAGCAGGGAGACACGGGGAATGAGCAGAGGGTGGGGGGCAACATCAGGGAGACACGGGGCATGAGCGGGGGTCGGGGGGAACACGACGGAGACAGGGGGCATGAGAGGGGGTGGGGGTAACAGGAGAGAGACACAGTGCATGAGCAGGGGGTGGGGGGCAACAGCAGGGAGACACGGGGCATGACCGGGTGGTGGGGGGCAACAAAAGGGAGACACAGGGCATGAGAGGGGGGTGGGGGGTAACAGGAGAGACACTCAAAGCATGAGAGGGGGGTGGGGGGTAACAGGAGAGAGACACGGGGCATGACTGGGGGTGGGGGCAACAGGAGAGAGACACGGGGCATGAGAGGGGTGTGGGGGGTAACAGGAGGGAGACACGGGGCATGAGCGGGGGTGGGGCGTAACAGGAGAGAGACACGGGGCATGAGCGGGGGGTGGGGGCAACAGCAGGGAGACACGGGGCATGAACGGGGGTGGGGGGATCAAGAGGAAGACACGGGGCATGAGCGGGGGGGTGGGGGTAACAGGAGAGAGACACGGGGCATGAGCGGGGGGTGGGGGCAACAGGAGGGAGACACGGGGAATGAGCGGGGGGTGGGGTGAACAGGGGAGACATGAGGCATGAGCAGGGGATGGGGGGCAACAGCAGGGAGACACGGGCCAAAGAGGAGGATGGGGGAAACATGATGGAGACATGGGGCATGAGAGGGGGTGGGGGGTAACAGGAGAGAGACACGGGGCATGAGCAGGGGTTGGGGGCAACAGCAGGGAAACCCAGGGCATGACCGGGGGTGGAGGGCAACAGCAGGGAGACATGGGGCATGACCGGGGGGTGGGGGGCAACAGAAGAGAGACACGGGGCATGAGCGGGGGTGAGGGGCAACAGCAGGGACACAGGGGGCATAAGCGGGGGTGGGGGGAACACGAGGGAGACACAGGGCATGAGCAGGGGTCTGGGGGGCAAGAAGAGGGAGACACGGGGCATGAGAGGGGTGTGGGGGTAACAGGAGATAGACACGGGGCATGAGAGGGGGTGGGGGTAACAGGAGAGAGACATGGGGCATGAGCGGGGGCTGGGGGGCAACAGCAGGGAGACACGGGGCATGAGCGGAGGGTGGTGGGCAACAGCAGAGAGACACGGGGCATGAGAGGGGGGTGGGGGGTAACAGGAGAGAGACACGGGGCATGACCGGGGGTGGGGGTAACAGCAGGGAGATACGGGGCATGAGCGGGGGGTGAAGGGCAACACAGGGAGACAAGAGGCATGACCTGGGTGTGAGGGGAACAGGAGAGAGACACGGGGCATGAGCAGGGGGTGGGGTGCAACAGCAGGGAGACACGGGGCATGACTAGGGGGTGGGGGGCAACAGGAGAGAAACACGGGGCATGACCGGGGGGTGGGGGGCAACAGGAGAGAGACACAGAGCATGAGCAGGGGGTGGGGGAACAGAAGAGAGACACAGGCCATGAGCGGGGGTGGGGGGCAACAGCAGGGAGACACGGGGCATGACCAGGGGTGGGGAGCAACAGGAGAGAGTCATGGAGCATGAGCGGGGGGCAACAGCAGGGAGACACGGTGCATGAGTGGGGGGTGGGGGGCAACAGCAGGGAGACACGGGGCATGACCGGGGTGGGGGGTAACAGGAGAGAGACACGGGCATGAGTGGGGGGTGGGGGGCAACAGGAGGGAGACACGGGGCATGAGAGGGGGGTCGGGGGTAACAGGAGAGAGACACGGGGCATGAGCGGGGGGTGGGGGAGCCACAGCAGGGAGACACGGGACATGAGCGGGGGTGGGGGGGAACAGGGGAGACAAGAGGCATGAGCGGGGGTGGGGGGAACAGGAGAGAGACACAGGGCATGAGTGGGGGGTGGGGGGCAACAGGAGAGAGACATGGGGCATGAGCGGGGGGTCGGGGGCAACAGCAGGGAGACACGGGGCATGAGCAGGGGGTGAGGGCAACAGCAGGAAGACACGGAGCATGACCAGGGGGTGGGGGCAACAGCAGGGAGACATGGGGCATGAGCGAGGGTGGGGGGTAACAGGAGAGAGACACGGGGCATGAGAGGGGGCTGGGGGGTAACAGGAGAGAGACACGGGGCATGGGAGGGGGTGGGGGGCAACAGGAGAGAGACATGGTGCATGAGCAGGGGGTGGGGGGCAACAGCACGGAGACACGGGGCATGAGGGGCAACAGCAGGGAGACACGGGCATGAGTGGGGGGTGGGGGAACACAAGGGAGACATGGGGCATGAGCTGGGGGTGGGGGCAACAGCAGGGAGACACGGGGCATGAGAGGGGGATGGGGGGTAACAGGAGAGAGACACGGGGTATGAGCGGGGGGTTGGGGGCAAAAGCAGGGAGACACGGGGCATGAGCAGGGGGCGAGGGCAACAGCAGGAAGACACAGAGCATGACCAGGGGGTGGGGGGCTACAGCAGGGAGACACGGGCATGACCGGGGGTGGGGGGCAACAGGAGAGAGACACGGAGCATGAGCGGGGGGTGGGGGGCAACAGCACAGAGACACGGGGCATGAGCGGGGGGTGGGGGCAACACAAGGGAGACACGGGGCATGAGCGGGGGGTGGGGGGTAACAGGAGAGAGACACAGGGCATGAGCAGGGGGTGGGGGCCAACAGCAGGGAGACACGGGGAATGAGCAGAGGGTGGGGGGCAACATCAGGGAGACACGGGGCATGAGCGGGGGGTGGGGGGAACAGGAGGGAGACACGGGGCATGAGTGGGGGGTGGAGGTAACAGGAGAGAGACACGGGGCATGATCGGGGGTGGGGGCAACAGGAGAGAGACACAGGGCATGAGCGGGGGTTGGGGGCAACAGGAGAGAGACACGGGGCATGAGCGGGGGGTGAGGGGCAACAGCAGGGAGACAGGGGGCATGAGCGGGGTTGGGGGGAACACGAGGGAGACACGGGGCAAGAGAGGGGAGTGGGGTTAGCAGGAGAGAGACACGGGGCATGAGCGGGGGGTGGGGGGCAACAGCAGGGAGACACAGGGCATGAGCGGGGGGTGGCGGGCAACAGCAGGGAGACACGGGGCATGAGAGGGGGTTGGGGGGTAACAGGAGAGAGACACGGGGCATGACCGGGGGATGGTGGCAACAGGAGAGAGACACGGGGCATGAGCGGGGGGTAGGGGGTAACTCGAGAGAGACACGGGGCATGAGCGGGGTTGGGGGGCAACAGCAGGGAGTCACGGGCATGAGCGGGGGGTGAGGGGCAACAGCAGGGAGACAGGAGGCATGACCGGGGTGTGGGGGGAACAGGAGAGAGACACGGGGCATGAGCAGGGGGTGGGGGGCAACAGCAGGGAGACATGGGGTATGACCGGGGGTGGGGGGCAACAGGAGAGAGACACGGGGCATGACCGGGGGGTGGGGGGCAACAGGAGCGAGACACAGAGCATGATCAGGGGGTGGGGGAACAGAAGAGAGACACGGGGAATGAGCGGGGGTGGGGGGCAACAGGAGAGAGACATGGGGCATGAGCAGGGGGTCGGGGGCAACAGCAGGGAGACACGGGGCATGAGCAGGGGGTGAGGGAAACAGCAGGAAGACACGGGGCATGAGCAGGGGGTGGGGGGCAACAGCAGGGAGACATGGGGCATGAGCGAGGGTGGGGGTAACAGGAGAGAGACACGGGGCATGAGAGGGGGCTAGGGGGTAACAGGAGAGAGACACGGGGCATGGGAGGGGGTGGGGGCAACAGGAGAGAGACATGGTGCATGAGCAGGGGGTGGGGGGCAACAGCACAGAGACACGGGGCATGAGGGGCAACAGCAGGGAGACACGGGCATGAGTGGGGGATGGGGGAACACAAGGGAGACATGGGGCATGAGCTGGGGGCAACAGCAGGGAGACACGGGGCATGAGAGGGGGGTGGGGGGTAACAGGAGAGAGACATGGGGTATGAGCGGGGGGTCAAAGGGCAACAGCAGGGAGACACGGGGCATGAGCAGGGGGTGTTGGCAACAGCAGGAAGACACAGAGCATGACCAGGGGGTGGGGGGCAACAGCAGGGAGACATGGGGCATGAGCGAGGGTGGGGGGTAACAGGAGAGAGACACGGGGCATGGGAGGGGGTGGGGGGCAACAGGAGAGAGACATGGTGCATGAGCGGGGGTGGGGGGCAACAGCAGGGAGACACGGGGCATGAGGGGCTACAGCACGGAGAAACGGGCATGAGTGGGGGGTGGGGGGCAACACGAGGGAGACATGGGGCATGAGCTGGGGGTGGGGGGCAACAGCAGGGAGACACAGGGCATGAGCAGGGGGTGGGGGACAACCGCAGGGAGACACGGGGCATGAGTGGGGGGTGGGGGGTAACAGGAGACAGACACGGGGCATGAGCGGGCAGTGGGGGGCAACAGGAGGGAGACACGGGGCATGAGCGGGGGGTGAGGGCAACAGCAGGGAGACACAGGGCATGAGCGGGGGGTGGGGGGAACACGAGGGAGACATGGGGCATGAGCGGGGGTTGGGGGTAACAGGAGAGAGACATGGGGCATGAGTGAGGGGGTGGGGGGTAGCAGCAGAGAGACACGGGGCATGAGCGGAGGGTGGGGGGCAACAGCAGGGAAACACGGGGCATGAGCGGGTGGTGGGGGGAACACGAGCGAGACACGGGGCATGAGAGGGGGGTGGGGGTAACCGGAGAGAGACACGGGGCATGAGCGGCTGGTATGGGGCAACAGCTGGGAGACACGGGGCATGACCGGGGGTGGGGGGCAACAGAAGGGAGACACGGGGCATGAGAGGGGAGTGGGGGTAACAGGAGAGAGACACAGGGCATGAGAGGGGGGTGGAGGGTAACAGGGGAGAGACATGGGGCATGAACGGGGGGTTGGGGGCAACAGCAGGGAGACCCGGGGCATGACCAGGGGGTGGGGGACAACAGGAGAGAGACACGGGGCATGAGCAGGGGGTGGGGGGTAACAGGAGAGAGACACGGGGCATGAGCGGGGGGTGGGGGGCAACAGCAGGGAGACACGGGGCATGAGTGGGGGGTGGGGGGAACAAGAGAGAGACACGGAGCATGAGCAGGGTGGGGGCAACAGCAGGGAGACACGGGGCATGAGCGGGGGGTGAGGGGCAACAGCAGGGAGACACGAGGCATGACCGGGGGGTGGGGGGAACAGGAGGGAGACACAGGGCATGAGCGGGGGGTGGGGGGTAACAGGAGAGAGACACATGGCATGAGCAGGGGGTGGGGGCCAACAGCAGGGAGACACGGGGAATGAGCAGAGGGTGGGGGGCAACATCAGGGAGACACGGGGCATGAGCGGGGGTGGGGGGGAACACGACGGAGACAGGGGGCATGAGAGGGGGTGGGGGGTAACAGGAGAGAGACACGGTGCATGAGCAGGGGGTGGGGGGCAACAGCAGGGAGACACGGGGCATGACCGGGTGGTGGGGGGCAACAAAAGTTAGACACAGGGCATGAGAGGGGGTGGGGGGTAACAGGAGAGACACTCAAAGCATGAAAGGGGGGTGGGGGTAACAGGAGAGAGACACGGGGCATGACTGGGGGTGGGAGGCAACAGGAGAGAGACACGGGGCATGAGAGGGGTGTGGGGGGTAACAGGAGGGAGACACGGGGCATGAGCGGGGGTGGGGTGTAACAGGAGAGAGACACGGGGCATGAGCGGGGGGTGGGGGCAACAGCAGGGAGACACGGGGCATGAACGGGGGTGGGGGGATCAGGAGGGAGACACGGGGCATGAGCGGGGGGTGGGGTAACAGGAGAGAGACATGGGGCATGAGTGAGGGGGTGGGGGGTAGCAGCAGAGAGACACGGGGCATGAGCGGAGGGTGGGGGGCAACAGCAGGGAAACACGGGGCATGAGCGGGTGGTGGGGGGAACACGAGCGAGACACGGGGCATGAGAGGGGGGTGGGGGGTAACCGGAGAGAGACACGGGGCATGAGCGGCTGGTATGGGGCAACAGCTGGGAGACACGGGGCATGACCGGGGGTGGGGGGCAACATAAGGGAGACACGGGGCATGAGAGGGGAGTGGGGGTAACAGGAGAGAGACACAGGGCATGAGAGGGGGGTGGAGGGTAACAGGAGAGAGACATGGGGCATGAGCGGGGGGTGGGGGGCAACAGCAGGGAGACCCGGGGCATGACCAGGGGGTGGGGGACAACAGGAGAGAGACACGGGGCATGAGCAGGGGGTGGGTGGTAACAGGAGAGAGACACGGGGCATGAGCGGGGGGTGGGGGGCAACAGCAGGGAGACACGGGGCATGAGTGGGGGGTGGGGGGAACAAGAGGGAGACACGGAGCATGAGCAGGGTGGGGGCAACAGCAGGGAGACACGGGGCATGAGCGGGGGGTGAGGGGCAACAGCAGGGAGACACGAGGCATGACCGGGGGGTGGGGGGAACAGGAGGGAGACACAGGGCATGAGCGGGGGGTGGGGGGTAACAGGAGAGAGACACGGGGCATGAGCAGGGGGTGGGGGCCAACAGCAGGGAGACACGGGGAATGAGCAGAGGGTGGGGGGCAACATCAGGGAGACACGGGGCATGAGCGGGGGTGGGGGGGAACACGACGGAGACAGGGGGCATGAGAGGGGGTGGGGGGTAACAGGAGAGAGACACGGTGCATGAGCAGGGGGTGGGGGGCAACAGCAGGGAGACACGGGGCATGACCGGGTGGTGGGGGGCAACAAAAGGGAGACACAGGGCATGAGAGGGGGGTGGGGGGTAACAGGAGAGACACTCAAAGCATGAGAGGGGGGTGGGGGTAATAGGAGAGAGACACGGGGCATGACTGGGGGTGGGGGGCAACAGGAGAGAGACACGGGGCATGAGAGGGGTGTGGGGGGTAACAGGAGGGAGACACGGGGCATGAGCGGGGGTGGGGTGTAACAGGAGAGAGACACGGGGCATGAGCGGGGGGTGGGGGCAACAGCAGGGAGACACGGGGCATGAACGGGGGTGGGGGGATCAGGAGGGAGACACGGGGCATGAGCGGGGGGTGGGGTAACAGGAGAGAGACACGGGGCATGAGCGGGGGGTGGGGGCAACAGGAGGGAGACACGGGGAATGAGCGGGGGGTGGGGTGAACAGGGGAGACATGAGGCATGAGCGGGGGATGGGGGGCAACAGCAGAGAGACACGGGCCAAAGAGGAGGATGGGGGAAACATGAGGGATACACGGGGCATGAGAGGGGGTGGGGGGTAACAGGACAGAGACACGGGGCATGAGCAGGGGTTGGGGGCAACAGCTGGGAAACCCAGGGCATGACCGGGGGTGGAGGGCAACAGCAGGGAGACATGGGGCATGACCGGGGGGTGGGGGGCAACAGAAGAGAGACACGGGGCATGAGCGGGGGTGAGGGGCAACAGCAGGGACACAGGGGGCATAAGCGGGGGTGGGGGGAACACGAGGGAGACACAGGGCATGAGCAGGGGTGTGGGGGGCAACAAGAGGGAGACACGGGGCATGAGAGGGGTGTGGGGGTAACAGGAGATAGACACGGGGCATGAGAGGGGGTGGGGGGTAACAGGAGAGAGACATGGGGCATGAGCGGGGGCTGGGGGGCAACAGCAGGGAGACACGGGGCATGAGCGGAGGGTGGTGGGCAACAGCAGAGAGACACGGGGCATGAGAGGGGGGTGGGGGGTAACAGGAGAGAGACACGGGGCATGACCGGGGGGTGGGGGTAACAGCAGGGAGATACGGGGCATGAGCGGGGGGTGAAGGGCAACACAGGGAGACAAGAGGCATGACCTGGGTGTGAGGGGAACAGGAGAGAGACACGGGGCATGAGCAGGGGGTGGGGTGCAACAGCAGGGAGACACGGGGCATGACTGGGGGGTGGGGGGCAACAGGAGAGAGACACGGGGCATGACCGGGGGGTGGGGGGCAACAGGAGAGAGACACAGAGCATGAGCAGGGGGTGGGGGAACAGAAGAGAGACACAGGGCATGAGCGGGGGTGGGGGGCAACAGCAGGGAGACACGGGGCATGACTTGGGGGTGGGGGGCAACAAGAGAGAGACACGGGGCATGACCGGGGGGTGGGGGGCAACAGGAGAGAGACACAGAGCATGAGCAGGGGGTGGGGGAACAGAAGAGAGACACGGGGCATGAGCAGGGGGTGGGGGGCAACAGCATGGAGACACGGGGCATGATCGGGGGGTGGGGGTAACAGGAGAGAGAAACGGGGCATGAGCAGGGGGTGGGGGGCAACAGCAGGGAGACACGGGGCATGACCGGGGAGTGGGTGGCAACAGGAGAGAGACACAGGGCATGAGAGGGGGTGGGGGGTAACAGGAGAGAGACACAGGGCATGAGGGGGGGTGCGGGGCAACAGCAGGGGGACACGGGGCATGAGCGGGGGGTGGGGGGGAACACGAGGGAGACATGGGGCAAGAGAGGGGGGTGGGGGCAACAGCAAGGAGACACGGGGCATGACTGGGGGTCGGGGGCAACAGCAGGGAGACACAGGGCATGAGCAGGGGGTGGGGGGTAACAGGGGAGAGACACGGGGCATGAGCGGGGGGAGGAGGGGTAACAGGAGAGAGACATGGGGCATGAGGAGGTGGTGGGGGGTAACAGGAGAGAGACACGGGGCATGAGAGGGGGTTGTGGGGGTAACAGGAGATAGACACGGGGCATGAGAGGGGGTGGGGGGTAACAGGAGAGAGACATGGGGCATGAGCAGGGGCTGGGGGGCAACAGCAGGGAGACACAGGGCATGAGCGGAGGGTGGTGGGCAACAGCAGGGAGACACGGGGCATGACTGGGGGGTGGGGGGCAACAGGAGAGAGACACGGGGCATGGCTGGGGGTGGGGGGCAACAGGAGAGAGACACAGAGCATGAGCAGGGGGTGGGGGAACAGAAGAGAGACACGGGGCATGAGCGGGGGTGGGGGGCAACAGCAGGGAGACACGGGGCATGAGCGGGGGGCAACAGCAGGGAGACACGCGGCATGAGCGGGGGGTGGGGGGCAACAGCAGGGAGACATGGGGCATGACCGGGGGTGGGGGGTAACAGGAGAGAGACACGGGGCATGAGCGGGGGGTTGGGGGCCACAGCAGGGAGACACGGGACATGAGCGGGGGTGGAGGGGAACAGGGGAGACAAGAGGCATGAGCGGGGGTGGGGGGAACAGGAGAGAGACACAGGGCATGAGTGAGGGGTGGGGGGCAACAGGAGAGAGACACGAGGCATGAGAGGGGGGCGGGGGGTAACAGGAGAGAGACATGGGGCATGAGCGGGGGGTGGGGGGCAACAGCATGGAGACACGGGGCATGACCAGGGAGTGGGAGTAACAGGAGAGAGACACGGGACATGAGCGGGGGGTGGGGGGCAACAGCAGGGAGACACGGGGCATGATCAGGGGTGGGGGTAACACGAGAGAGAAACGGGGCATGAGCTGGGCGTGGGGGGCAACAGCAGGGAGACACAGGGCATGACCGGGGGTGGGGGTAACAGGAGAGAGACATGGGGCATGAGCAGGGGGTGTGGGGCAACAGTAGGGAGACACAGGGCATGACCGGGGGTTGGGGGGCAACAGGAGAGAGACACGGGGCATGAGCGGGGGGTAGGGGGAACAGGAGAGAGACACGGGGCATGAGCAGGGGGTGGGGGGCAACAGCAGGGAGACACGGGGCATGACCGGGGGGTGGGGGTAACAGGAGAGAGACACGGGGCATGAGCGGGGGGTAGTGGGAACAGGAGAGAGACACGGGGCATGAGCAGGGGGTGGGGGGCAACAGCAGGGAGACACGGGGCATGACCGGGGGGTGGGGGTAACAGAAGGGAGACACTGGGCATGAGCGGGGAGTGGGGGGCAACAGCAGGGAGACACGGGCATGAGCGGGGGATGGGGGGCAACAGCAGGGAGACACGGAGCATGACTGGGGGGTGGGGGTAACAGGAGAGAGACACAGGGCATGAGAGGGGGGTGGGGGGTAACAGGAGAAAGACACGGGGCATGAGAGGAGGTGGGGGTAACAGGAGAGAGACACGGGGCATGACCGGGGGGTGGGGGCAACAGAAGGGAGACACTGGGCATGAGCGGGGGGTGGGGGGAAACAGCAGGGAGACACGGCATGTGCGGGGGATGGGGGGCAACAGCAGGGAGACACGGGGCATGACTGGGGGGTGGGGGACAACAGGAGAGAGACACGGGGCATGAGAGGTGGGTGGGGGTAACAGGAGAGAGACACGGGGCATGAGCAGGGGGTGGGGGGCAACAGCAGGGAGACACGGGGCATGATCGGTGGGTGGGGGGTAACTAGAGAGAGAAACGGGGCATGAGCGGGGGGTGGGGGGCAACAGCAGGGAGACACGGGGCATGACCGGGGAGTGGGGGGCAACAGGAGAGAGACACAGGGCATGAGCGGGGGTGGGGGGTAACAGGAGAGAAACACGGGGCATGACGGGGGGTGCGGGGCAACAGCAGGGAGACACGGGGCCTGACCAGGGAGTTGGGGGTAGCAGGAGAGAGACACGGGACATGAGCGGGGGTGGGGGGTAAAAGGAGAGAGACAGGGGTCATGAGCAGGGGGTGGGGGCAACAGCAGGGAGACACGGGGCATGATCGGGGGTGGGGGGTAACAGGAGAGAGAAACAGGGCATGAGCTGGGCGTGGGGGGCAACAGCAGGGAGACACAGGGCATGACCGGGGGGTGGGGGTAACAGGAGAGAGACACGGGGCATGAGCAGGGGGTGTGGGGCAACAGTAGGAGGCACAGGGCATGACCGGGGGTTGGGGGGCAACAGGAGAGAGACACGGGGCATGAGCGGGGGGTAGGGGGAACAGGAGAGAGACACGGGGCATGAGCAGGGGGTGGGGGGCAACAGCAGGGAGACACGGGGCATGACCGGGGGTGGGGGTAACAGGAGAGAGACACAGGGCATGAGAGGGGGGTGGGGGGTAACAGGAGAGAGACACGGGGCATGAGAGGGGATGGGGGGTAACAGGAGAGAGACACGGGGCATGACCGGGGGTGGGGGCAACAGAAGGGAGACACTGGGCATGAGCAGGGGGTGGGGGGCAACAGCAGGGAGACACGGGCATGAGCGGGGGTGGGGGGCAACAGCAGGGAGACACGGGGCATGACTGGGGGGTGGGGGACAACAGGAGACACGGGGCATGAGAGGTGGGTGAGGGGTAACAGGAGAGAGACACGGGGCATGAGCAGGGGGTGGGGGGCAACAGCTTGGAGACACGGGGCATGATCGGGGGGTGGGGGGTAACAGGAGAGAGAAACGGGGCATGAGCAGGGGGTGGGGGGTAACAGGAGAGAGACACAGGGCATGAGGGGGGTGCGGGGCAACAGCAGGGGGACACGGGGCATGAGCGGGGGGTGGGGGGAACACGAGGGAGACACGGGGCCACGAGAGGGGGGTTGGGGCAACAGCAAGGAGACACGGGGCATGACAGGGGGTCGGGGGCAACAGCAGGGAGACACGGGGCATGAGCGGGGGGTGGGGGGTAACAGGGGAGAGACACGGGGCTTGAGCGGGGGGTGCGTGGCTATAGCAGGGAGACACGGGGCATGACCGGGGGTGGGGGGGTAACAGGAGAGAGACATGGGGCATGAGGAGGGGGTGGGGGGTAAAAGGAGAGAGACACGGGGCATGAGAGGGGGGTGTGGGGGTAACAGGAGATAGACACGGGGCATGAGAGGGGGTGGGGGGTAACAGGAGAGAGACATGGGGCAGGGGCTGGGGGCAACAGCAGGGAGACACGGGGCATGAGCGGAGGGTGGTGGGCAACAGCAGAGAGACACGGGGCATGAGAGGGGGGTAACAGGAGAGAGACACGGGGCATGGGGCATGACCGGGGGGTGGGGGCTACAGGAGAGAAACACAGGGCATGAGCGGGTGGTGGGGGTAACAGGAGAGAGACACGGGGCATGAGCGGGGGTGGGGGGTAACTCGAGAGAGACACGGGGCATGAGCTGGGTGGGGCAACAGCAGGGAGATACGGGGCATGAGCGGGGGTGAAGGGCAACACAGGGAGACAATAGGCATGACCTGGGTGTGAGGGGAACAGGAGAGAGACACGGGCATGAGCAGGGGGTGGGGTGCAACAGCAGGGAGACACGGGGCATGACTGGGGGGTGGGGGGCAACAGGAGAGAGACACGGGGCATGACCGGGGGTGGGGGGCAACAGGAGAGAGACACAGAGCATGAGCAGGGGGTGGGGGAACAGAAGAGAGACACGGGGCATGAGCGGGGGTGGGGGGCAACAGCAGGGAGACACGGGGCATGACCAGGGGTGGGGAGCAACAGGAGAGAGTCATGGAGCATGAGCGGGGGGCAACAGCAGGGAGACACGGGGCATGAGCGGGGGGTGGGGGGCAACAGCAGGGGGACATGGGGCATGACCGGGGGTGGGGGGTAACAGGAGAGAGACACGGGGCATGAGTGGGGGGTGGGGGGCAACAGGAGGGAGACACGGGGCATGAGAGAGGGGTCGGGGGTAACAGGAGAGAGACACAGGGCATGAGCGGGGGGTGGGGGGCCACAGCAGGGAGACACGGGACATGAGCGGGGTGGAGGGGAACAGGGGAGACAAGAGGCATGAGCGGGGGTGGGGGGAACAGGAGAGAGACACAGGGCATGAGTGGGGGGTGGGGGGCAACAGGAGAGAGACACGAGGCATGAGAGGGGGGCGGGGGTAACAGGAGAGAGACATGGGGCATGAGCGGGGGGTGGGGGGCAACAGCAGGGAGACACGGGGCATGACCAGGGAGTGGGAGTAACAGGAGAGAGACACGGGACATGAGCGGGGGTGGGGGGCAACAGCAGGGAGACACGGGGCATGAGAGGTGGGTGGGGGGTAAAAGGAGAGAGACACGGGTCATGAACAGGGGGTGGGGGGCAACAGCAGGGAGACACGGGGCATGATCGGGGGCGGGGGGTAACAGGAGAGAGAAACGGGGCATGAGCTGGGCGTGGGGGGCAACAGCAGGGAGACACAGGGCATGACCGGGGGTGGGGGTAACTGGAGAGAGACACGGGGCATGAGCAGGGGGTGGGGGGCAACAGCAGGGAGACACGGGGCATGACCGGGGAGTGGGGGGCAACAGGAGAGAGACACAGGGCATGAGAGGGGGTGGGGGGTAACAGGAGAGAGACACGGGGCATGAGGGGGGTGCGGGGCAACAGCAGGGGGACACGGGGCATGAGCGGGGGGTGGGGGGAACACGAGGGAGACATGGGGCAAGAGAGGGGGGTGGGGGCAACAGCAAGGAGACACAGGGCATGACTGGGGGTCGGGGGCAAAAGCAGGGAGACACGGGGCATGAGCGGGGGGTGGGGGGTAACAGGGGAGAGACACAGGGCATGAGCGGGGGGAGGGGGGTAACAGGAGAGAGACATGGGGCATGAGGAGGGGGTGGGGGGTAACAGGAGAGAGACACGGGGCATGAGAGGGGGGTGTGGGGGTATGTTAGGAAGAATTTTCTGTTTAGGCTGAATTTCCTAACCTAGTGAGTCCCCCAGCAGCTTTGCTGGATTTTTGGGGTTTATTTTTTTCTCCTGCCAAGAGTGAGACTCTTTTACCCTCACTCTTGGACATGACTTGAGAGTGTTTCTGTGACTTGCTATGTGGTGCCATTCTGTCTGGGTACCACAGGGGGTGTGGGAGGGGGTTTAGGCACCCTGGACTGAGTTGCCTTGCCAACTCATGTCGCACTCTAGTGTGATTGGCCCAAGTGGTGAGCCACCCCGCTCACCACTTAGCATGTTTGAGTGACAGCTAGGCTGTATGAATGGGGGTTTGCTGCATAAAAGCAGGGTTTTTGGGACTGGTTCTTGAGAAGTCGCCACAGGACCTAAGAAGCCGAAGAGGGAGAAGCCGAGCCGACCTGCCAAGACGACACCACCGGTGAAGCCCTGCAGAACCGTCTCACCACTTTTCCCGACGACAGAGGAGATCTCCCGCCGGAGAGTCTTCTTCCCTTAACTGGTGGGGACAACCAGTTGCTGCCTTCTTTTCGCCGTCCCGAAGCATCTCGTGGCCGCCTTGCCTGTGCCAAGCACCCTGGCAACCGGGATACCACTTTTTACCTCAACCGCGAAAGAGGGGTAAAAATCCTTTGTGACCGGAAAACTCCACGGCTGGCCTCATCCCTGGTAGTGCAACGACCTGCAGCTTTCCTCTACGTCGAGATCACCTCTTCCTCGGGACGACGCCGCGACTTGCACCCACTACCAGGAACGACTACCACCGCTGGAGGAATCTTTCCACTTTTAAAGGTACTGTGTTCCGCCCGGCCTCCCTTGCCACCGATTGTACGGGGTAGATTTAGCCCTCGGCTCTCGAACCTGGGTAGGTCTGGGACACCCTAACTAAACTTTTCAGAACCGTAGTAAAACCTTTTCTCTCACCTGCAAAGACTTGTGACATTGTGTGATCTTGGGCACATTTTTCGCCTGGCTCCCTCTAAAGCGGGCCCCGAACTAATTCTCCTTGTTCCACCATTGACTGTCTTTGCTAACCTTATGTGAAAAGTGTTTTACCTTACTGCTCTCTTTATTTCTGCCTTTTCCCTCCCTTTTGGAAATACTTGTTGGAGTACCATCTAACGTTAAGCGCTCACCTCTGGTTGGAAATAAGTGGGGTTAACTTAGAATTGTCCAACAAATGATTAGGGATGGACATATGAGTAATAGTAACTGTGTTTGACTTTCTTACCTTTTCTAATGTGCTAGTGTAATTTATGAGTGTGCCTTTAATAAATAAGTTTATACTTTTACACCTAGCTCTGGTCAGTGTTTGCTTGTGCTACTGTGCCTCTGTACCTATTGTGTATCCTCTGTATACTGCCTAACTCTTCTTGAGGGAAGTCTGACTGCTCAGCCACAGCTACCACAGTGTATCTGTGTGGTGCAGACTGCTACCAAGTGGGTTTACTGCCAACACCTGTAGACTTAAATCTTTTGCAGTGGTCCCAGAGGGAACTGCACAGGTTTCTGCCTAACACTGGTGTACAGCGGTGGGATCTGTATTGAGTATACACTTTAGAGTACTTTTGAGATACCTTAGTGCAACTAACCACAAAGCTTAAGCACAAGAAAGAAAAAGTCATTTTTAACCTGTCTACTATGGAAAGTTATAGTCAAGAGTCCCTTGCTACAAAAACTGCTGATTGTCTAAGACTTCTCTGTAAGCATAAGAATCTCATGACTAAAGGAAAGAAAATAGAGCTAATAGAAAGGTTGTTAGAAAACCAAAGTCTGGAGGATGGTCCTGGGGAACCTATCACTCCAGCAAATGTAGAAAGCAGCAATGATCTTGATATGGCACAAAGTATTGATGATCTTGGGTCAGAACCAGAAGAGGAGGATGAAACTGTTGTAGATAGTCCCTCTAGGCCTCTGTCTGCTCTACCAGCTGTACCTACTGGACCTTTGCCAGGTCCCACATTTAGCCCTCAATACTTTGAGCTAGAGAAAATGAAACTTGAATTAGAGTACAAGAAACTTAATGCTCAAACTGACAAAGAACTAAGGCTAAGGGAAATGGAGCTCAAGTATGAGCTAGAAATGAAGAAATTGTCTGTTGAGAATGCTTCTCTCTCTGGCTCCTCTAGAAGTTCCAGTCCTAAAAGACCCCGGATGCCTAAGGAATTGATTGGTATGTATGAGCCTAAGTTGGATGTGTTGGATTGGTTGTCTATGTTTGAGTATAATCATGGGCTCCAGAACATCACAGGTAATGAGTTACTCACCTGGTTGTTCTCTAGGCTTCCCCCTGTTGCAACTGATGTGGTAATGGAGTTGGGGGAGGAGGATAGGAAAGAGTATGAATGTGTGAAACTAGCTTTGATAGCTAGGTTTGGGAAGACCCCTTCCCAGTATCTTAAGAGGTTTAGGAGCCTCAAAAAGCATGATGGTACCCCTTGGGCTACCTGGGTGTGTGAAGGGTTGAAAAACTTAGAGGGATGGATTAAGGGTTACAAGGTGAACACTTATGAAGGAATGAGAAATCTGGTAATGATGGAGTCAATTTATGATGCCTGCTCTCCTGAGCTCAGACAGCACTTGGCTGATTCACAGGAATTAGATCCTAGGGAACTAGCTAAGGCTGCTGACTTGTGGGTTGCCAACAGGGCTACTCACAAGGATTCTGGGGTAACTCAGAAGAAGGATGAGGGAAGACAGCCTAAGAAAGACTCCAAAGAGAATTCTAATAATCCTAATTCCAAAGAGGGCCCCAACCAAAACCATAAGGGTAAGCCACCTGGGAAACCACAGCAGAGTAGTATACCTTCTGGTGCTAAACCAGAAGGAGGTCAGAACAAGCCTCCATTCCAAAGGGCCTTTGGGGCCTGTTATGTTTGTAAGGCTACTGACCATGTGAAAGGAGATCCCAGATGTAAGGGTAAACCTTCAGGGGTCCAACTTGTCTCCTTAGCCTTCGCTCCAGAGGAGGAAGTCACTATGGCAAGTGGAAACTTTCTACTACTGGCTGATGAACCCACTGGAGTCTCAGCCAGTGTTTCTTTAGTCTCTCTGGGGTTGTGGGAACAGCAGAATTTAGATGTATATAATTCTATCCCAGATAATACTAAAGAGTATTATAAGGACAGTGTCCACGTGAATGGTCAGGAGACCCCTGCCATCAGGGACACTGGGGCCAGCATAACTGTGGTGGATGAATCATTTTTCAAGGCAGAGGATGTTGCTAAGGCACCCAAATGCCTCACCAAGTTAGCTGGAGGGCCTGTGCAGATGTGTCCCCAGTTACCAGTTCTCATCCAGTGTAATGATATGGCTGTGAAGATACCTGTCAGTATACAATGTGAAGTGCCAGGAAGAGTTCTGCTAGGAAATGACCTGAAAGCTCTGGGAGTTGTGTCACATACCCCCAGACCTCCTAGTAAAAGGTTACAGGAGCTCACCAAATCTGCAAGAGAGAAAACCCTGCGAGGTTTATCTCAGGAGATGATGACAGAAATCACTCCTCTCCCACTGGAACAACTTACTGCAGTAACTACCAGATCAGGAGCAAAGGGGCAACCCAAGACTCCTAGGAAAAAGCCTACAGCAAGCACTCCAGTGCTTCCAACAAGGACTTCCCCGAGGTTGTCCAAAGTTACACCTGTAACTCCACCTCCAGCTGAGGCTGAGAGGGAGGTACAACCCTGTTTGGTTGAACTAGACTCTGAAGAAGAGCTAGTAGGAGGCCCAGAACTTATCGGAGACCTGGACCCGGCTGACCATCCTGAGCTGCAGTCTTTACTGGCAGAAGGTGGACCCAGCAGGACAGCTTTTCGTAAGGGACAAAGAGAATGTCCAACTCTGGAGGGTCTCCGCCAGCAGGCAGCTTCTCAGGCTGATGGGCAAGAGCCTGGGAAGTATAGGTTACACTGGGAAGATGGCCTCTTCTACAGTGAACCAACCGAATCTGAACCTGGAGCATACCAACGCCTGGTAGTGCCCCAAGAGAACAGACAACAGTTCTTGCAACTAGCCCACGAGATTCCTTTGGCTGGTCACTTGAGTTTCAAGAAGACCAAGGAAAGGCTCTCTCTCTACTTCTATTGGCCAAAAATGGGGGCTGAAGTAGATAGGTATTGCAGGAGCTGCCATACCTGCCAGACTTCTGGTAAGGTTGGTTCCAAGAATGTGGCACCTTTAGTGCCTCTCCCAGTCGTGGGAGTCCCATTTGAGAGGGTAGGGATTGACATTGTTGGTCCCCTTGATCCCCCAACCTCCTCAGGCAACAGGTTTATCCTTGTTGTAGTAGACCATGCTACTAGGTACCCTGAGGCAATTCCTATGAGGACTGTTACAGCTCAGGCTGTGGCTAAGGCCCTCCTTGGTATCTTTACCAGGGTTGGGTTTCCTAAGGAGGTGATCTCTGACAGGGGGACACATTTTATGTCCAACTACATGAAAGCCATGTGGAAAACCTGCGGAGTCACCTACAAGTTCTCAACCGCCTACCACCCTCAGACAAACGGGTTGGTAGAAATATTTAACAGAACCATGAAGAGCATGATAGGTGCCTTAGAAGAACCCCTTAAGAAGAAGTGGGACCTTGTACTGCCATGCCTTCTATTTGCTTATAGGGAAGTCCCTCAGGAGGGAGTGGGTTATTCTCCCTTTGAACTTCTCTATGGCCATCCCGTCAGAGGCCCCTTGGCCCTGATTAAGGAGGGGTTGGAAAGTGCTCCTTCCCCCAAGCCAGTCAGAGTGACTGACTATGTGATAGGTCTCCGAAGGAGAATGTCACTCATGATGGCAGAAGCAAGTGACAACTTGAAAGCTGGCCAAGCTCTGATCAAACATTGGCATGATCAGAAGGCTAACATGGTTGAGTTTACTCAAGACCAGCTAGTTCTAGTTATGCTCCCAACAAGGCAGAGGGCCTTGCAAGACAAATGGATGGGACCCTTCAAGGTTGTGGGAAAACTTGGAGAGGTCAACTATCTGGTGGATCTGGGCAAACCCAGGGAAGCTCCCAGAGTCTTCCACACCAACCGCCTCAAAGCCTATGTCTCTAGACCAGAAGTAGGAGCATTGCTTCTAGCTTCATCGGAAGAGGAGGAGGAGAGTGACGCTCTACCTGACCTCCTGAGAGGCTTACCTTTGGACGAAAAAGTTGAAGGAGTTAATCTCTCTTCAGATCTGACCCCTGAGCAACAGGAGGAGTGCAAAGCTATGTTAAATCAGTTTGCCCCCCTGTTCTCGCTTTCACCAGGCTTGACCCCTTGGGGACAGCATGAGATACTCACTGGTGACTGTCTGCCAGTCAAAAGCAGGGGATATAGAATGTCAGAACATGTCAGAACCCACATCAAAGGAGAGGTCAAGAAGATGCTTGATCTCGGGGTAATAGAGCCCTCTACTAGTCCATGGTCTAGCCCAGTAGTGTTAGTACCAAAGGCAGGATCCAAAGAGTTGGGATTCTGTGTGGACTATAGAGCTCTTAATGCAGTCACCAAGACTGATGCCCATCCTTTGCCAAGGACAGATGAGTTGGTGGATAAACTTGGTGCAGCCAAGTACCTCAGCACACTGGACCTTACGTCAGGCTACTGGCAAATAGCCCTGACAGACCATGCCAAGGAGAAAACTGCATTTTCTACCCCAGTTGGCCTATACCAATTCAAGGTTATGCCTTTTGGACTGAAAAATGCACCTGCAACATTCCAGAGGATGGTGAACCAAGTTCTAGCTGGGATGGAGGACTTCTGCATGGCATACTTGGATGACATTGCAGTCTTCAGCCACTCCTGGGAAGAACATGTGACCCACTTAGGACATGTTTTGCAGGCTCTTGAGCAGGCCAATCTGACCATAAAGGCAAGCAAGTGCCAAATTGGTCAGAGTAAGGTGGTCTACCTTGGACATGAGGTAGGAGGTGGAGAAATAAGGCCTTTGCTCAGCAAGATTGAAGCTGTGCAAAATTGGACAACACCTACTACTCAGACCCAGGTGAGAGCCTTCTTAGGCCTCACTGGGTACTACAGGAATTTCATTGAGAACTATGGGACCATAGCTTCTCCTCTGAATGTGATCTCCTCTCCAAAATTCCCTAAGAAGGTCAAATGGAATGAGGAATGCAATCAGGCCTTTGAAAACCTGAAGAAAGCTCTCTGCCAAGCTCCAGTACTCAGAGCTCCTGACTACCACCAAACTTTCATTGTACAAACTGATGCTTCCAATGTAGGTATAGGTGCAGTTCTTAGCCAACTGGATGAGAAGGGTAGGGAACACCCCATTTGCTTCATCAGTAGAAAACTGAAGGATCCTGAAACAAGGTGGGCAACAATCGAAAGAGAATGCTTTGCTATTGTGTGGGCACTGAAGAAGTTTAGGCCATACTTGTATGGTTCTACTTTTGTCATTCAGACTGACCACCAACCCTTGAGATGGTTAATGCAAATGAAAGGGGAAAATCCAAAACTATTGAGATGGTCAATCTGCCTCCAAGGGTTTGATTTCACCATTGAGCACAGGTCAGGGTGTCACCATCAAAATGCTGATGGACTCTCTAGGATGTATGTCATCGACTAGAGGTATGAGGTTCATCCAGGAGTGGATTAAATCCTCCTGTCCCTTAGTCTGGGGGGGGGGGCGAGTGTTAGGAAGAATTCTCTGTTTAGGCTGAATGTCCTAACCTAGTGAGTCCCCCAGCAGCTTTGCTGGATTTTTGGGGTTTATTTTTTTCTCCTGCCAAGAGTGAGACTCTTTTACCCTCACTCTTGGACATGACTTGAGAGTGTTTCTGTGACTTGCTATGTGCTTATGGGCTAGGGGGTAATTTACCCCATAGGCCATCATTGGTTTTTGAATGTGTGTTACACAGCACCCTCAGTGCAGTAGCACAGGGGTGTCCTAGAGACCCCCAAACATAGACTCCACACGCTGGGACTGACTACTGTCTCCCTGGGTCTGTAAAGTTACCATTGACTTTACTAGTCTTAACTTAGGAACTTAACCAGTACAAACCATCTTACTGTGGAAGTACTGGTAGGGGCAATTAGATTGCCCCTGGGTCTGTTGTCGAGGGGGTACTGTCCCGTCCCCCCTCGCCGAGTTCTGGCTGGTGGCAGTGGATACCACGGAAATATTCCACCGGAATATTTCCCAATGGGATTTCCCATTGTTTTTGATGCACCACTTTTTGGTGCAATGTTAAAGATACCGCCGGTTTATTTAATTAATATAAATTCACCGGTTGGGATTTTTTGCCGGAACTCGCTGCCAAAATGGCGTCTAGGTTCACTTCAGTAACCCTGAACCCGAGTCGAGCCTTTGTTCCACTTTTGGCGGGCTTCTGCACAGAAGCCCTCCAAAGTGGTGCCATTCTGTCTGGGTACCACAGGGGGTGTGGGAGGGGGTTTAGGCACCCTGGACTGAGTTGCCTTGCCAACTCATGTCGCACTCTAGTGTGATTGGCCCAAGTGGTGAGCCACCCCGCTCACCACTTAGCATGTTTGAGTGACAGCTAGGCTGTATGAATGGGGGTTTGCTGCATAAAAGCAGGGTTTTTGGGACTGGTTCTTGAGAAGTCGCCACAGGACCTAAGAAGCCGAAGAGGGAGAAGCCGAACCGACCTGCCAAGACGACACCACCGGTGAAGCCCTGCAGAACCGTCTCACCACTTTTCCCGACGACAGAGGAGATCTCCCGCCGGAGAGTCTTCTTCCCTTAACTGGTGGGGACAACCAGTTGCTGCCTTCTTTTCGCCGTCCCGAAGCATCTCGTGGCTGCCTTGCCTGTGCCAAGCACCCCGGCAACCAGGATACCACTTTTTACCTCAACCGCGAAAGAGGGGTAAAAATCCTTTGTGACCGGAAAACTCCACGGCTGGCCTCATCCCTGGGCGTGCAACGACCTGCAGCTTTCCTCTACGTCGAGATCACCTCTTCCTCGGGACGACGCCGCGACTTGCACCCACTACCAGGAACGACTACCACCGCTGGAGGAATCTTTCCACTTTTAAAGGTACTGTGTTCCGCCCGGCCTCCCTTGCCACCGATTGTACGGGGTAGATTTAGCCCTCGGCTCTCGAACCTGGGTAGGTCTGGGACACCCTAACTAAACTTTTCAGAACCGTAGTAAAACCTTTTCTCTCACCTGCAAAGACTTGTGACATTGTGTGATCTTGGGCACATTTTTCGCCTGGCTCCCTCTAAAGCGGGCCCCGAACTAATTCTCCTTGTTCCACCATTGACTGTCTTTGCTAACCTTATGTGAAAAGTGTTTTACCTTACTGCTCTCTTTATTTCTGCCTTTTCCCTCCATTTTGGTAATACTTGTTGGAGTACCATCTAATGTTAAGCGCTCACCTCTGGTTGGAAATAAGTGGGGTTAACTTAGAATTGTCCAACAAATGATTAGGGATGTACATATGAGTAATAGTAACTGTGTTTGACTTTCTTACCTTTTCTAATGTGCTAATGTAATTTATGAGTGTGCCTTTAATAAATAAGTTTATACTTTTACACCTAGCTCTGGTCAGTGTTTGCTTGTGCTACTGTGCCTCTGTACCTATTGTGTATCCTCTGTATACTGCCTAACTCTTCTTGAGGGAAGTCTGACTGCTCAGCCACAGCTACCACAGTGAATCTGTGTGGTGCAGACTGCTACCAAGTGGGTTTACTGCCAACACCTGTAGACTTAAATCTTTTGCAGTGGTCCCAGAGGGAACTGCACAGGTTTCTGCCTAACAGGGTAACAGGAGATAGACACGGGGCATGAGAGGGGGTGGGGGGTAACAGGAGAGAGACATGGGGCATGAGCAGGGGCTGGGGGGCAACAGCAGGGAGACACAGGGCATGAGCGGAGGGTGGTGGGCAACAGTAGAGAGACACGGGGCATGAGAGGGGGTGGGGGGTAACAGGAGAGAGACACGGGGCATGGGGCATGACCGGGGGGTGGGGGCAACAGGAGAGAAACACAGGGCATGAGCGGGGGGTGGGGGTAACAGGAGAGAGACACGGGGCATGAGCGGGGGGTGGGAGGTAACTCGAGAGAGACAAGGGGCATGAGCGGGGTGGGGGCAACAGCAGGGAGATACGGGGCATGAGCGGGGGGTGAAGGGCAACACAGGGAGACAAGAGGCATGACCTGGGTGTGAGGGGAACAGGAGGGAGACACGGGGCATGACTGGGGGGTGGGGGGCAACAGGAGGGAGACACGGGGCATGACCGGGGGTGGGTGGCAACAGGAGAGAGACACAGAGCATGAGCAGGGGGTGGGGGAACAGAAGAGAGACACGGGGAATGAGCGGGAGTGGGGGGCAACAGCAGGGAGACACGGGGCATGACCAGGGGTGGGGAGCAACAGGAGAGAGTCATGGAGCATGAGCGGGGGGCAACAGCAGGGAGACACGGGGCATGATCAGGGGGTGGGGGGCAACAGCAGGGAGACATGGGGCATGACCGGGGGTGGGGGGTAACAGGAGAGAGACACGGGGCATGAGCGGGGGGTTGGGGGAACAGGGGAGACAAGAGGCATGAGCGGGGGTGGGGGGAACAGGAGAGAGACACAGGGCATGAGTGGGGGTGGGGGGCAACAGGAGAGAGACACGAGGCATGAGAGGGGGCGGGGGGTAACAGGAGAGAGACATGGGGCATGAGCGGGCGGTGGGGGGCAACAGCATGGAGACACGGGGCATGACCAGTGAGTGGGAGTAACAGGAGAGAGACACGGGACATGAGCGGGGGTGGGGGCAACAGCAGGGAGACACGGGGCATGAGAGGTGGGTGGGGGGTAAAAGGAGAGAGACACGGGTCATGAGCAGGGGGTGGGGGGCAACAGCAGGGTGACACGGGGCAGGATCAGGGGTGGGGGGTAACACGAGAGAGAAACGGGGCATGAGCTGGGCGTGGGGGGCAACAGCAGGGAGACACAGGGCATGACCGGGGGTGGGGGTAACAGGAGAGAGACACGGGGCATGAGCAGGGGTTGTGGGGCAACAGTAGGGAGACACAGGGCATGACCGGGGGTTGGGGGGCAACAGGAGAGAGACACGGGGCATGAGCGGGGGGTAGGGGGAACAGGAGAGAGACACGGGGCATGAGCAGGGGGTGGGGGGCAACAGCAGGGAGACACGGGGCATGACCGGGGGGTGGGGGTAACAGGAGAGAGACACAGGGCATGAGAGGAGGTGGGGGGTAACAGGAGAGAGACACGGGGCATGACCGGGGGGTGGGGGCAACAGAAGGGAGACACTGGGCATGAGCGGGGGGTGGGGGGCAACAGCAGGGAGACACGGGCATGAGCGGGGGATGGGGGGCAACAGCAGGGAGACACGGGGCATGACTGGGGGGTGGGGGACAACAAGAGAGAGACACGGGGCATGAGAGGTGGGTGGGGGGTAACAGGAGAGAGACACGGGGCATGAGCAGGGAGTGGGGGGCAACAGCAGGGAGACACGGGGCATGATCGGTGGGTGGGGGTAACTAGAGAGAGAAACGGGGCATGAGTGGGGGGTGGGGGGCAACAGCAGGGAGACACGCGGCATGACCGGGGAGTGGGGGGCAACAGGAGAGAGACACAGGGCATGAGCGGGGGTGGGGGGCAACAGCAGGGAGACACGGGGCATGAGAGGTGGGTGGGGGGTAAAAGGAGAGAGACACAGGTCATGAGCAGGGGGTGGGGGGCAACAGCAGGGAGACACGGGGCATGATCAGGGGTGGGGGGTAACACGAGAGAGAAACGGGGCATGAGCTGGGCGTGGGGGGCAACAGCAGGGAGACACAGGGCATGACCGGGGGTGGGGGTAACAGGAGAGAGACACGGGGCATGAGCAGGGGGTGTGGGGCAACAGTAGGGAGACACAGGGCATGACCGGGGGTTGGGGGGCAACAGGAGAGAGACACGGGGCATGAGCGGGGGGTAGGGGGAACAGGAGAGAGACACGGGGCATGAGCAGAGGGTGGGGGGCAACAGCAGGGAGACACGGGGCATGACCGGGGGGTGGGGGTAACAGGAGCGAGACACAGGGCATGAGAAGGGGGTGGGGTGTAACAGGAGAAAGACACAGGGCATGAGAGGAGGTGGGGGGTAACAGGAGAGAGACCCGGGGCATGACCGGGGGGTGGGGGCAACAGAAGGGAGACACTGGGCATGAGCGGGGGGTGGGGGGAAACAGCAGGGAGACACAGGCATGAGCGGGGGATGGGGGGCAACAGCAGGGAGACACGGGGCATGACTGGGGGGTGGGGGACAACAGGAGAGAGACACGGGGCATGAGAGGTGGTTGGGGGGTAACAGGAGAGAGACACGGGGCATGAGCAGGGGGTGGGGGACAACAGCAGGGAGACACGGGGCATGACCGGGGAGTGGGGGGCAACATGAGAGAGACACAGGGCATGAGCGGGGGTGGGGGGTAACAGGAGAGAAACACGGGGCATGACGGGGGTGCGGGGCAACAGCAGGGAGACACGGGGCATGACCGGGGAGTGGGGGGCAACATGAGAGAGACACAGGGCATGAGCGGGGGTGGGGGGCAACAGCAGGGAGACACGGGGCATGAGAGGTGGGTGGGGGGTAAAAGGAGAGAGACAGGGGTCATGAGCAGGGGGTGGGGGGCAACAGCAGGGAGACACGGGGCATGATCAGGGGGTGGGGGGTAACAGGAGAGAGAAACAGGGCATGAGCTGGGCGTGGGGGGCAACAGCAGGGAGACACAGGGCATGAGAGGAGGTGGGGGGTAACAGGAGAGAGACACGGGGCATGACCGGGGGGTGGGGGCAACAGAAGGGAGACACTGGGCATGAGCGGGGGGTGGGGGGCAACAGCAGGGAGACACGGGCATGAGCGGGGGATGGGGGCAACAGCAGGGAGACACGGGGCATGACTGGGGGGTGGGGGACAACAAGAGAGAGACACGGGGCATGAGAGGTGGGTGGGGGGTAACAGGAGAGAGACACGGGGCATGAGCAGGGAGTGGGGGGCAACAGCAGGGAGACACGGGGCATGATCGGTGGGTGGGGGTAACTAGAGAGAGAAACGGGGCATGAGTGGGGGGTGGGGGGCAACAGCAGGGAGACACGCGGCATGACCGGGGAGTGGGGGGCAACAGGAGAGAGACACAGGGCATGAGCGGGGGTGGGGGGCAACAGCAGGGAGACACGGGGCATGAGAGGTGGGTGGGGGGTAAAAGGAGAGAGACACAGGTCATGAGCAGGGGGTGGGGGGCAACAGCAGGGAGACACGGGGCATGATCAGGGGTGAGGGGTAACACGAGAGAGAAACGGGGCATGAGCTGGGCGTGGGGGGCAACAGCAGGGAGACACAGGGCATGACCGGGGGTGGGGGTAACAGGAGAGAGACACGGGGCATGAGCAGGGGGTGTGGGGCAACAGTAGGGAGACACAGGGCATGACCGGGGGTTGGGGGGCAACAGGAGAGAGACACGGGGCATGAGCGGGGGGTAGGGGGAACAGGAGAGAGACACGGGGCATGAGCAGGGGGTGGGGGGCAACAGCAGGGAGACACGGGGCATGACCGGGGGGTGGGGGTAACAGGAGCGAGACACAGGGCATGAGAAGGGGGTGGGGTGTAACAGGAGAAAGACACAGGGCATGAGAGGAGGTGGGGGGTAACAGGAGAGAGACCCGGGGCATGACCGGGGGGTGGGGGCAACAGAAGGGAGACACTGGGCATGAGCGGGGGGTGGGGGGCAACAGCAGGGAGACACAGGCATGAGCGGGGGATGGGGGGCAACAGCAGGGAGACACGGGGCATGACTGGGGGGTGGGGGACAACAGGAGAGAGACACGGGGCATGAGAGGTGGTTGGGGGGTAACAGGAGAGAGACACGGGGCATGAGCAGGGGGTGGGGGCAACAGCAGGGGGACACGGGGCATGATCGGTGGGTGGGGGTAACTAGAGAGAGAAACGGGGCATGAGCAGGGGGTGGGGGGCAACAGCAGGGAGACACGGGGCATGACCGGGGAGTGGGGGGCAACATGAGAGAGACACAGGGCATGAGCGGGGGTGGGGGGTAACAGGAGAGAAACACGGGGCATGACGGGGGTGCGGGGCAACAGCAGGGAGACACGGGGCATGACCGGGGAGTGGGGGGCAACATGAGAGAGACACAGGGCATGAGCGGGGGTGGGGGGCAACAGCAGGGAGACACGGGGCATGAGAGGTGGGTGGGGGGTAAAAGGAGAGAGACAGGGGTCATGAGCAGGGGGTGGGGGGCAACAGCAGGGAGACACGGGGCATGATCGGGGGGTGGGGGGTAACAGGAGAGAGAAACAGGGCATGAGCTGGGCGTGGGGGGCAACAGCAGGGAGACACAGGGCATGACCGGGGGGTGGGGGTAACAGGAGAGAGACACGGGGCATGAGCAGGGGGTGTGGGGCAACAGTAGGAGACACAGGGCATGACTGGGGGTTGGGGGGCAACAGGAGAGAGACACGGGGCATGACCGGGGGGTAGGGGGAACAGGAGAGAGACACGGGGCATGAGCAGGGGGTGGGGGGCAACAGCAGGGAGACACGGGGCATGACCGGGGGGTGGGGGTAACAGGAGAGAGACACAGGGCATGAGAGGGGGGTGGGGGGTAACAGGAGAGAGACACGGGGCATGAGAGGGGGTAGGGGGTAACAGGAGAGAGACACGGGGCATGACCGGGGGGTGGGGGCAACAGAAGGGAGACACTGGGCATGAGCAGGGGGTGGGGGGCAACAGCAGGGAGACACGGGCATGAGCGGGGGTGGGGGGCAACAGCAGGGAGACACGGGGCATGACTGGTGTGTGGGGGACAACAGGAGACACGGGGCATGAGAGGTGGGTGGGGGGTAACAGGAGAGAGACAGGGGGCATGAGCAGGGGGTGGGGGGCAACAGCATGGAGACACGGGCATGATCGGGGGGTGGGGGGTAACAGGAGAGAGAAACGGGGCATGAGCGGGGGCTGGGGGGCAACAGCAGGGAGACACGGGGCATGACCGGGGAGTGGGGGGCAACAGGAGAGAGACACAGGGCATGAGAGGGGGTGGGGGGTAACAGGAGAGAGACACAGGGCACGAGGGGGGTGCGGGGCAACAGCAGGGGGACACGGGGCATGAGCGGGGGTGGGGGAAAACAAGGGAGACACGGGGCAAGAGAGGGGGGTGGGGCAACAGCAAGGAGACACGGGGCATGACTGGGGGTCGGGGGCAACAGCAGGGAGACATGGGGCATGAGCGGGGGTGGGGGGTAACAGGGGAGAGACACGGAGCATGAGCGGGGGGTGCGTGGCTACAGCAGGGAGACACGGGGCATGACCGGGGGTGGGGGGGGTAACAGGAGAGAGACATGGGGCATGAGGAGGGGGTGGGGGTAACAGGAGAGAGACACGTGGCATGAGAGGGGGGTGTGGGGGTAACAGGAGATAGACACGGGGCATGAGAGGGGGTGGGGGGTAACAGGAGAGAGACATGGGGCATGAGCAGGGGCTGGGGGGCAACAGCAGGGAGACACGGGGCATGAGCAGAGGGTGGTGGGCAACAGCAGACAGACACGGGGCATGAGAGGGGGATGGGGGTAACAGGAGAGAGACACGGGGCATGGGGCATGACCGGGGGGTGGGGGCAACAGGAGAGAAACACAGGGCATGAGAGGGGGGTGGGGAGTAACTCGAGAGAGACACGGGGCATGAGCGGGGTGGGGGCAACAGCAGGGAGATACGGGGCATGAGCGGGGGTGAAGGGCAACACAGGGAGACAAGAGGCATGACCTGGGTGTGAGGGGAACAGGAGAGAGACACGGGGCATGAACAGGGGGTGGGGTGCAACAGCAGGGAGACACGGGGCATGACTGGGGGGTGGGGGGCAACAGGAGAGAGACACGGGGCATGACCGGGGGTGGGGGGCAACAGGAGAGAGACACAGAGCATGAGCAGGGGGTGGGGGAACAGAAGAGAGACACGGGGCATGAGCGGGGGTGGGGGGCAACAGCAGGGAGACACAGGGCATGACCAGGGGTGGGGAGCAACAGGAGAGAGTCATGGAGCATGAGAGGGGGGCAACAGCAGGGAGACATGGGGCATGAGCGGGGGGTGGGGGGCAACAGCAGGGAGACATGGGGCATGACCGGGGGTGGGGGGTAACAGGAGAGAGACACGGGGCATGAGTGGGGGGTGGGGGGCAACAGGAGGGAGACACGGGGCATGAGAGAGGGGTCAGGGGTAACAGGAGAGAGACACGGGGCATGAGCGGGGGGTGGGGGGGCCACAGCAGGGAGACACGGGACATGAGCGGGGGTGGAGGGGAACAGGGGAGACAAGAGGCATGAGCGGGGGTGGGGGGAACAGGAGAGAGACACAGGGCATGAGTGGGGGGCAACAGGAGAGAGACACGAGGCATGAGAGGGGGGCGGGGGGTAACAGGAGAGAGACATGGGGCATGAGCGGGGGTGGGGGGCAACAGCAGGGAGACACGGGGCATGACCAGGGAGTGGGAGTAACAGAAGAGAGACACGGGACATGAGCGGGGGTGGGGGGCAACAGCAGGGAGACACGGGGCATGAGAGGTGGGTGGGGGGTAAAAGGAGAGAGACACAGGTCATGAGCAGGGGGTGGGGGGCAACAGCAGGGAGACACGGGGCATGATCGGGGGGTGGGGGGTAACAGGAGAGAGAAACGGGGCATGAGCTGGGCGTGGGGGGCAACAGCAGGGAGACACAGGGCATGACCGGGGGTTGGGGTAACAGGAGAGAGACACGGGGCATGAGCAGGGGGTGTGGGGCAACAGTAGGGAGAGACAGGGCATGACCGGGGGTTGGGGGGCAACAGGAGAGAGACACGGGGCATGAGCGTGGGGTAGGGGGAACAGGAGAGAGACACGGGGCATGAGCAGGGGGTGGGGGGCAACAGCAGGGAGACACGGGGCATGACCGGGGGGTGGGGGTAACAGGAGAGAGACACAGGGCATGAGAGGGGGGTGGGGGGTAACAGGAGAAAGACACGGGGCATGAGAGGAGGTGGGGGGTAACAGGAGAGAGACACGGGGCATGACCGGGGGGTGGGGGCAACAGAAGGGAGACACTGGGCATGAGCGGGGGGTGGGGGGCAACAGCAGGGAGACACGGGCATGAGCGGGGGATGGGGGGCAACAGCAGGGAGACACGGGGCATGACTGGGGGTGGGGGACAACAGGAGAGAGACACGGGGCATGAGAGGTGGGTGGGGGGTAACAGGAGAGAGACACGGGGCATGAGCATGGGGTGGGGGGCAACAGCAGGGAGACACGGGGCATGATCGGTGGGTGGGGGGTAACAGGAGAGAGAAACGGGGCATGAGCGGGGGGTGGGGGGCAACAGCAGGGAGACACGGGGCATGACCGGGGAGTGGGGGGCAACAGGAGAGAGACACAGGGCATGAGCGGGGTGTGGGGGGCAACAGCAGGGGGACACGGGGCATGAGCGGGGGGTGGGGGGAACACGAGGGAGACATGGGGCAAGAGAGGGGGGTGTGGGCAACAGCAAGGAGACACGGGGCATGACTGGGGGTCGGGGGCAACAGCAGGGAGACACGGGGCATGAGCGGGGGTTGGGGGGTAACAGGAGAGAGACATGGGGCATGAGGAGGGGTTGGGGGGTAACAGGAGAGAGACACGGGACATGAGAGGGGAGTGGGGGGTAAAAGGAGATAGACATGGGACATGAGCGGGGGGTTGGGGGCAACAGCAGGGAGACACGGGGCATGAGCGGAGGGTGGCGGGCAACAGCAGGGAGACACGGGGCATGAGAGGGGGGTGGGGGTAACAGGAGAGAGACACGGGGCATGAGCGGGGGGTGTGGGCAACAGGAGAGAGACACAGGGCATGAGCGGGGGGTGGGGGCAACAGGAGAGAGACATGGGGCATGAGCGGAGGGTGAGGGTAACTCGAGAGAGACACTGGGCATGAGCGGGGGTGGGGGGCAACAGCAGGGAGACACGGGGCATGAGCGGGGGGTGAGGGGCAACAGCAGGGAGACACGGGGCATGAGCGGGGGGTGGGGGGGAACACGAGGGAGACATGGGGCAAGAGAGGGCAGTGGGGGGTAGCAGGAGAGAGACACGGGGCATGAGCGGGGGGTGGGGGGCAACAGCAGGGAGACAAGGGGCATGAGCGGGGGGTGGGGGGCAACAGCAGGGAGACACGGGGCATGACCGGGGGTCGGGGGCAACAGCAGGGAGACACGGGGCATGAGAGGGGGTGGGGGGTAACAGGAGAGAGAAACGGGGCATGAGAGGGGGGTGGGGGGCAACAGGAGAGAGACACGGGGCATGAGAGGGGGGTGGGGGGTAACAGGAGGGAGAAACGGGGCATGAGAGGGGGGTGGGTGGTAACAGGAGAGAGACATGGGGCATGAGCGGGGGGTGGGGGGCAACAGCAGGGAGACACGGGGCTGGATAGGAGGGTGGCGAGCAACAGCAGGGAGACACGGGCATGAGACGGGGGTGGGGGGTAACAGGAGAGAGACACGGGGCACGACCGGGGGGTGGGGGCAACAGGAGAGAGACATAGGGCATGAGCGGAGGTGTGGGCAACAGGAGAGAGACACGGGGCATGAGCGGGGGGTGGGGGGTAACTCGAGAGAGACACGGGGCATGAGCGGGGGTGGGGGGCAACAGCAGGGAGACATGGGGCATGAGCGGGGGTGAGGGGCAACAGCAGGGAGACACGAGGCATGGCCGGAGTGTGGGGGGAACAGGAGAGAGACACGGGGCATGAGCAGGGGGTGGGGGGGCAACAGCAGGGAGACACGGGGCATGACCGGGGGTGGGGGGCAACAGGAGAGAGACACGGGGCATGACCGGGGGGTGGGGGGTAACAGGAGAGAGACACAGAGCATGAGCAGGGGGTGGGGGAACAGAAGAGAGACACGGGGCATGAGCAGGGGTGGGGGGCAACAGCAGGGAGACACGGGGCATGAGGGGGAGGTGGGGGGTAACAGGAGAGAGACATGGGGCATGAGCGGGGGATCGGGGGCAACAGCAGGGAGACACGGGGCATGAGCAGGGGGTGAGGGCAACAGCAGGGAGACACGGAGCATGACCAGGTGGTGGGGGCAACACCTGGGAGACATGGGGCATGAGCGAGGGTGGGAGGTAACAGAAGAGAGACACGGGGTATGAGAGGGGGCTGGGGGGTAACAAGAAGAGACACGGTGCATGGGAGGGGGTGGGGGGCAACAGGAGAGAGACATGGTGCATGAGCGGGGGTGGGGGGCAACAGCAGGGAGACACGGGGCATGAGGAGCAACAGCAGGGAGACACGGGGCATGAGTGGGGGGTGGGGGGAACACGTGGGAGACATGGGGCATGAGCGGGCGGTGGGGGGTAACAGGAGAGAGACACAGGGCATGAGCGGGTGGTGGGGGGCAACAGCAGGGAGACACGGGGCATGAGTGGGGGTGGGGGGTAACAGGAGACAGACACGGGGCATGAGCGGGCGGTGGGGGGCAATAGGAGGGAGACACAGGGCATGAGCGGGTGGTGGGGGGCAACAGCAGGGAGACACGGGGCATGAGCGGGGGTGGGGGGAACACGAGGGAGACATGGGGCATGAGCGGGGGTTGGGGGGTAACAGGAGAGAGACACGGGCATGAGTGAGGGGGTGGGGGGCAGCAGCAGGGAGACACGGGGCATGAGCGGAGGGTGGGGGGCAACAGCAGGGAAACACGGGGCATGAGCGGGTGGTGGGGGGAACACGAGGGAGACACGGGGCATGAGAGGGGGGTGGGGGGTAACAGGAGAGAGAACGGGGCATGAGCGGGGGGTAGGGGGAAACAGCTGGGAGACACGGGGCATGACCGGGGGTGGGGGGCAACAGAAGGGAGACACGGGGCAGGGGAGTGGGGGGTAAAAGGAGAGAGACACAGGGCATGAGAAGGGGTGGGGGGTAACAGGAGAGAGGCTTGAGCGGGGGTGGGGGGAACAAGAGGGAAACATGGGGCATGAGCGGGGGTGGGGGGAACATGAGGGAGACACGGTGCATGAGCGGGGGCTGGGGGCAACAAGAGGGAGACACGGGGCATGAGCGGGGGGTGGGGGTAACAGGAGAGAGACACAGGCCATGAGCGTGGGTGGGGGGTAACAGGAGGGAGACACGGGGCATGAGCGGGGGTGGGGCGTAACAGGAGAGAGACACAGGGCATGAGCGGGGGGTGGGGGGCAACAGCAGGGAGAAACGGGGCCTGAGCGGGGGTGGGGGAACAAGAGGGAGACACGGGGCATGAGCGGGGGGTGGGGGGAACACGAGGGAGACACGGTGCATGAACGGGGGCTGGGAGGCAACAAGAGGGAGACACGGGGCATGAGCGGGGGGTGGGGGTAACAGGCGAGAGACACGGGGCATGAGTGGGGGGTGGGGGCAACAGGAGGGAGAAACAGGGCATGAGCGGGGGGTGGGGGGAACAGGGGAGACACGGGGCATGAGCGGGGGTGTGGGGAACATGAGGGAGACACAGGGCTTGAGAGCGGGGTGGGGGTAACAGGAGAGAGACACGGGGCATGAGCGGGGTGTGGGGGGCGACAGGAGGGAGACACGGGGCATGAGCAGGGGCAACAGCAGGGAGACACAAGGCATGAGCGGGGGGTGGAGGGCAACAGCAGGGAGACACGGGGCATGAGCGGGGGTGGGGGGCAACAGCAGGGCACATGGGGCATGAGTGAGGGGTGGGGAGAACATGAGGGAGACACAGGGCATGTGCAGGGGGGTGGGGGGCAACAAGAGGGAGACACGGGGCATGAGAGGGGGGTGGGGGGTAACAGGAGAGCGACACGGGGCATGAGAGGGGGTGGGGGGGTAACAGAAGAGAAACACGATGCATGAGCAGGGGTTGGGGGCAACAGCAGGGAAACACGGGGCATGACCAGGGGGTGGAGGGCAACAGCAGGGAGACATGGGGCATGACCGGGGGGTGGGGGCAACAGAAGAGAGACACGGGGCATGAGCGGGGGATTGGGGGGCAACAGCAGGGACACATGGGGCATGAGCGAGGGGTGGGGGGAACATGAGGGAGACAAAGGGCATGTGCAGGGGGGTGGGGGGCAACAAGAGGGAGACACGGGGCATGAGAGGGGGGTGGGGGGTAACAGGAGAGAGACACGGGGCATGAGAGGGGGTTGGGGGTAACAGGAGAGAGACATGGGGCATGAGCGGGGGCTGGGGGGCAACAGCAGGGAGACACAGGGCATGAGCGGAGGTGGCGGGCAACAGCAGGGAGACACGGGGCATGAGAGGGGGTGGGGGTAACAGGAGAGAGACACGGGGCATGAACTGGGGGTGGGGGCAACAGGAGAGAAACACAGGGCATGAGCGGGGGGTGGGGGGTAACTCGAGAGAGACACGGGGCATGAGCGGGGGGTGGGGGGTAACTCGAGAGAGACACGGGGCATGAGCGGGGATAGGGGGCAACAGCAGGGAGACATGGGGCATGAGGGTGAGGGGCAACAGCAGGGAGACAAGAGGCATGACCGGGGTATGGGGGGAACAGGAGAGAGACACGGGGTATGAGCAGGGGGTGGGGTGCAACAGCAGGGAGACACGGGGCATGACCTGGGGGTGGGGGGCAACAGAAGAGAGACACGGGGCATGACCAGGGGGTGGGGGGCAACAGGAGATAGACACAGAGCATGAGCAGGGGGTGGGGGAACAGAAGAGAGACACGGGGCATGAGCGGGGGTGGGGGGCAACAGCAGGTAGACACGGGGCATGTCCAGGGGTGGGGAGCAACAGAAGAGAATCACGGAGCATGAATGGGGGGCAACAGCAGGGAGACACAGGGCATGAGTGGGGGGTGGGGGGCAACAGCAGGGAGACACGGGGCATGACCGGGGGTGTCGGGTAACAGGAGAGAGACACAGGGCATGAGTGAGGGGTGGGGGGCAACAGGAGGGAGACACAGGGCATGAGAGGGGGGTCGGGGGTAACAGGAGAGAGACACGGGGCATGAGCGGGGGGTGGGGGGCAACAGCAGGGAGACACGGGCATGAGCGGGGGTGGGGGGAACAGGGGAGACACGAGGCATGAGCGGGGGGTGGGGGGAACAGGAGAGAGACACGGGCATGAGCGGGGGGTGGGGGGCAACAGCAGGGAGACACGGGGCATGACCGGGGTGTGGGGCGTAACAGGAGAGACACACAGGGCATGAGCGAGGGGTGGGGGGCAACAGGAGAGAGACACAAGGCATGAGAGGGGGGCTGGGGGTAACAGGAGAGAGAAATGGGGCATGAGCGGGGGGTGGGGGGCAACAGCAGGGAGACACGGGGCATGACCAGGGAGTGGGGGGTAACAGGAGAGAGGCATGGAACATGAGCGGTGGTGGGGGGCAATAGCAGGGAGACACAGGGCATGACCGGGGGTGGGGGGCAACAGGAGAGAGACACGGGGCATGAGAGGGGGGTAGGGGGTAACAGGAGAGAGACACAGGGCATGAGAGGGGGGTGGGGGGCAACAGCAGGGAGACACAGATTGTTGGGGGGAACACGACGGAGACACGGGGCATGAGAGGGGGGTGGGGGTAACAGGAGAGAGACATGGGGCATGAGCGGGGGGTCGGGGGCAACAGCAGGGAGACACAGGGCATGAGCAGGGGGTGAGGGCAACAGCAGGGAGACACGGAGCATGAAGAGGGGGTGGGGGGCAACAGCAGGGAGACACAGGGCATGAGCGGGGGTGGGGGGTAACAGGAGAGAGACACTGGGCATGAGAGGGGGCTGGGGGTAACAGGAGAGAGACACGGGGCATGAGAGGGGTGGGGGGCAACAGGAGAGAGACATGGTGCATGAGCGTGGGGTGGGGGCAACAGCAGGGAGACACGGGGCATGAACGGGGGCTGGGGGGAACACGAGGGAGATATGGGGCATGAGCGGGCGGTGGGGGGTAACAGGAGAGAGACACGGGGCATGAGCTGTGGGTGGGGGGCAACAGCAGGGAGACACAGGCATGAGCGGAGGTGGGGGGCAACAGCAGGGAGACATGGGGCATGAGTGGGGGGTGGGGGGTAACAGGAGACAGACACAGGGCATGAGCGGGTGGTGGGGGGCAACAGGAGGGAGACACGGGGCATGAGCGGGGGGTGGGGGGCAACAGCAGGGAGACACAGGGCTTGAGCGGGGGGTGGGGGGAACACGAGGGAGACATGGGGCATGAGCAGGGGTTGGGGGTAACAGGAGTGAGACACGGGGCATGAGTGAGGGGGTGGGGGGCAACAGCAGGGAGACACGGGGCATGAGCGGAGGGTGGCGGGCAACAGCAGGGAAACACGGGGCATGAGCGGGTGGTGGGGGGAACATGAGGGTGACACGGGGCATGAGAGGGGTGGGGGGTAACAGGAGAGAGACACGGGGCATGAGCGGCGGGTAGGGGGCAACAGCTGGGAGACACGGGGCATGACCGGGGGTGGGGGGCAAAAGAAGGGAGACACGGGGCATGAGAGGGGAGTGGGGGGTAACAGGAGAGAGACACGGGGCATGAGAGGGGGGTGGGGGTAACAGGAGAGAGACACAGGGCATGAGCGGGGGGTGGGGGGCAACAGCAGGGAGACACGGGGCATGACCAGGGGGTGGGGGACAACAGGAGAGAGACATGGGGAATGAGAGGGGGGTGGGGGGTAACAGGAGAGAGACACGGGGCATGAGCAGGGGGTGGGGGGTAACAGGAGAGAGACACGGGGCATGAGCGGGGTGTGGGGGGCAACAGCAGGGAGACACGGGGCATGAGTGGGGGGTGGGGGGAACAAGAGGGAGACACGGGCATGAGCGGGGGTTGGGGCAACAGCAGGGAGACACGGGGCATGAGCGGGGGTGAGGGGCAACAGCAGGGAGACACGAGGCATGATTGGGGGGTGGGGGGAACAGGAGAGAGACACGGGGCATGAACAGGGGGTGGGGCAACAGCAGGGAGACATGGGGCATGACCGGGGGTGGGGGCAACAGGAGAGAGACACGGGGCATGAGCTGGGGGTGGGGGGCAACAGCAGGGAGACACGGGGCATGAGCGGGGGGGTGGGGGGAACACGAGGGAGACACGGGGCATGAGCGGGGTGTGGGGCGTAACAGGAGAGACACACAGGGCATGAGCGGGGGGTGGGGGGCAACAGGAGAGAGACACAAGGCATGAGAGGGGGGCTGGGGGTAACAGGAGAGAGACATGGGGCATAAGCGGGGGGTGGGGGGCAACAGCAGGGAGACACGGGGCATTACCAGGGAGTGGGGGGTAACAGGAGAGAGGTATGGAACATGAGCGGTGGTGGGGGGCAACAGCATGGAGACACAGGGCATGACCGGGGGTGGGGGGCAACAGGAGAGAGACACGGGGCATGAGAGGGGGGTAGGGGGTAACAGGAGAGAGACACAGGGCATTAGAGGGGGGTGGGGGGCAACAGCAGGGAGACACGGGGGTTGGGGGGAACACGACAGAGACACGGGGCATGAGAGGGGGGTGGGGGTAACAGGAGAGAGACATGGGGCATGAGCGGGGGGTCGGGGGCAACAGCAGGGAGACACGGGGCATGAGTAGGGGGTGAGGGCAACAGCAGGGAGACACGGAGCATGAACAGGGGGTGGGGGGCAACAGCAGGGAGACACAGGGCATGAGCGGGGGTGGGGGGTAACAGGAGAGAGACACTGGGCATGAGAGGGGGCTGGGGGGTAACAGGAGAGAGACACGGGGCATGAGAGGGGTGGGGGGCAACAGGAGAGAGACATGGTGCATGAGCGGGGGGTGGGGGGCAACAGCAGGGAGACACGGGGCATGAGGGGCAACAGCAGGGAGACACGGGGCATGAACGGGGGCTGGGGGGAACACGAGGGAGACATGGGGCATGACCGGGCGGTGGGGGGTAACAGGAGAGAGACACAGGGCATGAGCTGTGGGTGGGGGGCAACAGCAGGGAGACACAGGCATGAGCGGAGGTGGGGGGCAACAGCAGGGAGACATGGGGCATGAGTGGGGGGTGGGGGGTAACAGGAGACAGACACGGGGCATGAGCGGGTGGTGGGGGGCAACAGGAGGGAGACACGGGGCATGAGCAGGGGGTGGGGGGCAACAGCAGGGAGGCACAGGGCTTGAGTGGGGGGTGGGGGGAACACGAGGGAGACATGGGGCATGAGCGGGGGTTGAGGGGTAACAGGAGTGAGACACGGGGCATGAGTGAGGGGGTGGGGGGCAACAGCAGGGAGACACGGGGCATGAGCGGAGGGTGGGGGGCAACAGCAGGGAAACACGGGGCATGAGCAGGTGGTGGGGGGAACACGAGGGAGACACGGGGCAAGAGAGGGGTGGGGGGTAACAGGAGAGAGACACGGGGCATGAGCGGCGGGTAGGGGGCAACAGCTGGGAGACACGGGGCATGACCAGGGGGTGGGGGGCAAAAGAAGGGAGACACGGGGCATGAGAGGGGAGTGGGGGGTAACAGGAGAGAGACACGGGGCATGAGAGGGGGGTGGGGGGTAACAGGAGAGAGACACAGGGCATGAGGGGGCGTGGGGGGCAACAGCAGGGAGACACGGGGCATGACCAGGGGGTGGTGGACAACAGGAGAGAGACACGGGGCATGAGAGGGGGGTGGGGGGTAACAGGAGAGAGACACGGGGCATGAGCAGGGGGTGGGGGGTAACAGGAGAGAGACACGGGGCATGAGCGGGGTGTGGGGGGCAACAGCAGGGAGACACGGGGCATGAGTGGGGGGTGGGGGGAACAAGCGGGAGACACGGGCATGAGCGGGGGTTGGGGCAACAGCAGGGAGACACGGGGCATGAGCGGGGGGTGAGGGGCAACAGCAGGGAGACACGAGGCATGATTGGGGGGTGGGGGGAACAGGAGAGAGACACGGGGCATGAGCTGGGGGTGGGGACAACAGGAGAGAGACACGGGGCATGAGCTGGGGGTGGGGGGCAACAGCAGGGAGACACAGGGCATGAGCGGGGGGTGGGGGGAACACGAGGGAGATACGGGGCATGAGCGGGGGGTGGGGGTAACAGGAGAGAGAAACGGGGCATGAGCAGGGGGTGGGGGCCAACAGCAGGGAGACACGGGGAATGAGCAGAGGGTGGGGGCAACATCAGGGAGACACGGGGCATGAGCGGGGGGTGGGGGGAACACGAGGGAGACACGGGGCATGAGAGGGGGGTGGGGGGTAACAGGAGAGAGACACGGGGCATGAGCAGGGGGTGGGGGCAACAGCAGGGAGACACGGGGCATGACTGGGTAGTGGGGGGCAACAGAAGGGAGACACGGGGCATGAGAGGGGGGTGGGGGGTAACAGGAGAGAGACACGGGGCATGAGAGGGGGGTGGGGGTAACAGGAGGGAGACACGGGGCATGAGCGGGGGTGGGGCGTAACAGGAGAGAGACACGGGGCATGAGCGGGGGGTGGGGGGCAACAGCAGGGAGACACGGGGCATGAGAGGGGGGTGGGGGTAACAGGAGGGAGACACGGGGCATGAGCGGGGGTGGGGCGTAACAGGAGAGAGACACGGGGCATGAGCGGGGGGTGGGGGGCAACAGCAGGGAGACATGGGGCATGAGCGGGGGGTGGGGGGAACATGAGGGAGACACGGTGCATGAGCGGGGGCTGGGGGCAACAAGAGGGAGACACGGGGCATGAGCGGGGGTGGGGGCAACAGGAGGGAGACACGGGGCATGAGCGCGGGGTGGGGGGAACAGTGGAGACACGGGGCATGAGGGGGGGTGGGGGGCAACAGCAGGGAGACACAGGCATGAGCGGGGGTGGGGGGAACACGAGGGAGACACAGGGCTTGAGAGGGGGGTGGGGGGCAACAGGAGGGAGACACGGGGCATGAGCAGGGGGCAACAGCAGGGAGACACGGGTCATGAGCGGGGGGTGGGGGGAACACGAGGGAGACACGGGGCATGAGAGGGGGTGGGGGGGTAACAGGAGAGAGACACAGGGCATGAGTAGGGGTTGGGGGGCAACAGCAGGGAAACACAGGGCATGACTGGGGGTGGAGGGCAACAGCAGGGAGACACGGGGCATGACCGGGGGTGGGGGGCAACAGCAGGGACACACGGGGCATGAGCGGGGGGTGAGGGGAACACGAGGGAGACACAGGGCATGAGCAGGGGAGTGGGGGGAAACAAGAGGGCACACGGGACATGAGCGGGGAGTGGGGGTAACAGGAGAGAGACACGGGGCATGAGCGGGGGTGGGGGCAACAGCAGGGAGACACGGGGCATGAGCGGGGGTGGGGGGAACACGAGGGAGACATGGGGCATGAGCAGGGGGTGGGGGCCAACAGGAGGGAGACATGGGGCATGAGCAGGGGGTGGGGGGCAATAGGAGGGAGACACGGGGCATGAGCGGGGGGTGCAGGGTACAGGAGGGAGACACAGGGCATTAGTGGGGGTGGGGGGGAACAGGGGAGACACGGGGCATGAGCCGGGGGTGTGGGGGAACACAAGGGAGACACGGGGCATGAGCGGAGGGTGGGGGAACAGTAGGGAGACACGGGGCATGAGCGGGGGTGGAGGGGAACAGGGGAGACACGCGGCATGAGCAGGGGGTGGGGGAAACAAGAGAGAGACACGGGCATGAGTGGGGGGTACAGGGGTACAGGAGGAAGACACGGTAATGAGCGGGGGGTGGGGGGAAACAAGAGAGAGACATGGGGCATGACCGGGGGTGGGGGTAACAGGAGAGAGATATGGGGCATGAGCGGGGGGGTGGGGGGCAACTGGAAGGAGACACGGGGCATGAGCGGGGGGTGGGGCGGTACAGGAGCGAGACACAGGGCATGATCGGGGTGGGGGGGAACAGGGGAGACACGGGGCATGAGCAGGGGGTGGGGGGGAACACGAGGGAGACATGGGGCATGAGCGGGGGGTGGGGGGAACAGGAGGGAGACACGGGGCATGAGCAGGGGTGGAGGGGCACAGGGGAGACACGCGGCATGAGCAGGGGGTGGAGGGAAACAAGAGAGAGACATGGGCATGAGCGGGGTGTGGCGGTACAGGAGGGAGACACGGTAATGAGCGGGGGGTGGGGGGAAACAAGAGAGAGACACGGGTAATGAGCAGGGGGTGGGGGGTTACAGGAGGGAGACACGGGTAATGCACAGGGGTCGGGGATACAGGAGGGAGACACGGGTAATGAGCGGGGGTGGGGGGAACAGGACATCCGCTCCTCGTCCTCCGCAGGCCACCATGTACCAATGGCGTGTCTCCTGCAAGTCTGCAGCAGCCTGGGACGTTCAGAAAGTGTAATCCACATGAGCCTCACACAGCCCCATTGGAGGCCCCAATGTCCTCTGATCTTATCGCATCGGAATTTTCACTTGTTACGTTGTGATAATCACTTGTGAAGTCTGAAGTCACTGCAGAGCTTGCCACAGATGCCAATATACGAACAATAAACTAAGATGGCGGGAGTCTCTGAAAATAAGACGCACTGCACGCTTTACTACAGCCAATGGGAGAGCATGTCCGATGTCCGCGGACATCACGCAAGTCGCTTGCCCAATCCCCGTCCTGTCCGCGGAGCGAACAGGGAAGTGTGTCCGCGAAGCGGACACTGATATCACTATTTGTTTTCACTTACATTTTTGTCTTTTTTTAAAAAACTACTGGACGGATTTACACCAAATTAAAAAAAGCACGCTTTTGGGAACAAGCCGCCGCTCCTGCTGCAAATTTGGTGTAAATCCGTCCAGCGGTTTGGGCTGTAGGCGTGAGCAATTTTTTTCCTATTATGTCTATCGAAAAAAAAAAATTGGGACCCCCCTATAACTTTGCCCCCCCTAGACCAAACCTCACCAAACTTTGCAAAAAAAATCAGAGTGGGACATATACTTTTTTTTGCAAAGTTTGGTGAGGATTCGTCCAGGGGGAGCGAAGATATAAGCCGCCCAAAAAGTGCTCTTCCTATGCAAACAGCAACTTAACCATAACTACATGGCCACTAGCAAATAAACTACTGGACGGATTCACACCAAATTTGCAGCAGGGGCTTGGTCCCGAAAGCGTGCTTTTGCAAATTTGGTGTAAATCCGTCCAGTAGTTTATTTTAAAATGACCAAAATGTAAGGCAAACAAATTTGTGATATCTCTGTTCGCTCCGCGGACGGACTTCCCGGTTCGCTCCGCGGACAGTGCCCTGATTGGCCGAGCGGCTTGCGTGATGTCCGCGGACATGCAACGTGTTCGCTGATTGGACAGCGTGGTGCGAGAAGCACGTCAGATTTTCTGTGACGCCCGCCATCTTGTATTCGCGGACGACCGTGGACAGCACAGTGAAACCTGGATTAAAAATTGTATTTAGTGGAGTGTGTTGGTGTGTAAGAGTGTTTGGGGAGGGTGGGGGAGTATGAGATAGGTTCAATGTTCTGTTTTTTTTATATGCTAGACACTTTTGTTGTGTTCGATTTGTCTGCGGACAACACGGCTGTTCTGAAATGTTCTATATAAACTAAATGGTGGGGTGTTCTGAGGACGGAGTATGTGTCCGTTTTGTTCGCAAGCAAGCTAAAATTGACCTAAGAACACTTGCGGTGTCCTTAAATGTTCGTACATAACAAAATGGGGGTGTCCTGAGGACGCTGTCCGTATTGTACTCTGGCAAGTTGAATGTGTTCTAAGAACACTCACGGTGTCCTGAAATGCTCTAATTACTTACCGGTAATCTTCATTACTCCTAGTCCTACTCTTCCTCATCACAGTACTGACGACCCTCCACACCCTCCCTGCGGGGAAGGTCCCATGCTCCGGCTTGGTAATATGAAACTGAGTGATGTGGATGTGGGGGAGGAGTTATAGGAATTTAAAGAAATAGAAGAAGGTCCTGTGTCGGAGGCAGGGGCCTCATGAAGTAAGTACTGGGACGAGGAAGATTGGACGTGGAGGTAATGTTTGCAATTAAACAAAATGGGGGTGTTCTGAGAACGCTGTTCGTATTGTTCGTTGTCAGGTTGAAAGTGTTCTAAGAACCCTCCTTATGTCCATTGACATTACAATTTCCTATGGCCCTTACCCGACTTTTTGTCCACTAAACAAACGATAAATCAGGCTGCTGTGCGTCGACTTTATGTGATAATCCTATCACTTGCCCCATCGACCTGGCTGACCTGCTTTTGCAACACTAAATCATATCTCCCGCCCCGAAGCCTGACATTATCAAAGCATTCATATTCCCCGTCTCTCTCCATGACGGTACATGGTGCGTAGCCAAACGCGCCCAGTCGTCTCCAGTCCTACGCGACTTTACACAGAACCCGGAAAACAACACAGATCATCTCACAACACAGCGCGCAACAATTCGGAATATGAAACTGTGATTTAAAAGCAAACAGCAAGATTGTACATTTCGTAAAGTACTTTTATTTGACATCAAATGTTTAGAGAATATTCAGCGATTTGCATTTGTCTTTGCTGTCGATCCGCAAAAGTTCATCTTGAGTCACGCGCTGTTCCTTTGCGGTACACAGGTGTTGGTTTATGATAAAAGAAGCACTATGGTCGAACTGATAATCGGAAGGCTGTTCCAACAACGAGGCATTAGACCACCATAATGGTTGGTATGTTGCTTCTAGCCGCTAGTACCGCGTAAGGGCATATTGGTCCTTGGCAATTGTCCCATAAAATGGTGAGGGTCATGAAGTTGTTTAGAAGTAGCTGCACCTGGCAGTTAAAAAATCCGTCAGCCGGGGTCTGAAAATCGTGGCATGGACTGTACGGAAGGACATACCTGTTTTAAAAAACATAAATTAGTCTCACCAGCCGATCTTCATTAAAAATATTCATTTTATTTATTAGGGCGTGAAACTGTTTGCTAGCGAAGATAGTGCAACGGAGTATGTTAACTTATTCCCACTGACCCACCCTCTGTCCTCTGCCTTTTTCAGAGCCCTCTAAGCGACAGGGGACCAATTCGGCGGTGATAGTGCGCGGTAGAAAACACTATGCCACATTGAACGAACGAGTACAACTTAACCGGGCTTTAACGCCACGCTATTGTTATTATATTCCGGTATAAAACAATCTAAAGGGTTACTTACATTATATTGGTATTTTCCATTGTCTAAGCGTAGTGCAGTCCCAAAATACGACTCCGTCTGTGCCAACGATCTTTCTCATAGTGATATAATATACAAAAGTGGTTTCATTTCAGAAATGTCATCCTTATCGTGTCTTACGTTTTTGCAACACTCCTTCAAAAGAAGTCTTTTAGTACGATCCCTGTCTGTCAAGGTCAAAAAACAATAGAACCGTATAGTGCGAGTCGTGGGCCTCTCCGGCACGCGGGCAAAAAATGGAAGCAGCTGACCTTCACTGTAAACAACCATAAATTCTTAGTTTGCAACATTCTGTGTACAGCCATCTCTGAGAAATTGCTTTTTACACTCCATCTTTGTATATTGTTTGCGTGCTAATAAAGAAACTTTGTTAAAGGGATGTTATGGTTCCCAGTAAAACCGAAAAACCCCTGAAATTCGCCAGTTATGGTAAGCTAAGCAACCATAACTCGCGCCACCACCGTGCACTGCTAAGACTAACACCCAGGACATCAAAGATGACATCACAAATGTCATTGATGACATCACTGATGACATCACATGTGTATGTACTTTTCATGAAATATGTGTACAAGGGATTCTTATTATAATGTTGCGAAAAAAGTGTCAAGGATCATTGCAATAAATATCATACCCTAATTAGTGCTTTGAATGATGCATTGATATAAATAGCATTTTAATATGGGGTTCTATCTAGTATACTAAGCTACTAATGCAGAAACATAGCATTGTGTGCAGCGTACAAGATGAAGGTATAATATTCGTAATGTCAATATGTTGAATAATGAAATGATAATTGTTTCCTTAATAGATTTTTGTGTACTGTGAAATATGTAATAAGTAGCTAATAAAACCCATGTATTACATAATTGCATTACTATAGAGAAAACAGAAAGAGACAACAACACATACCAATATACATATACATAGGGTAAATAGCAGCTTTGAAACAGATAAATCATCATTTATTTGCTTGAAAATAATGATGTCTTTAAATCTTGTGTCTTCCCCTATGTGTATGTTTCATATGATGTCACTGGACTCTAAGGGAATTACTATAAGAACCTACTTGTAGGATACGTCTACAAATAAAATACAATTTTTAGTTTCTGACTGTTACTGAAGAAAACCATGTGGCCTAGATATGTCAGCAAAAGAAAAAAGAGTGAGCCAGAAGAACACTTGCGGTGTCCTGAAATGTTCGTACATAAAGAAAATGGGGTTGTTCTGAGGACGTTGTCTGTATTGTTCGCTGGCAAGTTGCATGTGTTATAAGAACACTTGCGGTGTCCTGAAATGTTCAAACATAAACAAAATGGGGGTGTTCTGAGGACGTTCTCCGTATTGTGTTACTACTTAGCTCTCTGCAATGAGGGAATGGCACAGAGAGTGAAGTGGACATGGTAGAAGGGCTGTCCAAGAGTTACGCGGTCCGCGGACACCGCGGTTGTCCATGGACAGGGCGTGCTACATCCGGGGTTTTCCAGCAAATCCAGCATGGAAAGAAGACTGTAGGGATCAGCCAATCAGATGTTGGGGTTGTGGATTTGTGTTGAAAGAGATTGTGTGTAGTGAAGATGGCAGAAGTGGAGAAAGTCAGGGTGTTGGTGCTCGGAGATATGTTTGTGCATGGTTTACAACAGTATGCTCAATGCAGGCATGTTGCAAAGAATTTTGATGTTAAAGGAGTGGAGGTCGTGTGGAGCACTGTGCCTGATTGCAATGTACAGGGAAATGTACAATTTTGTGAAGATATGGGCAGGATCAACAGTCCCCATGTGGTAGTTTTGCACTATGGTGCTTTCCGTTTGGGCTATGTCAGTGCCCCTACTTTGTTGGCAGATTTGGAACACTTGGTTCAAGCAGTAATGAACATCCTTCCAAATGCCAAAGTAATTTTTTCTGGATTACTACCTAGGGCAATATGGGGCAATAGTTTAGTTTTTTGTCCTCAGCAAAGAAATGCTAGGTGTGTAATAAACCGAGGCATGTGTGCCTTCATGCTTAGAGCTGGTATGTTCTTCTGTAATAATGAGAATATTGATTCCAGTAATGCTGTTTATTTTAAAGAAGATGGCATTTCCTTATCTTTTATGGGAAATGCCATGCTGTCTTGGAATGTAAGGGTTGCTTCGGAGAAGGTTATGTGAAGATTTTAGGAGTAAAGTAAGAAAAAAAGAAGAAAAAAAATACAAAATAACAGGTGTCTGTCAAGCATCTGCAAAAAACCCAAATAAAACGGCTCTTTTCAGAGCCAACCTCAAAGGGGAAATGGGGCACACTATTTAAATTTACATTCACCACGCTCAGATTTTCGATATGTCCCCGGACATGGCGGTAGTCCGCGGACATCGAAATCACTAGCTAGGGGTTCAGTATGTTCTATGTTACATGTATTTAAAGTCAGGGATATTATGGTTAAGTTGTGCTACTAAAAACCTATAAAAATTCAGTAAAAAACTTTGTTAAAGGGACGTTATGGTTAAGTTTCGCTACTAAAAACCCATGAAATTCAGTAAAAAAACTTTGTTAAAGGGACGTTATGGTTAAGTTGCGCTACTAAAAACCTATGAAATTCAGTGAAAAAACTTTGTTAAAGGGACGTTATGGTTCAAAGTAAAACCAAAAAACCCCTGAAATTCGGCAGTTATGGTAAGATAAGCAACCATAACGCGCGCCACCTTGCACTGCTAACACTAACACCCAGGACATCAAAGATGACATCACAAATGTCATTGATGACATCACTGATGACATCACATGTGCATTTACTTTTCATAAAAACTCTGTACAAGGGATTCTTATAATGCTGACCAAACACTGTCAAGGATCATTGGGATAAATATCATGAGCTAATTAGTGCATTAAGCAATGCATTGATATAAATAGCATTCTATTATGAAGTTCTATCCAGTATACTAAGCTACTCGTGCAGAAACATAGGCAGTGTGTGCAGCATACATGATGAAGGTGCCATATTCAAAATCTTGCCATGTTGAATAGTGAAATGATAACTGCTTTCTTATTAGAGTTTTGCGTACTGTGAAACATGTAATAAGTAGATAATAAAACCCACTTAATACATAAATATTACAGACAAAACACAAAGAGACAACAACAAATACAAATATGAGTATATACAGGGACAGTGAAGTAAACAAAAAAGCAGAAGTAGTAGCAGAAAGAGTTCATAACCTAACTGATTGTCTTTATGCAGAGAAACTATTGCTCTGTTTCAAAGCTGCTACTTACCATAAGTATGTGTATCACATGATGTGACTGCACCCAAAGGAAAGGAGAGTGAGTATAATGTATACAAATATGAACATATACAGGGAAGGTAGAGTAATAAAAATAAAACTATGAGAAAGTGCTGATAACCCTAATGATTATCTTCATGCACAGAAAGGATTGCTCTCTTTCAAGCCTGTGTCTTCCGCTATGTATATATTTCATATGATGTGACTTGACCCTAAGTCTACAAATATAGTACCTTTTCAATTTTTACTTCCTGACTGTTACTGAAGAGAACTATGTGGCCTAGATATGTCAGTAAAGGGAAAAAAGGGAGAGCCAGACATGTGATGTCATCAGTGATATCATCAATGACATTTGTAATGTCATCTTTGATGTCCTGGGTGTTAGTGTTAGCAGTGCACGGTGGCGCGAGTTATGGTTGCTTATCTTACCATAACTGCCAAATTTCAGGGGTTTTTCGGTTTTACTTTGAACCATAACGTCCCTTTAACAAAGTTTTTTCACTGAATTTCATAGGTTTTTAGTAGCGCAACTTAACCATAACGTCCCTTTAACAAAGTTTTTTTACTGAATATATATATATATAGAGAGAGAGAGAGAGAGACAGACAGACAGACAGAGACAGAGAGAAAGAGAGAGAGAGAGAGAGAGACACACAGGGAAAGTACCCGAAATACCGAAGCAAAGACCAAGGCCATCCACCACCATGCCCCAATTTCATAATTATTCACAAATTCAATGCTCCAATGACGCTACAAGCCACATAACAAATGTGTCATATGAACAGAAAGAAACGTTTGATACAATTTTAAGGGTGCATGTATGCACTTTGGAGATTTGTATTGAATCATAAGAATTCTTGACGATTGACAACCCAGAATCATGGACAAAGGTAAAGAGCAACTTGCCTTACTCAATAAAGAAAAATAGATTCCTTGTGAAATCATCCTATAGCCTGTTATTTCACACTGACCCAGTATAACACACACGCCAGAACAGCCAAATCAATGTAGGATGTGAGTCTCTGTATTAGTGTGCACCTAAATGACCCACCCTAAGCAAAATATCAGCATATATATCAAAGCAACACTGGGAATTATTTGTGCCAGCAATCAACTGCAACATACAATATTTTCAGTAAAGTAATGCATACAATAAGCATTTTATGATTTAAACACACATGATCAAATTCAAAACTATTTAAATCACAGACTATTCTATAAAATGTTCCATCCTTTTATAAAATAAATAATGTATATAGTACATGCATTTGAATACACCAGCATTCATTAGCATAACCTCCGTATTCATATTGTTAATGGAACTGTGTTTGCCATGTGAATATAACTAATGATTAGTGCATAATTTATCACATTTTAGATGGCAACATGTGAGGTGTTAAATTATTCTGACAGTGTTGATAAGACATGAATTAAATTGAACGGCATATTAGTACATCCACAAAAATACTACCTCATTACACTCCTTAAACACGCTAAACATTTGAACCACGCACAATATCGTACGCCTACACGTTTTCATTATTTTCTTCTTCTGTATGTGACAGTGCACAATAAATATCATGGCTTCCAAGAAAGGAAACATGGCTACCACGACCAGTTTTATTCATACACCCAGAGACCAATAATGTATTGAAACGACTACATATTCGAGAATAGTATTTCGTTTTAGTAAAAAGGGTAACATGAAGGTTGTAAATGCATACTTAAATGCTATATTGTGGGTGTACATTTCTTTCGAAGATGACTGAGCCAACATTTAGAAAACATGCAAAAGGCACTACATGAAGACATGCATGAGATGCGTTCTAAATTTGAGGACATTTCCTACAGATGCTTTCATTACACACTCAGGAACTCATCCAGGATTTGATAGTGCTGTAACAAAAGTGGTGGTAACGGATTTACCATGTAAAGAGAATAGGTGCTTGTACAGCTACTTTAGTTAATTGCATCCTTTAACAGTTCATCATAAATTAAAATGCAATCAATGAAATGTGGTTATGTGTAATTTCATTCCAGAGAAAACAGACAAAGAGTGTATGTTTCCTGCCAATGCAGGGCCGTCTTCAGGGCACACTTAAAAAAAAAACATAATTAACATTAGTGAAATAAAAATAAGTTGAGATGAAAAAATAAATAAGAAAGACACAGAGAATAACATCAAAGAGAAAAACAGAGAAATAAATAATACATTAATGTGATTTCTCATTAGATATATGTTATGTTAGTCCAACAAATATATGCACTCATCTTTTATTATCTGTCCGCCAGTGTATTCTTACTGAATCTAGAGTAAAAGTCAAATATGTTTCTAAATACTTGCACAAGGAACTCATAGGGAAATTCTAAAATTATTTGTATCTATATTTAATACCAAAACACAACGGCTGACCATGAAAAAGTTCAATGGGCCAAGTATCTTTCCTACTTTCTGGGATAATCTAATACATCAATAAATGAAAGCAAAGCATACATCAATTTCATAAGCAATTCTGATTAGTAATAGTGTCTAATTCTGTCTGGTTGAAAACATGTAAACCCACACACATATTATTAAAAAAATATATCTTTATTCATTTATGTCAAAAAATGATATTAAAATGAAAAAATGGTTCTATGTCATTTTAGCGACATGAGTTTTTAAAAATGTTTTTTTCAGAGGAATTGATTTTTAAAACACGCATCAATTATTTTTTGTTTGATATTTGGGGTTGTCTCCCCCAAGCGCCACTTCCCTATATTATTAACCCTACCCCAGCCCCCTCCCCTGCCCTTTTAAACCCTTACCCCTCTATATTTCGATGAGTCTTTTCAATGTACTTTCTTTGTTAAAATGCACATAAAAAAATCACCTGGGGAAGAAACAACTCTATACCCTTACAAATATACAGTGGGCCTCATTACGACTAGTGCGGAATGGGTTTAATGGTGCCGGCACGTTTAAACCCACTCCGCACTATTACGAGGTCCCCTAGCGGAACCCGCTCTGAACGTCAGGTTTTTCCAGACGTCTATAGCGGGTCCCGCGAGGAGACCAGGGAGCTAACAACGGGCCTGTAATTAACGGACCCGTTGTTTGCTCCCTCCCCATTCCCATTGAGCCCTATGGGGGCTCGAATGGGAATGGGGAAGGACCGGGCTCGGGTTCCCTGAAGGAGGAAATACCGGGCCCTCCAAAGTCGGAATGGCCCGGTATTTCCCCATTCACAGAACCCGGACATGATTTTGGAGGCAGCCATGGTGCTGATAGCACCATGGCTACCTCCAAAGTCGTAATGAGGCCCAGTGACTAACATATAGGGCCTCATTACGACCCTGGCGGTATGGAGTGAGCGGCGCCGTTCATTCCGTTCCGCTGCATTACGAGTTCCCCTCACGGGAAACGGTAAGCACGCCTGGGAAAACCAGGCGTGCTTACCGGGTCCCGCGAGGGGAAGAGGGAGCAAACAATGGGCCATCTCGTAATGGGCCGTTGTTTGCTCCCTCTCCCATTCCAATTCAGCCCTATGGGGGCTGAAATGGGAATGGGGAAAGACCGTGTCCGGGTCCTTGGATGGAGGAATTACCGGGCCTTCCGAACTCGGAATGGCCCGGTAAATCCTCATTCCGAGGACCCGGACCCCGAAGCGATTTCGGCGGCAGCCATGCCGCTAATAGCGGCATGGTTACCGCCGAACTCGTAATGAGGGCCATAGTGATACCACACAGTACTCCTATCAAACTAACACATACATGATTGCACATTTGCAATAACAAGACATGGAATTTAGAATTATCATAATCTTGACTGAAAAATATGCACAGTTATGGGGCCTCATTACAACATAGGCGGTCCCGTAATGAAGGGTGCCGGTACGGACCGGCACCCTTCATTACGGGATGCCCTATTACGAGTTCCCCTTTGCGGACCTGGTAAGGATGCCTGGTCCGACCAGACGTCCTTTGCGGGTCCCGCGTAGGGACCAAGGAGCTGATAACGGGCCCATTTAGACGGGCCCGTTATCAGCTCCCTCCCCATTCCCATTGAGCCCTGTGGGGCTCAAATGGGAATGGGGATGGGTTCCTTCAAGGAGGAATTATCGGGTCCTCCAAAGTCGGAATGACCCGGTTATTCCTCATTGAAGGAACCCGGTACTGGACACTGTCAACGGGTATACTCTTTCTTCAATAATTAGTAATTCATCTGCAAGTAATCACAATACAAAGACATTCAAATTCAAACAATCTTGCCTTTAAAATATGTGGAACTCATATTGTTTTAACAAGTGGTTACGATGTACGTGTGACCTTATTTGGTCAAAAACATATTACCTTGGATCTTAATTATCACGAGTCACTCCCTCATGGAGAAAACAATCCTAATTTCTTAAGGTCTTATTACGATTCTGTGACGAATATTACACCAGTACTTTCTGAAATGTAATAGTATTCTGAGTAAGACACAAATAAGGCCCCCAAGGCCTTCCTCTATATTAAAGGGCCTACTTAGCTCCTTGTGTGATGTAGTATTTCACCTTCAGAGTTTGTGTAAAGTCACCGGGATCGTCAGCAAGCTTACAACCTTCTGTTTGGTGTGCAGGATTTGATCGTCCAAAATGGTGACCATTACATCATGTTACATGTGCGTAGCAAAATGGCATCATCACGTAACAATTCAATTTACTTGCGATCTAATTTGAGTTCGCTCGATCACCAAGAATGTCCAGAGTGTAAAAAATATGATGGTATTCACCCAAGTATTCTTTGTAGTTTAGTACCCCTACAATAAGGTACAGGGACAAGAAAATCCTACAGGGATCGTGATGAAACAATGTTGCATACCGTTTCACACAAGAACTTATTAGTATTTACATGAAAGAATGTGTCCATTACTCCAAAAATGAGCTCTGAGTCTGAAAAATCAAGGCAACATGTAAAGACCCGATGTTCAGCAGTTGCTTTAAAAGTACTCGCTATGTTCCCAAGGAGTACAAGTGTGGACAGAGAGATGCCTCCAGCGCTCACCTTTCTACCACAATCTATTAAGACCAAACAGCTCTTCACCCTGGTACCTAGGTCAACTGAATCAGTACCACCTGCTTAACTAATACAAGAAGGTGTTTTCTCAAGAGATGGAGGGCCTCTGTTGGCTTTATTCCCAGAGCAGGAGGAAATAGAGGACAAACAATGTCCAATTCTGCCAGCTCCTCACAAGTTAGTCTGGTACAACTGTTCCACCTGTTACTCTGCCTACAGGTTCTGTGGGAACATCATCGCCACCCAGGGACCTGTTGCTAGACAGTCACTGAGCTACAGAAGAGGCTGCCTCTTCAAACCCCTCAGGGTGCCCCGCAAGGTGCTCCCAGTAGCGAACACTCATTTGAGTCAGTGGCCCCACCATTGGCTCTTCCACCCTGCCCTCTGAGACCACCTTATCTTCTCAATTTTTGGCTGGCCCTGTGGCTACCTTCACAGACATAGAAACAGATACTGGTCCAGACACAGATGCATCTCCAGACATGCATACTACTACTGACAAATATGACGACTTGTCCCCCAGACATGCCTTCAAGAGATTCACCTCCTGACGAAATAGGCTCTTTTCACGCTCTGCTGACATGAGCTGTGAAGCTTTTTGACCTTGTTCCTGAGAAACAGTGGAAGGTGGGTTTCCTATTTTAAAGGCGGGAAGCCTCAAGGAAATCAGTGGAAAGGTCACAGATTCCACTGCCAAGTGGCTTCATACTCAGCCAGGTCCCGACTCTGTGGTGTCCAATGCGGCAAGAAAAAGGTCAGTAAAGCTTTCCTCTCCTTTCATGGTGCTTCCAGACAAGAACATCAAGCAGCTGGATGCTTTTGGAAAGTGTATAATCGTTACCACCATTAAGGTAACCAATTCCTTAGCTATCCTACAGATGGGTCCAATCTGAGATTTCCTGCCTGACGATAAGTGAGAGGAGCTCTGGCTCTGGCTTTGTTAAGTGAAAGAAAGGTGGCATCAGATCATGCCATCACTGTGGCTCTGGACATTGCTGTCACAGGTTTCTGCCAGATGGGTAATGGGACAGTCCTGAGGCACAAGTGGTGGTTGAAAGCCACAAATGTTCACCTTGATGTACAGTCTAAGGTAATAGACATGCCCTTTGATGTGGTGGACCTCTTTGGGAAGAAGGTTAACGAGATGCTTTTAGCTGTCAAGACCGACACAGACACTGCTCGTTCCCTGGGTAACCTACAACAGAGATGGCAATCCTTTTGTCCAGAAAGAGAAGATTCACCATGACCTCTAAAGATTATTGACCTGCCTATCGTCAATCTTCCCACACCCGTTCGCAGTAAGCACACAGAGGGAGATTGCATGCCTATAGATGTACGCAATGACAATGTGGTGCTCCCACTTGCATGCAAATCCCAAAGCAGGCCTCACCAGCGCCATGTCCCAAGCCCCCACTTCAGCACTCCAGTGGGATTTGGGCTTTTACAGTTGTCGAACAGTGGCTCAACATCACCACCAACAAATGGGTCCTCAACATCGTCCGGCAGGGTCACATGCTGGAATTTCAAGACAAATGCCCCTTCATTCCGCCTGTACAAAGACAGGTGCAACATCGGCCCCTTCTCCTACAAGAAGTTCAGTCCCTACTACAAAAGGGGGCCATGGAAGCTGTTCCATCGCACCTCCGGGCCTCCAAAGTGCACTCCATGTATTTCCTGGTAAGAAAAAAGTCTGGTGGGTGGAGACCCATCCTGGTGCTCCGGGAACTCAACAGGTTCCTCAAATCGCATTAGGTCTGCATGGTCACCCTTCAGCATGTGCTAGAACAACTGGAGCAAGGAGATTTTCTTTTGTGCCTGGATTTGGAGGATGCATACTTCCACATTCCCATCCATCGGAAGCACAGGTGCTTCGTTCCCTTCATGGTGCAGGGGCAGCACTACCAGTTGAAAGATCTGCCATTTGGGCTAAAATCAGCTCCAAGGGTATTCACCAAGTGCCTAGCACCGGTAGCCGCCCATCTGCACTGTGCGATTATTGGACATCCTTCCACTCACTTCATCCAAACACTTCCCCAATCTACTGAGTGCTTCATCAAAGTTGACAATCCTGATGAAGATCTGAGTGTCGTCTGCATAGGAATGAAAATTCCTCACGATCTCCAACAGGGGACACATGTACAAGTTAAATGGCTATGGTGAAAGGGATGATCCCTGGGGCACTCCACAGTTCAATCTAATGGCATCTGACAAGTACTCACCCAATCTCACCTGCTGATAACTGTCTGTCAAAAATGATCTGAACCAGCCAATAGCATGCTCAGACACCGTTCTTACCTCCTGCAATCGACCTAGGAGAGTATGGTGATTAACCATATCGAAGGCCGCGGACAGGTCCAGCATCACCAGAAGGGAGAGCCCACCTCGGTCAGCGGTCCTCAATAGGTCATCCTGCAACTGGCCAGTGACCATTTTTTCAAGAAGTTTTGTGGGCCAAGGAAGACCCGCTATTGGTCGATAATTCTGAAGGATCTCTGAATCCAGAGTGGGCTTTTTCAATAGGGGGTGTGACTACAGAGTGTTTTAAACTGAGAGGTACCGCCCCGTGCATCAGGGATTTATTGACAAACCTATTCACGAAAGGAGTCAGGTCTGCCGATAGACATTTGGCTGCATAAGCCGGAAGAGGAAACAAAGCATCATTAGTGGGTTTGAGAGCATTCAACAAATGATGTATGTCATTTTCTGTTACTTGTTTAAAATCGAAAATGGGCACAGGACTCTGCAGTTCTGAATCAGACAGATTCACTGAAGGTTGATTAATTAACAAATCAGATGAAGTCATAGTTCCAATGATTCTTAACAGCATTATTCACCTTGATACATTCAATTTTATCTATAAAAAAATTATTAAAGAGATTAGCCTGTACAGAGGAAGGTTCAATCAATGTCACTTTCCAAGTGGATTTGCAAAATGTTGAGACAATGGAGAACAGTTCCCTGGGAAGGTTACTTTTAACCTTTTGCCAAGAAAATCTTTTTTGCTTGAAATATAGGAGTTTATAGTCTGTTAGCATGCTCTTGGCCTTATTTGTATTCTTAAGTATTTGGTTATCCTGCCATTGTCGGCCAGTACTGCTAACTAATTTACGCATGGGAATAAAACACTGCGTGAACCAGGGATATAAGATTTTTGTCTTGTCTTTTAAAGGCGCTGTTTTTAGCACGAATAATATCCAGAGTCGAGGCTCAACTGCACAAAAATCATTGCTAGGGAGCCAGGAGTCAATAACAGCAAGAGCCTCTTTAATTTCATCACCAGTAATTCTGTCCAAGTTCTTAATTTTCTGAGAATAGTCAATTGGTCTATCCTTAACACTAACCCTATCCCCCCTAGGCAAAGTCAGAGACAGAAATTGCACAAAGTGGTCAGACCAGTGAATTGGCAGAGTTTCCTTCAAAAGAGCATAGAAACCCCTGGCAACAACCACATCGAGTCAATTACCTTTTATATGTGAGGACTGAATCCCTAAGGGGTGTAGACCATGAATATCCAAAGGTTGCCATAATACTTTGGAATCTAGTTTTGCAGTATCATCTAACCAGATGTTCCAATCACCCATCAACATGAATTCCTTGTACTTACTCCCTTCACTAGTTAGGAAGGAATCCAGTTTCACCAAAAAAATGTTTACATGGCCCAGGCGGTCTAGAGCCAAGAATGTATGGAGGCTCTAGGAGACAAATTAAATGTAAAATTCCCAAACTGGGCATCATCACCCCAGTCAAGGCAAGGGCGTGTAGATGTGCAATATGAAAAGCAGATTTGTTAATACCTGCAATGCCTCCATCTCATTTACCTTCCCTATTGATACATTTCATCAGATAGTCCTCAGGAACAAACTCATGAAAAGCACTATGAGAAGCCTCTTTAAATCAGATCTCAGTGAACAGCAGTAGATCTAGATCATATTGTTCAACAAGCTCTCTTATTTCTATGGCATGAGCCCCCGCAGACCTTGCATTAATAAGTGCAACCTTATAACTCACTATGTCCACATCAAGCACTACTTGGGGTTCTATCATAGGCCAAATTATGCCTACCTCTCTGATTTTATGTAATGCTCTCAAAAAAATGTCACCATGGCAGTTGTCTAACTCCTTCAATGAAGATGCGTCATAAGTAAGCCCCCCCATCACTTTCATGTACCTTGTCAACAATATTGTTAGTTCTCCTTAAAAATCTTGAAAGCCAAGTGACGAGACCGGCAGCATTTCCTGCCGACTGGCGATCCATGTAGAAACAGGCTATAACAGGCTTTGTGTCAGTGCTTTGCAAACCAATTTCAAAGAACAACCCAGTGGCTCTGTTTGAATCCAGCTCCGCGAACGGAATATGCATCAGTAGACCGTGGTGCCCTGATTTACACACGATTATGAACTCTGCTTCTAAAGCTTCTCAGTGTTCCACTTTAGTTTGTCCTACCAGTGGCACTCTGGACAGATGGTTACAGGTTTCGGATAGGCAACCTAAGGCCACTCCAGATCCCGAAAACCGTGATCTCTGTTTGCCAAAACAGATTGCAGCACGGCCAATAATGGTTTGAAGAACTCGACTCAGGGAATCAAACATTGCATTGAGATGCAGTTTGATCCCTCCATGCTTGGACAACTTGACAAAGGCTTGACTAACCCCATTCCTACTAAGGGTCTTCCCATAGTGACAATTTCTCAATGTAGTATTGAGCATGGGGTCAGGACTGTGACAGGCCCTCAACTTCTTAATCAAGACTGCTGTCTGAGTAAAAGGATTACAATTGTTGATGATAGCCCCTTGCCTTAATTTTGTCCAAATATTTTACAATTGTCCCATTGGCTTTCCATTAGCCGACCGCCTCCCAAGTGGGGGAAAAAACCAGTCCATTATCAGCAGCCGCGTTGCCCTACTGGGCCCTTCCTTTTCCCCTCTCTATACATCAGAGGGGAAGAGAGATGTAAGTAAAACACGAGGCTTTCTGTCTGACTTTCATGTGCACCCTACTCCCATTGAACCTAAGATCAGCATTCACAGCGGTTCCATTACGGAACGAGTGATGAGAACATGGATTCCTATGAGTGGTGCAGATCAACCATTCTGAGGTAAAGAGAGCAATAGTTGTCTGCATCTTCCTTCCTGGAACACACAGGGCTTTCAATTTTTTCTTAGAAAATGTTAATTGCCTAGCTGTTGTTATGAAGTGTGATGCATTCTCTCTTCAAGAGACATGGCTGGTTGATACCTGTCACCCTGGGCAGGGCCGGTGCAAGGAATTTTGCCAGCCTAGGCAAACTGTCAGATTGAGACCCACCTAACTCCCACTCCAGATACTAACCGTTCTCAACCAACCATCCTCCCACCAACGGTTACAGGTCATTTGGTCGAAAAAAAAGGTCGACAGGACAAATGGTCAACGCAATTTTTTTTTTTGTATTTTCACATTTTTTTTTTTGGGGGGTTCCCCCCCAACACCCTTTTTTTGCTAAAAAAACTCTTTTTTTTCCTAAACGAAAACCTGAAAAATATATATAAAAATAAAAATAAAAATTCGACCATTTGTCTTTCGACCAAATTGCGTCGACCATTTGTCTGTCGACCAATTGTCTGTCGACCAAATGACTGGACAGCCCCACCAACCACACTCCCCACATCCTTGTGTTCACAAAGTGTGAATTGCCCTGCAGGAGGGGCTTACTTCTAGGCCAGCATGCATGTAAAGAAATCAACAAACGAATGTGGGGCAGCTCAAAACAGCAGCTCCACATGCCCTGTCGGATTTGGCGACACACCACCAAAACAAAAGAAATACGCATTGGAAATGCAAACGGTTTGGGCCTTTTTGTAGACATTGGAAAGGCATTTGCCAGGCACTGCTATAATGGTATTAATGGGCCATTGGTGGTAGCAGGTGCAAATGATGTAAGTACCTGGGCATATAACTCCAGTGCCTGGCAAATGCATCATACCGTACACAAGTAAAAACAGTTGGCTTTTCCAATGCTTGTTTTTAACAGGACTTCAGTGAAGGACAGCATAGTGCTTATAAATTGAGTGGGTGTAGGCGGGCCTGGTTAGACATTTTTATTATATCAGTTGTGCATGTACAGCTCAAATTAAGTGAATAACATTCAGAAGGCTGCTTTGAAAAAACATTGGTAGGTACTACAAGTGCAAAGTGTTATGGTAAGGCTTGAGTAAAGCGAGCTCAAAGACATCCCAGCAGTGGATGCGTTTTGGGCAGGAAGTGGGTTGGAATGGCCATAGGGATAAGCATGGCCTTGGGTAGTCAATGGGTGGGTCAATAAAGCAAACACCACTGACAAACTTTGTGTCCCTACTCATACGCCATTGCTACCCACTCAGATGTTATAGTTCAGATTATAGGTGGTGCTTTCCAAAACAAAAAATAAATGCTCCCATCACATGGCCTGCGTGAAGTCCAGGACTGCAGGACAACTGCCCCTTATGCCCGCCACCTCCATCACCATTGTGGCAGGTCTGGGCCCGACTGCATTTTTTTCTTAAAAGAATTGTAACCAAATCTACAGTTACCAGAACGTATCAGTTGACTGAAAGCCTGTGGCTCGAAAAGAAGGGCAAACGGGCATGGACAGGCATTTGCATGGTGGGTCACGGGGCATTTGTAGACGTTTGTATCTTCTCAGCATCCCCCCACATGGGATCTTGTGGGTTGCCGTGGACCGTGGTAACCGGGTAGATTTGCTTATTGCTAAGCCACCTCTCTCCTTCCCTGTAGCCGGGCAGCAGTCAGACTCGGAGGGGACACTGGAAGCAAAAAAAATGGGCACACGTGTCCCACACAGGCAGATGGGGCAACTCGGCCCGCCCAGCATGACCATTGCAGAGGAGACTAGATTTACCGGGCAGTGGATTATCAGATTAATATATGAAAGACAATGAGTCAAGGAGGGGGGCATTTCTGTGAGATGTTGGAAGAAAACAGTGGGAACGGGACAAAAGGACAAGAACAGGAAACATGAGAAAGAGAAAGGGTCTTTAGAAATCAGAGAGGGACACACACACACACAGATCCAGGATAGGGCATAGGGGCAGGTGAGTGGCGGCAGAAGGAAGGGGCCGGACAGAGGGGTGGATTAAAGGACACAGGGATGAACAGTGGACACAGAAGGGTATATAGACTAGACAAAGGGAGATAGCACCTCAAGCACATTGTTGTGGACATGAAGATGGGGCTGGGGAGCATGGAAGAAGGACGCAGGATGTTAGGCAGAGAAAGGGCAAAGCCGCAAAGGCACGTGGACAGAAAAACGAAGTAGTGGAATGCAGTGAGTACTATGGGCAAGGGAGGGTGTGAGTAAAGAAGGAAATGCAGAGGTGGCAGAGAACGGGAGAGGAGTGGGACAGTGAAAGAAGAGCAGAGGTGACGCGGATGAGAACACAGGAGCAAGGCACAGAGGGGGCAGCCTGGCAGGGAGAGGAAAGTCGGCATGCTTAATGCAAGAATAGGGTCAGCTGACGGCGGTGAGGACCGTGCAGTGTGCAACTGAGAGAGGAGAGCAGGGGTTGAGTGTCCTGGCGGTACAAGGGGTAGAGTTCTATCCAGGCACACACTTGCATCAGGGAACAAAGATTATGCAGTTTATGCTAATGATGTGAGCAACGCATGCAGCGAAGCGCTATAAGAATAACAAATTATCAGTAAATGCTTAAAAAACGGATTATATTGTTTTCCATAGTGTTGCCAGAAGCTGCAACGGCAGACTCGAGGCCACCCCACTCCCCAGAATGGCTGTTACTGTTAGAGCCTGCAGCCTGAGCCATTGAAAGCCAGCTAGGCATAGGCATAACATTTAATTAAGACAGGGAGAAGTTTGGGGGGCACACATGCATGATGCGCCATGGTGTTGGTCGGCAGTAGTCGGCATGGCACCTCAGTCCTCACCTGAGTCGGACTGTTACTCTCTCACTCTCTCAGCACAGCACAGCCAGGGCCCAGGCTTCTCTCACAGACACAGCAAGGGCCGCCGGCACCAGGATGGGTCGGGTGGCCTAGTACGGGCATTGGCCTGGGGCACCACACAGCAAAAGACTGCTGCAGGCCTGCAGCTAGTGCAGGGTGCGTAGGCGGCCACCATGTCTGACGGTTCGGACCAATTCAAGTTAACAGGCTCAGAGTGCTGAGCCAGGTTACACGGTGCACTGCAGCATTCACTGACTCATACCATCAAGTAGACGATCGGACGAGGGGTCATGTGCAGTGATTCATGACATGCTAATGTGCAGGTGCCAGCGCTGCCACGCCCATGTCACTTGTGACACTGACCTGACCCCAAGTCCCAACCTTCACAATGCTACCTGGTCTCCTGCTGCTGCAGCCAGCCTGCAGACATTGTAGCAACAGGGCAGGGCTGGTGTTATCACTACAGGCAAGGCAGTAATGAGTGTGGTGTGTTAATGGAGCATTTTGCCGCTCTACCATTTCCAACATATAGGCAAGCGCCTAACCTTGCTTACTTATAGCACTGGCCCTGGCCCTGGGACCACTTCACCTGTCGGCCATCCCAGTGGCAGGCTTTGTATTGGAGCCAAGATGTTTTATTCTCTGAGTGAATTTAACCATGGTCATTTTCATGTTAATCTTCATTGTGCAACTCCAGCTGATGACTCCACATTAGGATCAAACACTTTAATTATGACTCTATACAACCCTCCCCCGTGCGAGGCTCATTCCAAGCAGTTACAGACTTTTGTCAGAAAAACGCTTTAAGAGTGGAGATGGACCTTTCCCCAGGGTTGGAGTTATATTAACCGGCAATTTTAATGGTCACTGCTATAATTTGGTTTCAATGGATGATGAGGTTTCTCAATCTGCTTCTGGTTGTGGGGTATCTGGGGAGCGCTATGAATCAACAATGTATAGAAAGGGACGTATATGGTTCAATATGCTTTTGGAGTATGCTTTGACCCCTCTTGTTCCTACCAATAGAAAATCCAATCAAATTGCCCCTACTTGGCACAATGGAGCAAAGACATCCTGTGCTTTGTTAAAGAGATTGAGAAGGGGTAGGGGGCCTCAGCGTGGCTCACAGGTGGCCCCTGAATGTTGTGCTATCCACTGCTCCCCATGGAACTAGTTGACATTAATCACTGCAATGTGAGACTTATCCCGAATTACCTCTGGCCCGACTCCTTATGAAAAGTGGTCATACAGCAAAACACAATAAATCATTATGCTCTGTTCGATTCTCCTATACCCAAAGAGAAACATCTTTTACAGGCCTCAAATTGTCGGATTAAGAGATTTAAAGATTATTCGGGTGTAGAGAAGCACAATCTTATTGCTTCTCTCCACACTCTTTTTAGGATCTAGTTTTGAGGGTATAGACATAATTTAAACAGTGCAAACTGGAAATTGATATACAGCTTATTGAGATTGCATGATTCCAAGAAATGTTGGCACTTGTATTGGGCCTTAATGTGGGAAAAAAAGTGGTGGTTATTCCGTTAATGCCACTTTTCCTGCACCGTCAAACTACAAGTTTTCCTGGAATTTTTACCAGCATTTTTTCCGGACCGTGGAACTCCTAATGAGCCCCTCTATCAGTTTTGTGTGGCCATTTTCATGGCTGAATCATTAGTGATCACGGCTACTTCTTTCTACATCTTGGAATGGATCCTTGCTGATTGTCATTTAATGCATCCATAAATTGCTTGCACTAACTATGGATCTGTAGCAAATGTAGAAAGCATATAACTTTGTGGCCCAGAGCAACGTGTTATTAATCTGTTTAATGTGCTTATGTTTTCTTTTATTGTCTTCAATGCCAATGGCCATTGATATTTCTGTATTTCTGTATTTTTATTGTGAATGTTGAGTGACATTGCACGTGACTGATCAATGTACAGTTTGTATAACTTTATTTATGTTTAATGTGATTTGACATTTTGATTTTGTTTGTTTTAAATGTGGTAGTGCAAAATACTTATATTAGTCATAAGCACGTCAATACACATTTTTTAACACATTTATATTTCAGAACGTATTGATATAGTCTCCCAGAATCGCAATGAGGCCTTAAAAACGGAGAACTTGTGTTAATTAAGATCTAAGGTGATATGTTTTTCAACTAAATAAGGTCATACATACATCATGACCACTTGTTACAACAATTTGAGTTGCTCATATTTAAAAGGCAAGATTGTTTGAATCTGAATACCTTTTTGTTGTGATTACTTGCATATGAATTACAAATTAGTGATGAAAGAGTATAAACGTTGACAGTGTCCATAATAGAAAACAAGGAACGTTGAAGAGGAGTAGCCATGGGAAGTTCTCCAGGTACATTTTTGAACCTTTTGAGACAGTGGGGACATATTGTAATAATGTTTCCAATAATTATTAGCATGCTGGCCTAGTATTAAATGGTTGTCTATTTGTTTTGTTTCCTTAGGATTCAACAAAAAGATGAAATACGTGGTGTGAATGCATATTGAGCATTCAACAAGACCAGGAATTGTGGTCCACAAACTGTAGTGATGTTGTTGGGACATTTGAAACAATGACACTGTGTTATCAAGTTTTGCAACCTCTGTGGAATGTACGGCACTGATGAGCAATTCGTGGTCAGAAGCATATAGACTTAAAATGTACAAGATTTGGTAAACAAGCATAACTTTACATATTTTTCAGCGAAGAGTATGATAACTGTAACTTCCACAGACCTAATTACAAGTCTGCCGGTGAGGAACAAAGGGTGCCGCTAGGTGCCCTTTCCAGACTGGAAGACTACAACTGTGGCTGCCAGCACCATTGCGTGTGGCAGGTCTGACCTGCTGGTTGCAACGGCCCTGGTAGGCAGAGTTGTCACGGAAGCACAGGCACTGTTACTAACGGTGCCGGTGCGTCCGAGTCCCCAGGAATGGGGACTAACATTTTCCGCTGCCTGATGTCCTGGCCCACCGGGACTTGTAATGTCCCGTTGGGACCGGGATCTCAGGTGGCGGAAACAGTGTTTGAGTCCTTGGGCAACCCGCTGGTAGCACCAGCAGGTTACCACCGGACTTGTAATGAGGCTCCATGTCTGGTTTGTCCAAATGTACAATCATGTATGTTTTAGTTTGATACAAGTACTGTGGGGTACCTCTAGATGTTAGTCATTGTATATTTGTAAGTGTTAATATTGTTTTACATAATTGAATAATGATATATATATATATATATATATATATATATATATATATATATATATATATATATATATATATATTCACTACAAAAAAACTTTGTTAAGGGGAGGTTATGGTTAAGTTGCCGTACCAAAAACCTGTGCACTTCACTAAAAATACTTTTCCAGCATGCCATTACGGTTCACATTACAACCCAAAAACCCCTGAAATTTGCCAGTTATGATAAGCTAAGCACCCACTCCTGCCATTAGCACTGTGCACTGCTACCACTACCACCCAGAACATGAAAGATGCCATCACAAATGTCTTTGATGACATCACTGATGATATCACATGTGTAGCCCCTTTGTTTTTGTTCACTGCCATATATATATATATATATATATATATATATATATATATATATATATATACAGTGAAAATAACTTTGTTAAAGGGACGTTATGGTTTAAAGTAAAACCGAAAAACACTTGACATTCGCTAGTTATGGTAAGCTAAGCAACCATAACTCGCGCCACCTACGTGCATTGCTAAGACTAACACCCAGGACATCAAAGATGACATCACAAATGTGACATCACAAAGATGTCATTGACGTACGTGCCGTGATGCATCACCTACAAAAGAACACATTACGACCTGCAACGTAGCACGCCACATTTTGAAATAGGAGAGTAAATTTGTAAAAAAAAAAACACTAACATTTAAGAATTAGTGAAGTAGTTTTATTTCACAATAAACTGTGCAAAATCATCACCCTATTTAATTAGTAAAGTAGTTTTATTTCACAATAAACTGTGCGAAATGGTCGCCCTATTCACATTTCCATAGAAATAGTAAGATTGTCTCTTTGGCCGACAATGAAAATGTTAATGGTGATGGCCACGTTGTTGTTTTCCCACACAGAAAGTATGCATTGTCGTCACAGTAGTTGGTTTCCTCACACATTGATTTGCAAGACGATGTCAATCGCTGTGATCTACACCACCAGAAAGGAGGGAATGTTACTCCTTATGGCGACAGCAGTGTAAGGACATAGAGGTCCCACACGGTCATCCCACTGAATTATGATGCACAGACAACCGGTGACGAACAGTTGCATTTGACGGTTAAAAAAGCTGTCACTCGGCAGCTGCAATCCGTGACAATCACAATAGGGAAGGAAGTAGCTGAGGGGGAAAGGGGAAATAAAACATGCATCAATACGCAACCTTTGCACAAACCAAAGGTCTAATACATAACATTTTTAGTAAAAATGTATTTAATAGGAGGAAATGTAGTGGGACTCTACAGATGGCGACAATGTGCAATCTCCATAATGGAAAAAAAATGTCAATGGCACAGAAAGGTGGTACGTCATAATTAATAATACAATTTTTGTTTGGAAGTAGCTGAGCGGGAAAGGGGAAATAAAACGTGTATCAATACGCAACCTTTGCACAAACCAAAGGTATAATACATAACATTTTTAGTAAATATGTATTTAATAGGAGGAAATGTAGTGGGACTCTACAGATGGCGACAATGTGCAATCTCCATAATGGAAAAAAAAATGTCAATGGCACAGAAAGGTGGTACGTCATTATTAATAATACAATTTTTGTTTGGAAGTAGCTGAGCGGGAAAGGGGAAATAAAACATGTATCAATACGCAACCACTGCACAAACTATAGTTGTAACACATACCATTTTTACTAAATATTAATTTAATTTGGGGAAATACAGTGGCACCCTACAAACAGCGACAATATGCAATCTCCATAATGGGAAAAAAAAATCAACGGCACAGAAACCTTGTCATTTTTTTGTAATAAAACATTTTTTGTTTTGGAAATTAAAAATGTAATGCCAGTTCGGTATACAGGCGTCAAAAGTAAACGTACATGATGTGGACTGCCTCCATTGCGTTCGGTACCGTCAGACAGTAGTGTATTTGGAAGAGTGACTCTTCAGGAACTGATATTTCATGTTCCTTACAACCGTTCTTGAAGCATAACCTTATCAAACGATGTGTTTCTCAAACAGTTACTCCCTGCATTCTTTCTGCTTTTTCCCTGTAGCTTAAGGTAAAAAAACAAGAGACCCTTATGGGTTCCGATAAATATGTGGCCGTACTGAGCTCGTATTGAAAAAAGAAAATCAAGTACCTTCACTCCGAATGCAAATACATTGTTTATTTGGCAACAACATATCAGCAGCTATTCATGAGAACCGCTACTCCCGTACACATGCAGAAGTGATGTGTGTACGAAACAGTGCAGGTCGCTGGCTCAGATTCCAAACTGTACAACACCAGTCTGACCGCAGTAATGTTGTTTATGTATTGTAACATGGACGCAGTAAGTTCATGTCGTACAATGAGTAGCAAGTCCCACTGTACCGTATGACAGTGGTAACAAGAATACACCACTGTTTGACTTTCTACTGCCACATCTCATTAACGCTCACCTTTCGACGTGTACAACAGAAAACGAAATAAAGATGCCGGGCATATCGAAAGATTATGACACACTTCACGCTGTGGCACAACCAATCGGTGAAAGCGCAACATGGTCGCGGGCAGAAAGCCACGGATTAGTCAATTGAAATGTTCTCCATGGAGCGAACTGGGAAGTGTGGCCGCGGAGCGGACATAGATATCACTAATTTTTTGAGACATACTTTTAGATCGTTTTTAAGGAAACTAATGGACGGATAGTCACAAAATTTATAAAAGAATGCTTTCGCGACCAAGCCCCTGCTTCTGCTGCAAATTTGGTGCACATCCGTCCAGCGGTTTGGCCTGTAGCCGTGCGCAAAGTTTTCCCCCATTCAGTCTATGGGGAAAAAAAGATGTTTTGGGACCCCCCTATAACTTTGCCCCCCCCTGGACCAAACATCACCAAACTTTGCCAAAAAAAAATCAGAGTGGCCCATATACTTTTTTTGCAAAGTTTGGTGAGGATTCGTCCAGGGGGAGCAAAGTTGTAAGCCACCCAAAAAGTGCTTTTCAAATGGAAACAGCAACTTAACCATAACTACACAGCCACTACCGTGTATGCGATTTTACATGTTTTCAACCATGCAGAAATATATGCTATTATTGATCAGAATTGCTTATGAAATTGGTGTATTCTTTCCTTTTATTTATGATGAGTTATCTATATTTACTATGTGTTATATATGGTAATATCAGATCTGAAAGTATCAAGTAAATATGGATAAAGCATAATTTTAGAATTGTCCTGTGAATTGGTTGTGCAAGTATTTAGAAACATATTTGACTTTTAGATGCCATGAGAATACACTGGCACACAGATCATGAAAGATGAGTACATATATTTGTTTGACTAACATAGCAGATATCTTATGATAAGATGCATGAATGTATTATTCCTTTATCCATTTTTCTCTTTCATTTTACTTTGTGTCTTTTTTCTTATTTATTTTTTAGCTGTTCTTTACTTTACAGAACTTCGACTAATACATGCAACATTATTTGCATCATGGAGAGTTATCGTTTTTTACAGCAGTCTCAACCCCTAGATTTGAGTTGGCTTACTTATGATGTCATTGTGTGTGAGGTCAAAAGGGCATGCATCACATCACCCCCCTCAAAGCAGCTGAGCCAAACCAGGAAGTGTACATGAAACGGAGCACATACACAAACATTACTTTGTTAAGGATAAACATGGGTCGCCTACCATAGCACCTAGAAATCCTTTTTCACACTGTAGGTGCTACTTTTGCATGTAAGCTGTCTATGTTGCTGGCAAAAATAAAGCATGAACATTTTGATCATTCATTTCACAGGCAATAGTTGCACATACCATCATTTTTATTTCTTGCAAACTGCGTATTAAGCGCCTAGAAATCTATTTATAGGTGCGAAGAAAACATAAATGAAAAAATGCCTTTTAAATGAAACAGATTAATTCCTACCACTGGTAATTGTTTAAATATATGAAGTTGGATATTTGGAGAAAAAAAACTTTTAAATAAATGTCCAGCACAAAGTAGTAATGACAGTTTTGGCTGAATGGGCAATGGTCTTGATTTTCAGTTTATTAGTACATGTGCAAATCATCCAAAGTCTACATTCGTGCTCTTTGAGGTCCACCTAAATGTGAGTTCATTTTTTTGCCTCCCATTATGTGTAGGGTAAGGTCTTCCAGCGTGTAAGTGTGGCCAGTGCTCAAACTTGGGCCTTAGGGTAAAATGTGCTACAGTTTAAGATTATTGGAGGCAGATTATGGTTCAAATACAGGCGGATTCCCCACTCTGAACTCTGGATTGGCTGTTAATCATTGCTTGAGCTGTGCCAAAAAACACAGTATTGATGTAAACAAAATGTGAGTTTTAGATTTATGCATACTAACAGGATAGCTGTGTCCTCCTCTTCTGCGTTAGATGTCGTACCGTTCTGGGTAAACCCATACATTACTGAAAGCAAGGCAAAACTGTTGTTCCCCTCTGGCCAAACTGTCAGGGAGGAAGCAGGGGTCATCCTGTGTTCAGTTTGACTCAGGCTTTGTAAACTGGGCCTCTGATCCATGTTGTTTTGCAACTGTGCCACTGGTGCCATCAGTACATATTCTTAATTTTCTTCCTCAGGGCGGCTTGCCTCAGACACGTTCCTATGGCTGACTTCAGTAGTTGCAGGTTTGTCACTAGATTCACAGTAAAACACATGAGCATACAATCTCTGGATACCACAGACTTCTCTGAGCTCATACAAGAGTTTTAGAGAGTTGATCTTACCAAGACGCAACTGCTTTGTGTGTGACTCTGACCCCCGCATTCCTGGCTAGCTCTAGCTCCTTGGAACATCCACATCTGCAGACTGCCCCTGGGTGGCAGCGTCGTCCGTTATAAATCAACATAACATAACATACCAGCTGGCCATTGCTTTGATTGGGGATTAGCTTGTAATAAAGGAAAAGATGACATTGGGCCTCATTACAAGTATGGCGGTAAGGCAACAATGGCGCCGATATCGCTACCGGCACCGTTGCTACCGTACCGCCATACTAGGAGTTCTGCACGTGGGTGCCCTTGCAGCCACCAGGTCTGACCTGGTAGCCATACCGGCACCCGCCAGCAGAACATGATGGTAGCACCGGTACCATAATTAACGGTACCGGTGCTACCACACTCCCCATTCCCATTGAGCCCTATGGGGCGGAATGAGGATGGAGAGTCCCTTATTACCGGCACCCGCGAATGGGCAATTACGGGGTCAGCCAAACTCGGCATGACCTGGTAATTGCCCATTCGCTGGTGCCAGAAAAAAATTGATACCGGCGGCAGCCTCGTAATGAGGCCCATTATTTTCAAAGTGAGGGCACTGAGCAAAGCCAAGGCATCTGCAAAGTTCTGCTCTGAAAGGAAATCGGTCAGCTTCAAGGCGCTGGCTGCAGTTGTTACTCTTAATTCAGTGTTTAGCACATCACAGGAGTGAAATTCCATGTGTAGCAATTATCACAAGTGTTGTGAAGATGAGGCGGACACAGGTAAGTTAGATAAGTAGATTTATTTAAGTTAATAAATCAGAAAAGAAGACCCCACATCTCATGGCCTCCCTTCCCTTCAGCTCTTTCCTCCAACTGTCTCATTTAGAACCAAACAAGAAACCAGCATCAACATTCCAAGTGACATCATAATGTACTTTCTCCTCACTAGAGATCTCCTCTCTAAAGGAGATGCACTACAACACATCTCCCTTCATTATTTTTTTTTTTTTTTATATATATATATCTGATCGCCTTTTACCTTTCGGCATGTTACACTAACACCGTCTCATTTCATACAATAGGTTTAACTCAAACATTTTACACTAACTAATTCACACTATAAAACTTGTCTAGAACAAACGCCATGGGTGGCACAGTTGCCATTCCCTTCTTCTTCCTCCTGGGTATATCCCCACTTATGGCTTTCACACATTTCCTCTCCTCACAGATGCCACTCTATCTTTACTCCACACTTGCCCTCCAGCAACTCGCACAGCCCCTTTCATGACTGCCACCACTCTGACAGGATCCGAATAAAGAGATTCCCCCTTTCTCCTTATCACTGCTTTCTTTATCCTAATCCAGTCACCACACTCCACACGCAATTCCTTCTTTCCTCTCCTCAAGTTTTCACGCTTGACCCAATTTGATTTTTTTTCCACTAACGATCTTCTCACTTCTTCCACAACAAGATCGGTCTCCCTACATCTTCCCAGCCATGGCGGACAAGCCATGGAATATGGCTTCCTTCCCCTCATGAGCTCAAACGGGCATAGACCGGTTGTAGAATGCGGCGCCATCCTCAGAGCCCACATTCTATTTTGTATTAGAGCTAGCTTGTCTAAACCACACTCCTCTCCCATACGTACACTCTCCATTACACACCTATTCATTCTCTCAACTACACCATTTGACTCGGGATGGTACAATGAAGTTCTTTTGTGACCAACCCCACACTTCCTCAAATAGTTAGAAAATTTTTCTCCAATAAACTGGGGACCATTGTCGGTCAACACGGTCTCAGGCAAACCTTCACTTGCACAGATTTCCTGCAGAACCTTTATCATACTTTCACTCGTGATCTCCCTCACGACCTTAAAATCCACCCATCTGGAAAACAAATCCACTACCAAAACGATATACTTTCCCCGGGCATAACCCAGTTCCACGGGACCTAGTATATCCATGGCTATATCACACCATACCCTGGATGGGAGACCCACATCCACTAAAGGTTGCTTTCTGGCCGCTATTCCCTTTCCACTCTCAACACAAAACTGACAATTTGCTAAACGATCTTCCACCTCCTTGTCAAAACCCGGCCACCAATAATCTTCTCTTAACACTCCTTTGGTCTTGGTAACTCCAATATGACCGCTATGTGCTAAATCTAACACTTTCTTCCTTAAACCTATCGGTACCACCGCTCTACCCCATCTGAACAAAATTTTATCATTTACAGACAATTCATCTTTCACTTCCCAAAATGGCTTCACTCCTTCTGCCAATTCCACCTTATTTGGCCATACCGTGGTTTCAACATATGTGATCACCCTCCTTATGATGCTATCTCTCTCCATTTCATCCAACCACTCCTGCTTGGATACAATGCCATCAGTGTTGACAAACACCAATTCCATTTCCTCACTTCCCATACTCTCGGTTGCTGCCACCCTTATCCTTGATAAACTGTCGGCTAAAACATTTTCCTTCCCGGGAATGATCTCCATTCTAAAACAATGTGTCTGCATCCTGGTAACCCACCCTGCCACTCTCCGGGATACTTTGTCAAGACCCTTATTCTCAAAAATTTTTCAATTTAGGAGAATGCCATTTGGGCTGGCGTCCGCTTCATCAGTATTTCAGAAGATCATGGATCGTTTGTTGAGGGGACTGAAGGGAGTGTTCTGTTTTCAGGATGATGTGTTGGTGAGCGGTGTAACGATGGAAGAACATGACAGAAATCTACGTAAGGTTTTGAGGATATTTGAGGAGAGAGGCATTACTTTGAGAGGTGAGAAATGTGTGTTTGCAGTGACGAAAGTGGACTATCTAGGACATGAGGTGTCGGGGGATGGTGTTAAGCCCAAGGAAGATATGATTAATACCATTAAGAGTGTTGAGAAACCTAAGAGCAAGAATGAGCTGCGCTCTTTTTTAGGAATGACGGAATTTTATCACAAATTTGTGGTAAATTATGCGGACAAAGTACAGGAGATGAGAAAGATTCTCAAGAAGGGTGCTGATTTTGTGTGGAATAACCAGTGTGACAGGGAATTTAACAGGATAAAGGAAGAAATAAATATGGCTGGTCCATTAGGGTGTTTTGACACGAGGAAGTTAACCATGATCACAGTTGATGCTAGTGAGAGTGGACTGGGAGCTGTGTTATCTCAAAAGCAAGAAGATGGTTCTGAAGAGGTAATCGCCCATGCCTCGAGGGGTCTCAAGGGAGCGGAAGTAAGATATTCGGTACTGGAGAAGGAGGCTTTGGCATGTTTTTGGGCTGTAGAACGTTTCAGAAATTTTGTGTGGGGTGTAGAGTTTGTGTTGCGAATTAAATGAGTTCGAATCCGCATTAGTGAAGCTAGATAAACATTTTAACCCAAAAAGAAGCACAATTTTGGAAAGGTACAATTTCCGGATGCGCACACAAGCTCAAAGTGAATCTGTTGAGGATTATGTGACTGCTTTGCGACATTTGGCTCTTACATGCAAATTTCATGCGAATGGGAATCCTCGTCGCCATTGTTGTGAAGATGAGGCGGACACAGGTAAGTTAGATAAGTAGATTTATTTAAGTTAATAAATCAGAAAAGAAGACCCCACATCTCATGGCCTCCCTTCCCTTCAGCTCTTTCCTCCAACTGTCTCATTTAGAACCAAACAAGAAACCAGCATCAACATTCCAAGTGACATCATAATGTACTTTCTCCTCACTAGAGATCTCCTCTCTAAAGGAGATGCACTACAACAACAAGCAGCCAACTGGTCAGTGAGAATGTCAATGTTCTAGTAAATGGGGCTCATTACGACCCGGGAGCTAAGGGATTACCGGTACCAGTAAGGGCACTGGTGCCGGTAATCCCTTACCACCCTATTCCGAGGTCGCTATGCGGGTCCTCCCTTAATGCCTGGTTTTACCAGGTATTAAGGACAGGACCCGCAAAGGGACTTTGGCGGTAATAACGGTACTGCAATTTGCGGTACCGTTATTACTGCCTTCCCCATTCCCATTGAGCCCTATCGGGCAAAAATGGGAATGGGGAAGGGCCATGGTGAATGGGGAATTACCGCCCCCGCCAACCTTTGAATGGGGCGGTAATTGCTCCATTCACCATGGCGGAATCGGTAAGGTTCCGGCGGCAACCATGGCACTAATAGCGCCATGGTTACCGCCTGGGTCGTAATGAGGCCCAATGTGTTGAAAGCTTTCAGGTCATTTTTGAACACTCTAGTTGCAACCACAGTGACATCAGAATAACATGAATGCATGCCGTGAACTGGGAAGTGTCTGTTAAGGCCTGAATAGCCCCTGCCATTGTAGCCCGAGAGACTAGAAGTGATGCAATATGCTTAACTACTTTGGAGTGTGTTTCGAGATATGAATCTTCACTACTACATGCTTCTTATCAAATCTTCTGCAAATGAGCCAAATACAGACCCAGTTTTCAAGTGTAATGGCTTCAAATTGATGCATGGCCAGGGTAAGAATGTTCATTGTGATTGAAAAGGTGTGATACATAGAAACCCACAACTTCTGACTTGTGCGTTTACAGTGAACATGGTTGGGACCTCAATGTCAATGTGGCTGCATGAAGCATTGAAGTTTATGCATGATAGGAACCATTTGATAAGCTGTATACCTGACTGCGGATTTTTGCCACAGGTGTAACATGGAGTTTGCATTCAGTGCTGTTCTCAAAGGAATTCACTTGTCCAGCTTGTGTGGAAACCAAATGAGTGGAATCATTGCAGTCACGTAAAGAGTAAAGTTTCAATTCAGGATTTGAAGGTGAAGCACATACATGGGTGCATGGTATAATATATTCTTCTCTAACCCAAGTGTTATTAATCAAGTGCACATTTCCCCAGGAATGTCGTTTCTGACAAAACAATAGAAGGTGTGGTTTGTATGGGTATATTCAAAGCACCATGCAAAATCCAAGTGGACTCTAAAGGTGTCCGGCAGATGATGCCACAAAGCTTCTCTTGAGCACACTGAGCAAAAGCAATGTAGAACTTTACATTGCCTGGGATATTGAAACAGTGGACAAATTAGGCACATCCTGTACTCAGATGGTCCAGAAAGTCTGTTACAACGGAAAGACTTACTACTGATTCTTGATAGCTTCTAATAATGGACAGGTCATTTTGAACCAATCCCACTACATCTGTAATGCCATCCCTTTGTGCATAGAAGCTCTGCTCTAGTGCTTGTACATTAGAATCTGAAGAATGGAATCCCTGCTACTCTGCCTCACTTTCAGTCAGCAGGATCTGCATTATTGCTTGGGACCAAGTGTGCGTGTTACCTGTCATGGATGCCTGCCTCTCCTTGCAAGGCAACTTAGGGTCAGAGGTCAGTATCTAAGGATTGCATCACTTCATTCAGGTGAGATTCTAAATGCATTCTTTGACACAGTTTACATATGGATATGGCTTTAGATAGTGAAGTTTTGTGGGAGTTCCAAACACAAGATGGGCCTATACTGGTCCTTGCTTTTCTTGTATTGCATTTGTCTACTTGAACGCCCCATAACACAGGTCTACCTGACACATGGGCAACATGCTTGGTGCCATTGTGTTTCTTTTCTTCTCTGTATGATTGTCTGATGCACTCCAGAATTGACCTTCTTCATTGTTCAAATCAGGATAGAAACTTAGGTTAGCATTACTGCATGTTGTGGCGAACCAGAAAGACTTGTACCAGTAGCCATACTTTAATACAGGAAGTTTATGTAAAACAAAGAAAACACCTTACTGACCCTATTGATAATTGAGAGGTTCCCTACCCAACAAAACTGAACTAAGAGTTCTCGTCAGGATTCGTCAAAAATAATAAATCTTGTCCTCTGTCCGCATCCTGACTACTAAACTGGCCCTACCACTTAAAGAAAATAACGTAAAAGGGAAACAAGGTAAGGTGGGTTTCCCTCACAGTTCTTTTTTCTGAGGCCTCCCAGTATTTCCAGGAATCTCTCAGAGTTTCAAGTTTCACAATTATTTACAAGTGTCCTGACTTTATCAGTTTGTGTACATCTTGTCAAAGTTCCAAATAAAGAAAAAGTTTTCCTCCTATAAATATGCCATAAACTCCCAAGTTCACATAAAAGTGAATTTTTTTTTTTTATTCTTTTGACTTCTATTTCAGGCTGAACCTGTAATTTTGTCAAAAAGATCGGCAGATTTAACCCTCCGAGATTCTACGAAAAAATCTTCGAAAATTGGCTTCTCTACAGATCGAAGTATGTCCTTTCACAGACTGTGAGTGCGTTTCAAGTGCAATTGTCCAGGAGCTCCTTTAGGCTGGTAGTGATGAAATAGCTTCAGTGGGAAGAGCTTCGTTTATCTGTTTAAAAGCCAATCCAATGAGGTTTGCCATGGCCATGGTCCACCGGGTGGCTTCACCTGAGATTAGTCTATTCCATATGTTGTCCTCTTCGAACATCCAGGGATTTGTGATCAGCGGCGATAGGTAGGTAATTCTGTTCTGTTTGGTGTGTGGACAGATTAGAACCAGGTGCCTGATCGTTTCCACAGTGTCCACGTTTTTGCATAACCTACATACTTGATTTTCTGCCATACCTCGGATGGCGAGTATTTGTTTTGTGGGAAGTATATTTAGTCTCGCTTTCATAAACAAGTGTCTTTTTTTCTTTTCTGGGAATTTGCTGACATATTTTATAGGCACCTTTGGTTTATTGAACGTAGGCGGAAGATGTTGTAACAATTTGTTGTCTGCTGCTAACTCTATGGTTTTAATCCAGTCCATTTCCTGTAGTTTACGCTTGATTTTGTCGGGATTTTCTTTTAAGTCTGTTTCCGTGCACATTATTTGCGACAATCTTTCTTTTCTGGTTTCGGCCCACTTTTTGAATACGGTGCAATTTCCGTTTACCATTTCTTCTTTGACTACAGCATAGATTGGAAGGGAGTCTGCCAAAATGATTTTTCTAAATAACCTCATTGCGCTGACGTCGACTATCGAGGCCAGAGATGTTAGCCCAAGTTCCCTTCTAATGGCCGCAATTGAAGTTGATTTGGGCAACCCCAAAACAGATCTCCAAACCGTACCTTCTATTTTGTTCCATATGTTCTCCGGAATACATAGAGAGGCTTCCATTCCGCTTGTCAGCGAGGGGACTAATTTCATTTTATAGAAATTGATTGCCGGAGTTAGGGTGAATTTGCCAAATTTCTTATCTAGTTTTCTCATTTGCGCTATCAGGCTCTTTGCTTTGTCCCAGAGTACTGTTTGCATAGCTTTGTCTGTTGTTGTGTTGTCTAGTTCGAACCCCAAATATCTGATGTTTTTTACTTTTTCAATTTTTATGTCATCCAGATACCATGACTCCGTTGTTGTTGGATTCTTTCGATGTTTCTCAAGGATCATGATTTTTGTTTTATTTTTGTTTATCTCCAAGCGGTTTTCTTCTGTGTATTTTTTCAGATTTGTTAATTTCTGTTGTAATCCCACTTTGGTCTGGTCGATGAGAATCACATCGTCCGCATATAGGAGACGGGGAATAGTTGTTTTCCCTAATTTCGGTGGAAACGTTCTGATCTCATTTTCCGAATATTGCAAATCTCCCAGAAAGGCGATGAACAGTGCGGGCGCAAGTGGACAGCCCTGTTTTACGCCCCTTTTTACTTGAATTTCATCTGAGAGTGTTCCCTGTTGGTTTAATTTCACTCTTACCGTTGTATTTGAGTGCAGCGCGATTAGGGGATCCAGCACCGATCTTGGGCATTCCCACACGTCCAATTTTTTCCATAGCATATTTCTGTCCACTTTGTCGAACACTTTTGACATGTCCACAAAGGCCAGGTATATTTTTGGTGCCCCTTCTTTGATTTTTGCTTTGAAAATATTTATTATCAAGATGTTGATTGCTATCGTTCCGTTTTTCTGGAAACCTGTTTGTAATATATCTTTGCATTTTGACGATCTTTCCCATATCCGCAGATGGTCCAGAATGAGGGAGGAAAAGATTTTCCCTATAATGTCTAATAAAGCAATCGGTCTATAATTTGCGGGGTCTTCCCGACTGCCTTTTTTATAAATTGGAACGATGACTGCTTTTAACCAGGTCTCTGGAATTTGTTGGGATTGTTCGCAGATCTCAAAAATCTTTCCAATCAATTTTGCCCAATCTTTTGGGAATTCTTTTAAGATGGTATTTGTCAATCCGTCCGGGCCGGGAGCTCTGGATGTTTTCAAGCTTTTTATTTTTTCTTCGATGTCTGCCACATTGGCTATCGACACCCAAGACGTATTTGTTACAGATTTCAGTGCTTTTGCCGAGTTCTGGGGTTCCTCAAATTCCTTCGAAATGTACTCCGTCCATTTTGCTTCTAATTAAGGACCAGAAGTCGCTAGATTTATTGGTAATCAGCTTTTTCATCGTTTCTTCTGCGTCCAACTGGTATTGTCTCGCTTTTGCTTGTTTTCTCCAGGAAGTATATCTTTTTACTTCCAATTTCCAGTTTGACCAGTCTTGGGCCAGATTTGTTTTCTTTGCCTTTCTTTTTAGTTGCCGTCCTAATTTCCTTTGTTCTACCAATTCTTTGTTGTATGCATGGGCTGCCTGTAGTACAGCCTTTTTTCTGGCAAGTATTGGTTTCTGGTATGGTGCAAGGAGTGGTAGATAGTCTGGTTTCTCAATTCTTTTTATTTGAAGGTTTGCTATTACTTTTTCATCCCACGCTGATTTTATTTGTTGAATGTTTGCCTCCGTTATGCGCAGACGGGTTTGTTGCACATTTGTTTCAAGTGTAGCTTTGTATACAAGTTTCGTTGGTCTCCGGCCATACCACTTACAAGTGAGTAAGTTATGGTCACTGTTGTTTGTTTTCAGTACTTTAAAGCTCACTGTGTTTGCTGCCAATCCAGATGATACGAAGATATAATCTAGGGTTGCTTTTGACGCTCCCCTTTCCCAGGTCGGGATATTCACTTGATTTGGGAAGAGTGTCGCTATGTTTTGTAGATTTCTGGAGCTTATTACTTCCATCCAGGCTTTTCCACGTTCTTGTGTTGCAGTTGTCCCTGTTCTCTCTGTTTCTTCATTACAGTTGGCGTTTAAATCACCACATACCATGATCTCGATATCGTCGAAATCTTGATACAACTGGTCGATAGTTGCGCTCATTGTAGCACAGAAAGCCTTTGATGTCGTCCGCTGGGGGTTCCAATAGCAATTTATAATTGCCAAGGTGTTTCTTGTGGCGCGCTTGCCCTTTCCCATGGGGGGAGACCATGTGGAAAGGGTCACCAGCATTTCGTATGCCTCTCTCCATTTCTTTGGAGGTTCCAGTCCTAGGCCGTTTTTAATGGCTGTGAGCAAACCGGACGATGGTCTTCCTAAAGGGCCTCTAATTGCTGCCGAGGTTTCTAAGCAGAATCCGTCCAACGTGGGTTTCTCAAGTAGCCACGTCTCTTGGAGGCATACTATGTCAAATATGCCCAGATCAACGTCCCCCGGCATTGTTAAATGGTTATGCCCTCTGGTATTCCATGAGCCTACCTTGTAGTGGTTTTTATCGGGCCGTTCCTCAAGGGATGAAACCAGTATTGGTGTCTCGAGGCTCCGCCCTATTTGCTGCTATTTTTGGGATTTCTTTAACCAGGTAGATGTAAACCAGTCCCACGGTCCTCTCGGCGATCTCGATTCCTGTGTTTTAGCTAAGGTCTTCTGAAGTATTGCTTCTCCTCTGGAGTGCCTAGTTAATTGTGGAGATTCCTCGTTTTTTCTGCTTTTATTGTTAGATCTTCGTTCATGTGGGTCGCTACTACTTTCTTGATGACTACTTAGACGTGGTTTGATGTTTCCCCACTTTGAGGCCCCATCCCGATTCCACGGCGCATTTCTTCGACTGTGTTTTAGATCTTCACGAATATGCTTGTCATCCCTCTTTTCATTCCATCGACTGTAAGGATATAACCTTTCCATTTTTGAATGGTAATGTATGTTCTGTTTATTGCTTTTTATTGGGTTTCTGCCTCGCTCCTCCTGCTGCGGGTATGTTAGCTCTCTCAGGTGGAAGCCCATATCTTTCAACTCTTCAAATACTGATTTATCCAGGTGCGTTATGCTCTCATCTTTTATATGTAAAAACGCTTTTGCTATCTTGCCCCTGTGATACGGTTCGACCAGATCTAGGTCCTTTGTTCTGAGGCCCCTAAGAGTTTTAGATTTTTTCAGGATCTGCAGAACAGTTGGCCGGTTTAGAATTAAGTTGTCTTCTTTAATGGCCTGTTGCTCGAGTTTAAACAATCGGGTTTTGCCTCTTTCTACTGATTCCATTTTCCCGTTTCCCCTCGCGGGTGCTTGCTTTCTCGGGCTACTTCTACTTCTTAACCTCGCTCTTTGTGGTATTGCTTTATTGTCTTTCTCGATTTTGCTGTTATGTTTGTTAACGTCTCCTTTTTTGGGCGATTTTTCCCTTCGCTTCACTGGCTCCCAATTTTCTTCATCGTTACTCGGAGGTCTTTTTTCTTCTATGATGTTTTTTTCCTCCTTCCTTAATGTGCCAATAGGGGCGACGGTTGGCACCTGTGTAGTCATGTTAGTTCGAATCTGTTTATCATGTTGTGATATGTTCATCAATGAGGAATCTAACATGAACTCTTCCGCCGTCCTAGGTGATCTCCGATCTGAGGATTTCGGGGAGGCCTGAACGTCTAGAGTTTGGGTCTCATCTTTCTCTGCCTCTATTTTGTTTGGATTTTGAACCAACTGTGGTGGTCTTACCTTAGCATCCCAGGAGGGTGTATGTGAAACTCTCGGTATTGCTGATTTATTTTTGGTCGATGATAGATTTACAGAGCTCTTCTCCATAATGACCTCCAGGCCGTTCAGCTCATATTCTGATTTTTGACATTTGTCTGCCACCTGCTTACCCCCTTTTAGGTCTTGCGTTATTTCCAAGTAATTTTTTTGTTTCTCCAAATGTTCAATTTTCCTTTCTAGAGTCTCGATTTTATTTTCCCACAGGATCTCTTGAATGCTTTTTTGTGCTTCTACCGCTGTTATATAGCTTTCTACATGAGCCATTTTTGCTATCATATTGGAGAGCATTGATGTATTGTCCTGGATTTCTTCTTTTAGTGCTTCGTATAACTTGCAAAAGGGTGTTAAGACAATTGACATTGCCGACATGATTGTAGTCATGTCCGGTTTTTTGGTTGAAGAGTCTTTATGAATAGCCATGGCAATGTCGCTTAACCGTCGATTTTTTTGTGATGACTGTGTTTTTTCTGCTTTTTTTGGCGTCTCCGGGATTTGGGGACCCAGGCAATCCATTTGGGAGATGTTAGCCTGCTCTATTACTTGTCGGCCCATCCAGGTTGTTTTCGGGTTTCGTTTTGTGTCCTCATTTCTTGTTACAGTCTCTGGGGAAATTTGGAGTCCTGCAGTCAGATGGGGTTGCATCCACGCCAGCCGCATGACTTTTTCATTACTTATTTGGGGTAGATTTTGATTTTCCTTCACATGCTGGTTTTGGGTGCAACATTCTCTGATCGCCTCTGACTCCCCTCCGTTGTTACCTTCTGCGGCTGTTTTTTGCGTGTTATTTGCGTCCCGGGGGTTATTTTCTGGGTCCAACTAAGTCTCTATACCTGGTGACTCAGGTTTTCTGATCTGAGATTGGGTGTCACCCTTTATTGTGGCACAAATTTCACTTTCGATCCTATTGCTGTTTGTTACACTTTCTATGTCATTTGCATGTTTTTCTGGCTCTCCGACCTTTATGGAGATTTTCTCTGTTTTTCTTACTTTCGACCCTGGCATAGATTCTTGTAACGCTTCCAGCATCTCTGCGTCCGATACCTCTGAGTCCACTATTAATTTTCGTTTATACTGTTGGGTAAAGAAAGTTTTTAAAGGGCAGGATAGTAGCGGTGCCGGCAGCTTAGTGGTTGAAAGTCTTTTTATTTTTATCGCGTTTCCTTCCACTCTACTTCTCTGAGTTTGATCTTTCAAAGTCTTCTTATTTGCTTGAAATATGGACTTCTTTCGCGGGGTCTGACTTTTCTTCGATTTCACTTTTTTCTTTTTTTGTTGGTTTCGGCTTGTTTTTACTTGCTCATAATCAGTTTCCTTCGTTGAGTCTTCCTGGTCGGTTTGTCTATTATTTGCGCCTATTATTTCACTCTCTGTAAAAACTTCGTCACTTTCTGAGAGTGATTCAGCGAGGCTTATCTCCACCGAACTCTTTTTGGCCTTTGGAGTTTTTCTATCCGGTTGTCTCCTCTTTAACGTGCTGGATTTACTTTGATCCAAAGACTGCTCATTATATGTAGAGTGGATCATCGCTTTAACATTTTGTGTTTTCTGCACTAAGTCCGATTTGTTTACTATGTCCAGCTGCGGGGATGGTAACTGTGTTTTTCTTTGGGCGCTGCTAGTATGATTTTCAAACTTTTCCAATCCTTCATGCGCCGACAGTTGGCTACCTAGCTTACAGTGTTCCTCAGGGGGTAGGTGGTCTGACGTGTCAGGTGTGATTTTGTTCATGATGATTACGTCCAAATTCGTTGCCTCTTGACTATTATGTCTGCTGTGACTGATTTCACCAGTCTTTTGGCAGGGGGGCCTATGTTCTTTGGGTCCCTTTGGTTCTTCCCATATTGGCTCCCGATGGAGGTCTTGTTCTTTTGATGTGGTTTTTCCAGGAAATTTTCCACCCGGAGTTATCAAAACTCCGTCCAACCCTCTGCTCCTATCCCCGCCCCCCGCACCACAGCTAAGGCCCCGCAAAGGTTCCGATGCAGGCCATCCTCCGATAGCTACTGCGTCCTCACCCCTCGTCACCAAGACGGTATGCGAGCCCCTCGCTGCGGCGCATGCGGGCGGGACGGGCGTGATGCCTACCTCGTCTGATGACTCGTTTTGAGTCATGAAGTCCATCTCCTCGGCCTCGCTGGCGATCCGCTCGTGTGTGGCTGCCTTTACCGAGCGGACTTCTCTGGGCACTCGATTGATCCCCCCGTTTCGCCCCGCGAGGTCTGCGAGGTCCGCCGGATCCAAACGCTGTTGGATGATATTCAGTGCATACTCCTTTGCCGTCGACGGGGGCGGCGCCCATAGTGCAGGTAAACCCGTCTGTGATAGTTTCTGGGGTTTCCACTGAGTCTTAGTTGACGGCTTACCTCTAGGCTGTTTCAGAGTTGTTGCATCTCTCACAGACTCTGCTGATGCTTCCCTTTCCGGGATGATGATGTTTGACGGCAGCAAAGACTCGTCCTCTACTGTTGGGTCCCGCTCCAGCTCCAACTCCAATACTGGCATCACCAACAGCGGTCGTGCTTTTGGCCGCACCTCTGGTTCCATTCTACGCTTACTACGCGTCTGCAGCGGACTGCAGCAGACTGGCTCACACCTCGGCTCGCAGCTCCGCTCACCGCTCCGCGGTGTTCTGGGGTTTAAAACGAACTTCCTCACACAATGATGTGGTCTGACTACAGGACTGCAGCAGACTGGCTCACACCTCGGCTCGCAGCTCCGCTCACCGCTCCGCGGTGTTCTGGGGTTTAAAACGAACTTCCTCACACAATGATGTGGTCTGACTACAGGAGTGAAGTGAATTTTCATATTGATCAAAGTTCCAAACAAAGAAATGGTTTTCCTCCAATACATGTCATAAACTTTCAACTTTCAACAAATGTCAATTCTTTCAGTGATCGTAGATGAAGGGATATTGCTTTAATCCCCCTGCACCAACTACGTGGTTCTTTCACCACAAGATTCCACTTTTGATTGGTTATGTTTTCCCTTTGGGATGATTCCTTACTTGCTTTATAGGGCCCCCATGACTCCCTTGGTTCTCATGTTTCCAGTTGTTCACTTGATTCATAGGGATATGGATATCCCTTCCTACTACATATTTCTCTTGTGTTTTGGGGGGGCTTTGAGCCATTTATGATTCCAATGTTTGGGTTTTTAGTGCTCCCTTATCCACTGGTATTATTTATGCATGTCTCCCACTCTGGGTCTGTTTTAATCTTCTTAATATACCTTTCTCTAGGTGTTTGTGTATGGCTTTGAGCTATTTGGCTGGTTTCAAAGCACGTGTTTTTGCGGTAACCACTCTTGTTATGTATGTCCGTCTCCCTCTCTGGATCTATTTTAATCCTCTTTCATCAACTACGTGTGACTCTCCTCATGAAGTTTCAGTCTTGTTTGATTCTAGTTTCACCTTGGGATGATTTCTTACTTGCTTTATAGGGCCTTCCTGGCCCCCTTGGTTCTATAGTTCCCAGTTTCCCAATGGACCAAATGGAGAATGGGAACTTACCACTGTACCGCTACTAGTGATCTGGCGCTAATAGGGCCGGACCGAGTAGCGGTAATGCGATTTGCGCTGGTGGTATCCTGGCGGTATTACAACAGGAATACTGCCAGACTCCAGATGAGGCCCAATGTCTCAGTTGTAGGGAGTTCCTTAAAGGAATGGGAGTTCCTGTCCCCTGGAAGGGAGTCACTCCCAGTGAGGTCTCACTTTCCAAGACCGCTGGGGAGGGTTAGTGGGATCACCTCCCAAGCCTCAAACGGGTTGGCTCCCACCAAGGAAGAAGGGAAAAAAAGCACCAGATTCATCACTTAGTATTCTGGAGCTATACAATTTAAAAACTACATTAAATGTGGGAATCTGCATGCCGTGTGTGATGTCTGAACACGCTTGAACTGCCATATTTGTAGAACCGATGTACACCAAATATGAACAGTCCCCTGCCAATTGTGTTCAGTCATGTTTGAAAAGATCTATCTGTCAGCATAACTGAATTAAAAAAATGCATGTGCTGTGTACTGTGTGCCGCTGCAGGGAATGTGTACTGATTCTGAAACTTGTAATCCCCTTCTTGGTACTGCTTTAGTGACATAAATGGGAACTGTGCTTGGAATTCAGGACTATCATTTTGGAATGGTGTTGGAAAATATTCCCAAAAAGTGTATTTGGGCCACTAGATTGTCTCATGCTTGGCAAACAAAAATGCATTGCAAAATCTCACATAACACACATGGCAACCGATATCATGGAGGTCTTCAACATCATCAAAAGGATCAAACAATTTCCCACAAATGTGCAAATATCTGGGGCCTGGTTCTTAACAGTTCGCTGTATGTTCTGGATACAGGGTTACTGGATGCAAACAGTCTGGATTCATCAATCAGAGAAATTGTGTGAAACTGTAGCTGCTTGGCTGGACCATTACATGTTTAAAATGATGGCATCCACACATGAACCATGGTTAGAGGGCTGGAATTCATGGCTCCTAAAGCTCTCTCTTCTCTTACATGTATGAAAAACCTAAAGGCTTTACAACAACTTCTTTGCTTACAGGTGGTGTAGGAACCATGCTAAACAAATGTCCAGAAGTCAGTCAGATGAGAAATAAGGTGAGACTCAGCCCAGCAGAATAAAGTATGCTTACTACATTATATACATTCCTTCATGGCTTTAAAGACTACAGAGGATTTCTTATTCCAAATGGGCAGGCCCTCAGTACTTCCCTGAATTGATGTGTTGGAGTCAAGTGTGGCATATTCTGGATCATCTTGTATGTCAATCATCATCATCTGTCGAATACTATCTCTTCATCTTCAGGCTCCTTAATTGGAAGAGGACTGTTGCTTGGAAACTTTGCAGTAAATATTTAGATGGAGCAGGTTTCAGGTGGTCCACAGAAACTTGTTTGCTGACACTCTAGGGTGGTTTGTGTGCAGGAAAGGGGTTCTGGAACCCTTCAATCTGATTATTTGCAATACTGATCTGTGGGAAGGGCCAAATTGAGTCTTGTCATGGATATTCTCCAGGGCCCAGTCTCCCTCCTTGAGAGTGGCTTCAGAAGTGGTGGTGGCAGCTTCCACCTGGAGATAATCAGTCTGCAGTGTTTTTGCTGTAGAGGGGAGTGGGAAGAGTGTGTGTGCAGATCAGGCATGACATTTTTTCTCCCAAACAAGAGTTCAAGTAGTGTTTTCCCGCTACCTAGAGAATGGCATGGCAAATTATTTAAGCTTCTTATTACCAGCAGCACATTTTCCACCCAGTCCCCCTCTCCAGTGAAAGGATGCATTTTGTCAGGCACAAAATTTTGGAGTGATTCACCCTTTCTATTACACCATTGGTCTCTGGAGGAAAGATTAGATAAATGCAGTGCTGATCCCCAAGCCTCTACGGCCTTTCTCAGAGCCCCCGCCCTGTGAAAGCTGGACCATTATCAGCATGGAATGTCTGCATTGCTGTTATGGCTAGTACACCCTGTAATGCCTGTATGACTGATTTGCAGTCTGCCCTCTTCTGAGGGATCACCCAGGTGAACCTTGTGCGAGAGGCAACTATTACTAAAATATATTTCTACTTATTTAGAGCTGGTAGTGGGCCTATGTGGTCCAAATATTGAATCTCAAAAGCAGAATTCACTTTTCTTAAAGAGTTTCCCTTCGCTTTCTACTGTGATCCACAATCGTCTTCACACATGTGTTGCAGTTTGCTAGGTATTGTATATTTTTACCTATTCTCTCAAACCTGGCCACCAATATCTATCAAGAATCAGTTGTGTGTTTGCAGAAATTCCAACATGGGTAGATAGAAGTTCAGCATGAGCAGTAGCTATTAGCTTTTCCTGTTTCAGTGGGGATTGATCGTTGAATGGGATCTGCCCTTTCCATAGGAATTGTGACTTCTGCTTTTTCATTCTCTATTTCATAAATATAATTGGATGGAAAACCTTTTTGCCTGGGTAAAATACCCCAACATGGTTGTTTAATTGCTTCATCAAATGCAGTAGCTGAGCAAGCTATGGCTGCTACTGTCTTTTCACAGTGTGCTCGTTGGCATATTTGCCTGCCAATGCATTGCCAATATTATGAACATGCCCTTGTCTATGCGCTCTTGTATTCATCATCCATAATAAAGGGTGACTCTGTTTTATGTCCCAAACTTGATTCCAGAACTGTATGAAAGAGCCGGTTTTATGCCTATTGTCCATTGTATAATTCTTAATCCACCAAAGTGTTATGAGCCCTGACCATGTAGTCTGAATCTGAGACTACTAATATCAGCTTCTGTTAGTCTGCTCGGCATAGAGCCAGCAACAACCCATGTTATTCAGCAGTCTCAGTTGAAGTATCTCCTAGGTGTTTGGTTGCAATGTCAGAATGTATAGAGTTTTTGTCAAGTATGTAATGGCTGCATATTTGAAGGGATCCCAACAGCTGGAATTGCTGACCCATCACAATAGTACTTGAGTGAAATCAAATAATGGAGTTTCAGGTAACGTGGTGTCTGGCTCTGTTGTCATGGTCCATGTCAGGTAACACCTTATTTTTATTTCTGCTTGATATTGATAGTTTACATCCAGAGTATGCTGGGTGTCTGATCACTGCATCCATCTTGTGTGCAATTATTGTGTGTTACCCACACTAGCTTGTGTGGCAGCGTAAATTTGAACAACATTTTTCTTTATGTGCATGATTTTATTCACAGCCAAGGTGCACTCTTTTTGAATGATTTGAAATTCTGTGAATATGTTTTCCCCTCGTGTAAATCCCAATTCAGCAGTGGAATATACATGTGATTTATATGAATTGGTTTTGTATCGCCTAAATTATAAACAGTATATGTGAACGCATTGTCACCTGCCATCATATTCTTCCTTTCCTCTCCTTCCCCCAGAAGCTCACTGTCTCCAGAGCCCTGGTCCTCTCTAAGCTGGACTATTGTAACAGCCTCTATCTAAATCTGCCTGCCTCTACTCTTCGCCCTCTGCAACTTATCCAGAATAGGACCGCGAGAATTGTCCTTGGCCGCAAGCCCAGGGATCGTATCTCTCCAGGACTGAAATCTCTACACTGGCTCCCAGGGGCTGCGAGGATTAAGTTCAGAACCCTCTGCATTGTACACAAGGCCTTCTCGGGTCTGGGGCCGAAATACCTTCAACTCTCTCTTCCTAAATATCTTCCTTCTCGAGCTCTTCGCTCATCCGCCTCCAACTCTCTCAGGGTCAGTCGCTTCTCCAAGCAACAAGTTGGTGGCAGATCACTCTCTTCAGCAGGGACCTCTCTCTGGAATAGCCTTCCTGCCTCCCTGAAACTCGAGGAGAACTATCTCCGGTTCCGGAAGCACCTCAAAACCTTCCTCTTTGCTTCTGCTTTCTCTCTTCCTCTCCCCTGCTGAATTCCTGACCGAAATAGCACTGGTTACCTGGCCACCTTTTCTGATCTCTGTCCCAGGGCCCGTCAATTGCCCACCTGTACTGCCTCCCTGGCAACCCCTGCACCTGGGGACCGTTTTTTCTGTATCCCTACAGTCCCCTACCAGCACTTATGTCTGCACTTCCTTGCACTTGCCACTAGCTGGCCGTTTTATTTATCTTATTTATTCTACTTTGCCATGTACTGCACTTTCCCCTCTCCCTTCCCCCTGCGCACTTTTCCTTTCCACCCTTCCCATGCACTTGCGCGATCTGAATGACACCTGGCCTAGTAGGATCACTGTCTGTCCTCCCTTTGTCCCCCCCCTTGCCTCGTCGCGCCTTGAAACACTTGTGTATAGGCGCGTTATAAATGCCTTATCATATCATATCATATCATTTATATACACATCCTTGTCAGTATTCCTGTCTTGCAAAGGACCAGTTTTGTCATCAATGAGTACACATGCTGCAAATTGTCAGTGTGCTCTGTTTACCAGTGAGCCACTTTCGAATGTGGTTTTATCAAAGCATACAGTGGCTTCGCTAGCTCTTCAAAATTTGATATGTATGATCTGCCATAGTTTCGAAGACCTAAAATAGCCTGCAACTATCTGAGTGTGTTAGGCGGTCCAATTTGTGTGCACTTCTTGAGGAAATCAACTGACAAGCTTCTTCCCTCATCTGTGACTGTGAAACCCAGGAATTTGACCTCACAGTGTGTTATTTTAGATTTCTTGAAGTTAAAAAAAAACCTCCCCTTGCATCCTCTGCGCAGGTGGCCAGGAAAAGGTCATTGTTTTTGGATCCTGACCCTAGGGGTTGAGAAGCGAGGGAGAACCACCTCGGTTGGCGGGTCCCTGAGGATTGAGAGTGGGGAAGCCTTGGCCGAGACATGGTATCCCCCTTTTCCCATTGATGACAAACCCAGTCCTCCCCCAACCTTTCTGGGCTATTCTAAATCAGCCCTCCTCATTTTGCAGCACATGACCTTTAACAGTAGTGGGACAAAGAAGAGACGTCTAAGAGCAATGCACACCAACATTCTCCACTTTGTTACTGAGACGAGGAACCGGGCCTCAGAAGAGTGCCATTGTCAAGATCAGGCATGTCTTGCTAACACGACTAACTATAGTCAGGCAATTTGTGAAAAGGTCACACACCTGCAACCCCTTTACACAACTCAGATGCATAAAAGGTGTATGTGCAGGAGAGGAAGAGAAGACGCTGATGGAGCAGTCGAAGCCATGCTGCAGCCGAAGAAACACCTGCAGAGGCCGGAGCAGCTGAGGGGCCTGGTGAATGTGAAGTGGGAGCAGTAGCTCTGTGGCACAGAGGCAAGGAAAGAGAAGGAGGCCAGATGCGGGGTCGTACTTTGTTTCAATTAAGAGATTGCATATTCTCCTGTGGCGCTGCCATAGCACAGGAGTGTCTGAGGGTCAGAGTGAATCCCCCTGTGCTGAAGTCATCTAGTTTGTGGCCTGAGTGATGCAAAAGAAGATTCCAAAGTGAGCCGGTGAGTTTTTCAGACCGAGAAACCCAGTGTTACTGTAACCACGAGTGAAACGCTATTGTCTATAAAGCTGAACTAATAGAATGTAGTGGAGTGATTGCGTGCCTTGGTAAAGGAACAAGTGCATTTTCTAAAGCCTCTGAATGCTGTGAATTCTTTCTTTCTGAATCAATTCAGGTTTGCTGAAGTAGTCCCGAGCCTTGCAGGAGGGTTTTAGAAAGTCTTCAGCAATAGAATAAAACTACAGAAAACAACAGCTATTGAATACTGAACTATCAGGAAATATAAAGGAGGTTAATGTCTATTGAATACCAAACTCCAAGAGAACTTTGAACTGTACACGGAAATTTAATTGTGAAACAAACAAGTACAACGCCAAATGCTAAATGTATGTTGCACAATGAACAGATCCAAATCCTGAAACTGAATAGAATGAAGCACACAAAATACATTAAAATACTACATTAAACTATGAACTGCAACTGAATATTTTTCGATTTGGAAAGGGGTGTGTGACACATGATGGCAGAGATACGGGGTAGCTAAGGAGAAACCATAACCCAAAAAACAATTAAAGGGAAGCAAGTGAAAGTAACATGACGCACAGGAGTAAGTGTCAAGACATTGAAGTCTTGGGGAAGGGGACCCTGAGCACTGGCAAAGTTGGATTGTTGTGTTTGAATCTTGGGGAAGGGAACCCCAGGAGTGACTTTGAATTATATTGCTTTTAAACTGGAGAATGGTAAACTCCAAGACTCGTTTTCTTGAAACTTTCTTGTGCTTCTGCTTGTGCTTCTGCTTGGGGAAGGGGGAGCTGAGAGAAAACTGTGAGCAGGAAGAAGTTGAACACTGTTTATTTTGACTTTGACATCCATACACATTCATTTGTTCTAGTTGTGAGGGCAAGAATAGGTTTTAGACACAGGCAGACTATTACGTTGATCTATTTGACTCACACTTTCCTTAGGTTCGTTCAGGTAGTTAAATCCCACCTTAGCATAGGGCAAGTTAGGCCATAAACCATCCTGACATTTAAGTTAATAAATATATTTTATTTGAACTTTAAGTCTGTTGTCTGTGTCTTGCTTCAGGATGCCTTCCCAGCAGCCATTGTGAGAATGATTAAATCTACTTGCTGCAAGTGTTCATGTAATTCCTCATGAGTGTCATAAATATCATCTACATATTGACAGGAGCTAGGGATTTCAGCCAAACAACTCTGTATTCTGCTTGAGAAAGTGCTGGGCAAATTTGTATCGCGCTGCATTATTCATGTGAACACCAAATGACTTCCCTTGAATGGGAAAGCGGTGCATTTCTGGATTTTCTCACTAAGGGGTTGTGTGAAATATCCATTAGCTAGGTAAAGGCTTGTGTTGTATTTGCATCTGTGTAGTTTGGCTAAACGACTTGGGCTATGCTGATTATGAGCTGCCTCTGTCTTAGAATGTGCATTTAAAGTTGTATAATTTAATACTGGCTTAAAAACAGGCACAAACAGAGTATTATATGGGCTTGCTTGCTTTATAATTACCACTTGGTCCATTAATGTGTCCACTATGGTTTGTATGTGTGCCATTGATTGTGGCTTAATCGGATACTGGGCCTCATTACGACCCAGGCGGAAAGGGGTTAACGGTGCCGTAAAAGGTGTCGGCGCCGTTAAACCCTTACAGCCTAATTACATGGTCCCTTTGCTGGTTTTACCAGCCGTTAAGGAAGGAACCCGCAAAGGGAATTTCGAGGTAATTACGGTACCGCAATTTGCGGTACTGTAATTACCGCCTTCCCCATTCCCGATGAGCCCTATGGGGGCAAAAATGGGAATGGGGAAGGGCCAATGGTGAATGGGGAATTACCGCCCCGCCAACCTTGGAATGGGGCGGTAATTCCGCCATTCACCATGGCGGAGTTGGTAAAATATCGGCGTCAACCATGGTGGTTAAAGCCAGGGTCGTAATGAGGCCCACTGTCTCTGCGGTTTAAGAGAGGTGTAAGATCAGGGATTACATGTGCTGGCCATTCCAGATCATATCCTACGTGGTGTTTAAACAGTTGCACAGTTCCAAACGCTGCCCATTCTTTTGCATATTGTTGCGCTAGGTCCGCACTCCACTTGAAAAAGCAGGTATTAACACTTTTTTACCTCCAGGTGCTTGTCTCACATATAGCAAGGGGGGCAATCCTGGAGTGCCAAAATGGCTTTAACTAGGGCCAAAACAGTGAATCAACTTCCTTGATATTTTCACATTAAAGCTGAATAGTTACAAAACACCCTTCATTATTTTCTAATGTTTATCCAGAGGGTGTGGTTATTTCTGTTTTTTTGTGTCCCTCAGTGTGCTCCAATAATGTCTTGTAATTGGACTCAAATCTGGAAATGTCAGACCCAGAATCGAATAGGACTTCTAGCCAATCAGTGTCATGCTTTCTCTTGGGAATGCAAAACGGGGGTGGGGGGATCTGGGGAACTCTCTACCAGCACGAACACAGCCCATTGACTTGTTCTTGGGTGGATGGCCCCTGGGAGAGTCTCAACCAAGTCTTTAGCTCACTGTTCTTTTCACAGAGAAGAAATTTCCCCAAATATCAGTCTTTGTCCTGCCCAGGGGCAGTCCAGCACCGAAATGCTAGGCAATTCCTCTCTGAACAAGAGTACCACAGCAACCCCATACACGTGTTTCAATCTTGTTGGGCATCATCAGTGAGCTGAAGCTGTTTCTCTCTAAGAGCAGTGAGCAAGGGGTCCACGTCTGGAGTCCCCTGGTAACTTAGGGTGAGATCCAAAGTTACTTGGTATGCAAAATGGGGGGGGAGTCTAGGAAACTCTCTACCAGCACGAACACAGCCCATTGACTTGGTTTTGGGTGGATGGCCCCTGGGAGAGTCTCAACCAAGTCTTTAGCTCACTGTTCTTTTCACAGAGAAGAAATGTCCCCATTTATCTGTCTTTGTCCTTCCCATGGGCAGTCCAGCACTGAAATGCTAGGCAATTCTCCTCTGCACATTTCTCTTTGGAATGATTTGATTGCTGCTCTGCATGTTGAACATGAAGGGCCGTAGTAGTATGCTTGGTGTCAACTTTCACATCTTTCCCCATAGCTTTAAAACGGTCTGCTGGCTTTGCCTGTAGGGAATGACATGAGCCCTAGCCAGTGCCATATTTTCTTGGACTACTCATTTTCTATCTCTGAACTCATAGTCTGTTGGTCTAAAATGGAACTGCCCTCTAGGTTTACCCCAAGGTTTCATACCCCTGTAAGAGCCTTGCTTCTGAGGGCATCCCTGTTGATTGTAGCTTTCTCATTCTTTTATTCATGCTATGTGTACCTTTCTTCCTTTATTGGAGGACGCTGATGGTAATGTGTTCTACCACCCCTTCCTGCGGGAAAACATCCCCCGCTTTGATTTTAATAACAGCATTTATTTGGGACTGACTACATCATCAATTCAACGGCTGCAGAGAGTTAAGAACTCAGCCTCAAGAATGCTACTGAAAATTAGAAAATAATTATTTATTGTATTTAATTGTTTATTTGTAATGCGCGAAAAGCCCGCAGGCATCGGGACGTAGAGCGGGAGACAATTACACAATACGACAGACAAAAAGACAGGACAAGTTGGGGAGAGAGACCTTGGCTGAGGAAAACCAGGTAAGTCAAATAGGTAAGTTTTCAGCTGTTTATGAAAAAAAGTGGCCAGATTAGTTTCAAGTCTCATAGACAAAGGCAAGGAATTCCAGAGTCGGGCTGAGCATTCCCTAAGCCATTTACACAATTGCAGGTGGGTTGAATCACCAGCGCCTGGTTGGAGGAGTGAAGGGCTCTTGCTGGAAGGTGAGGGGTCACCAAGTTCATGAGGTATACTGGGGCATGTCCATAGAGACATCTGTAGACATGCAGTGCTGATATGAATTGTATACGCGCACAGACAGATAGCCAGTGGAGACATTTCCGACTACTTGAGATGTGATCTCTCTTAGATTTGCCTTTAACAGTTTGCACAGTGTCAATCGGGGAGATTTGTAGCTTAGCCATGTTTTTCTTCCTAGTGCTTAGTGGCAGTGGGTTGCAGTAATCCAAACGTGAGAGGATGGTGGCACGTGCAATGGATGCACAATTGGTCTCCGAAAGAAACGGACAAATGTTCCTAACTTGGCAAAGATGATATGAGAAAGATCTGGAGGTTTGGTTAACCCAGGTGTCTGCATTGGAAGAGGAATTCAGATGAAACCTAAAGTCTTTACTTTTTCAGCGACGAAGATGGTACACTCGTGAATCACAAAGGATTGGTAGTCAGGGTGCAACTTATCTCTAGTTAAGGGAAGACCAAAATTCAGTAGCTCAGTCTTATTGCCATTAAGGCACATCCAGTGGTGGTTCATCCATGACTCGAATTGAGCATAAGTCTGTCTGAGAAGCGTACTGTCTTGCTCGTAGGATCCAGATCATTCCAGAACTAGCTGGGTGTCATCAGCATAGTTTGTGAAAAAGATCTCATTCTTTTCCAGGACTTCGCCAAGGGGTCTGATGTAAAGATTTAAAAAAAAAGTGGAGATAGACAGGCCCCTTGTGAAACACCACAAGTAGTAGGGGAAAAAGGCAACAAAGCATCAACCCCGCAATCTCTTAAAACTCGCTGAGATAGGAAAGACTGGATCCAGGTGATGGAATTTTCACAACATCTGCTGATGTTTCTAAGGGTGGAAATAAGCCGACCGTGATCCAGAAGGTCAAAAGCAGCTAATAGGTCCAAGAGGACCAGTAGGCCTGCTTTTCCCCTGTCAGTGATGTCAAGCATATGAGACTGCATGTCAATGAGGGCTGTGTCAGTGCTAATAAAGCGGTCTGAAACCTGATTGCCTGTGATGTAGAATCCCCATATTTTCAATAAATGCTTGATATTGGGTGGTTGCGATCTTGTCCAAAATCTTGAGTAAGAAATTACAATTTGTAATTGGTCTTAAATTGTTAGGATCCATGACATCTAGGCCAGGCATTTTCACATGGGGAGTGACAGCAACCACCATTATGGAAGTAGGCACCAGTTTCCAAAAAAGGAGGAATTAATAAAATGGCTAAAGAATGGAGCAAACCCCACCTTGTTTGCAAGCACTGGTTTGGGTGGAAGGACTTTACCTGAGCACGAGGAAGGCCGTGTGCTGGCTAATGGTTTGACCATCACAGAGGAGATAATAGCAGAGAAAGAGACGCTGGGGTACTCTTCCATCACTGGCCGAGGGCCGAGAGGTGTGACAGGGGGCTCCTTAGACAGATTGTTTTTAATCCTTTCCTGAGCGGTTGCAATCTGTGTTTCGAAAGCCAATTGGGCTTTTGTGCAATATTGGTTAGTGGGAGTAAGGACCTAAGATTTTCAAAAAGCTTTTTTGGGTAGTTGTTAGCCGCAGAAGGATTTAAAGGTTTTGTCCAGGCCTTTCCATTTGTTATTTTGTTATTGTTTATTTCAGACTGTTGCCTGAGTCAAATAGATGCGGCTTTCCTTTTCTTTTTTTTCAATTGTTTAAGATCTGTCGAAAACCTTTAATGGTGGCTAAAATTATCCCTAACGGTTTTTGTCCTTATAGGTGCAAGTCTGCTTAGCAAGCAGCTAAGAGTGGAGTTAAATACGTTAGCAAGAACTTCAGGGGGGTCAGTGTTCTGTGTATAGACCATGACATTTACCATAAATTCCTGTAAATCAAGAGCATGTATTTTACTGTAGTTACGACTAGAGACGTTTTTTCGTGGATTCTTGACTTTCGGCCAGAGGCCAGGAAACTGAATGAGAAAGTCAATTATGTAGTGGTCTGACCAGATACACGTGGACGTGTTAGTTATCTAGTCACGACCCAGTCAAGAATATTGCCTTTCATTGGAGTCGGGTCACTGTTAGCAACAGTGTAATCAAGGTTATTCAGACCGGCTTCCAAAACAGCAGCTTCTTTGTCCTGGTTGCTGTGGAGTGATCGATTGAAATCACAGACAAGGGGATTAGAGCCACATATGACCACATCTCCCCATCACTTAGTTCTCTACACTGGCTACCTATACATAAACACATTGAATATAAAAGCATGTGTTTAGTATTTAAAATCCTTCAGTATTAAATCTCAAACCCCTTTCCAGCAAGCTAAAAGCCTACACAGCTGTGAGACCTTTGTGATCAAATCACGACAGGTGAATCATCGTTCCCAAATAATACAAAGAACAAGTAGAAGGCTTTTACTTTACAGTTCAGGCAGCAGAAAAATGTAATACTGTTTCACGTTCCCTTCGCATCGAGACAAACTATTGGCATTCTGTAAATCCTTAAAGACCTATGCGTTTAATCAGGCCTAATACAGACTACCTGCTTACTCTTTGAGGATGCCTATGCTATAGTGCTACTATACCCTTGTTGGGTGATATTTGCTTTCTACAAAGTTCCCCCAATACCAAATACTTCTTGAGGATCCCCTTGCTGATGTACCTCTTTGTCTGACATATTGTTCTTGTTAGCCTTTTTCTGCGGCTCTGCAGGCCCTCGGCCCCAGTGATCGCTGCCCAGCGTTCGGCAAGTGGATGTCACTATGTTTACAAATTGCTCAATTATTTCTTGCTCATTAAGTAGGGATAGCTTTCTATGAACTTCTAATATTGCAGACTCCCTTCCAAATAAAGGTAGAATTATGCTCTCAAACATTTCATAATTATTGGATGCTATGGATGGGCCTAAAATCAAAGCTGCAACAGCACCCTGTGTCCCCATAATGTCTCCTAATATTGATGATAAAGATGTGATGGATGCATTGCCTAGAAGCTGCAAGTACAGCCATTTATAAATTGAAATCCAAATGTCACAGATTGCTAAGTGGTGTGTGCAGCCAGAGATAAGAAACAAGGCTAAAGCCTTTGGTCTTTGTTGAGGTCTAACTTTGGGATAGGCAGCTTGCACCTGTCACAGTTTTTTTAGTACAATTTGGGTTGTTAGTCACATTTGGGAGGGCAAGACCCCAATATGATTCTCAATGTCTGCAACTGCACCCCTCCCATCTCTGTCTGTCCTTGTGGTGGCTGAGTAGCATAATGTAATACAAGGTTGCGAACAGTGCCAAAATGTAAAGTCATGAATGTATAGTCTGCTTGCAAAAAGGGCCTCCACTATTTGGTTGGAATCAATCTAAGAATTTGAGTGTCGGGTTCTTTGTAGCTAAATGTCTGTGCCTGGCATTCGTGCGTGGGTAAACTAGATTTCCTCCAAACCAGCTCACATGATTTATATGAGTTAATGTCAATTTGGGAAGCTGGTATGGGCAGTATTAATAGTGTTTAAGTCTCCTCTTATCAGATGAGTGGCATACACATTATTAATTCTATTGGCTGGCATTTTTAAATAGATGAACAGCTTTTCTGTTGGCAAACCTCCTAGCTGTGCAATGGCAACAGTAAAGTTTGTATTAGCCAATCAAACACAACATTTCTTCAATGGATAGTAATCTGGACTTCCTGATGACCATCTACTGTGCCCACATTCCAACCACTTATAAAAAGGATTTTAGAGAAGAAATTGTCCAGTCCGTTACCCTTGACTGGGTTGTGAGGTTATGGGTTAGCAATGACTGCCATCTATCTCAAACGAGTCCCAATCCGATAGGGGTACCACCTGTCGTGATGTCCTATTTTTGGGTTAGGAAAGAACAAGAGCTATCTTTTTGATCCTGTCAAAAGGGCTGTGATTGATGGCTCTTAATCATCAGTCTGTGTTCATAACTAAAGCAAATCATGCATGCTGCTAATGTAAGGATGGAAAGGTCTTTTCAGACGCCCTGACATAACCACATGACACGGATTTCGTGTTTACCTGAATGGAGGGAGGCGCCCCCACGTTTGTTTACCGATTCTAATGATTTGGCCTTAAAGAAAATAGTACAAAAAAACGGTAAACCGAGCCATTCGGGGAGACATTCAGACTCCATTTTGTGCTACCCTAAAACTCCATCTTTCTCTAGGCTGTGTCACGATTTCACAAAAACCATCTCTCCCTCTGCCCGGTGCTGCACACAGTGAGCCCAACTAGCCCCCTCCTCCTACCCCTGGCAGCTCTGCTTGGACGCATTTCTCACGGAAGCGCTTGGCTGTGTATAGTTGCAAATATTCAGTATCCTTCTTTCTTCCTCTGAGCTCATTGCCCTGTATGTGACTGGAGCAAGCTCAGGCCTGCGTGCCCATTCGTCTCCACAAACCTGCTTGTGCCACCACAACCCTCACCTTTAGAAGTTACAGCTTACAGACTATTTGCCCACATTCCTTTCTCTCACTTTGAAGTAACTGCTGGATGACCCTTCCCCTCCGGACCTCCCTCAACTGCCCACCATATACTTAATCCTGTGTGACCATATATCCTTCTGCAAAACCGGCACCCATCTATCCACCAGTTTGAATCGTGAAGCACCAGGGAGAACAAATCACAAATAAAGGTCTTGAAGATAAGACATCTGAGACAAGGGCCAAAGGTACCCTTGCCCTGTAAAAGCATGGGTTAGAATGTACATGTATCGATCCACATTTTACATCCCCCTCCATCTAAAGAATAGCCCCATGTCAAACATTATTCTTTGCATGCCAATGGTCATTGTGTAGTTTAGATTAGTTAAAAGTGTGTCATCTCGTGAATGAAGTTTGACCTTCACCCTGCGAAGACAAGCCGAGCTGACCCACGTGCTGTGGGAATGACGCCCAAGCGTCAGCCAATCCTATGCGGTCAGCGCCTACATTTCTATATAGTGCTTATAACCCAACCCAATAGTATTGTAGAATTGTGTATTAGCAATATGATGTCATCAATGATGATTTCTGTTCTTATAATGTGCTGCCCGTGTAATGTTTGGCAGAGAGCTCTCCGGGCAGCAGAGTTCTCTGCATGCACAACTTTCTTGATATACACTTTGTTCAACTTGCAATCTATCTCCTGGTCTCATTCCCTACAGGGGTCGTCCTTTATTTATTAGGTTTTTATGTCGTTTTGGGACCAGGCGCCTTCAAAGTGGTGACCCCGACTTGATATTTCTTGACGCCCCCGTATTGCGGCGAGATCCGCGTCTTCCCCAGGAGAGCCAAACACCACCTACGGCTTGCAGACGTCTACAAAAAGCTTATGCTCCTGAGTAGGTTCTGTGGTTCCCGGCCGCGCGGATAGACCGTGAATAGAGGCTCTCAGAATACCGCAGACATGTGAGTATTGATTGCAAGAAGAATTAAAGCTGGGAAAAATGAAGGGTATGGAGCAGATCTAATCAAGGGAATAGTGTTATGGGTTGGGTTGTGCATGAGTGAATAGATTGATTGTTGAATTTAAAAAGACTGTTTTTTCTTCTATGGCCATTAGGATTTTATTTGAATAAGGTGATTAAATAAGAGGAGATACGGGAACCTAGCTCCGAAAGGGGGTGGAAGGCGGCGCCGCATAGGACTGTCTCGACCAGTGCAGGAATGTGAGTGGAGATAAGAATACAGTAGGAGACTCCTACTTAGCAACCCCCGCCCACCTGGTAACTTCCTGCTTGCAGCTCTTTTTCACCACTTAGCAACCCCCACCCACCTGGTGCCTTCCTGCTTCCCGCTCTTTTTCACCACTTAGCAAGCTCCGCCCACCTGGTGCCTTCCTGCTTCCCGCTCTTTTTCACCACTTAGCAAGCCACGCCCACCTGGTGCCTTTCTGCTTGCCGCTCTGTTTCCCTACTTAAGGAGCCCTCCAGCTTCTTTTCCTTTGCAGATGGGGAGCAGGTGCAAGTGGATCTAGGTCACCTGGCCTAAGCCCTGCCCACCCGGTGCCTTTCTGCCTGCCGCTCTTTTTCACCACTTAGCAAGCCCCTCCCGACTGGTGCCTTCCTGCTTGACGCTCTTTTTCACCACTTAGCAAGCCCCGCCCACCTGGTGCCTTACTGCTTCCCGCTCTTTTTCACCACTTAGCAAGCCACGCCCACCTGGTGCCTTCCTGCTTGCCGCTCTGTTTCCCTACTTAAGGAGCCCTCCAGCTTATTTTCCTTTGCAGATGGGGAGCAGGTGCAAGTGGATCTAGGTCACCTGGCCTAAGCCCCGCCCACCTGGTACCTTCCTGCCTGCTGCTCTTTTTCACCACTTAGCAAGCCCCGCCTACCTGGGGCCTTCCTTCACCATCACTGTCTTGTGGCCAATGCTGGATTTGACTTTTATGGGCTTCATTCATTCACGGTGCGTTACTCTTTCTCACCTCTCATGCTGGACTTCCTTTGCATCTTGTACTCATGGTGACCCTGAATCATGCTGGTCCCATCTTCATCTTGTATCCTGGCTTGCAACATTATGTGTTACTACTGACCTCTGCAATTGTGTTCGCTCTCCACGCTTGCTTCTCCACTCTTGTTGACTGCTTAATCTCTTTTCTCTCCTCCTTTCCCTTCTCCCTTTTCCTATCTCCTCCCCTTATTTTCTTCTATGCACTTACTCTATCAGAATTGTCCCTGGACCTAATATGATAGCAACCTTGTCTGTTTCCTCCACCCTCCCATTACTGTTTATTTTCCTCCCCACAACCCCTCCAGCACTATCTGAAATGTTGTCAGGCCTAGTATGATAGTCGCTTGTTTTGTTCCTCCCCTCCCTTTCTGCACCCCTCTCCCTCACCGTTTGTTTTTCTCCGGCTCTACCAGAAATGTCGTCAGGCCTAGTACGGTAGTCGCCTGTCTGTTTCCATTTCCTTCCCACTCTCCCACTCCCTTCCTTATCTATGTCTTAGCTCTTGCACTATCTGAAATGTCGTCAGGCCGAGTACGATAGTTAATTTCACATCCTTACTGTTCATGGCCTGTAAGAATGTGGTTGTGTTTTCCCTTGTTCCCTCCCTTGCCTTGAAGCGCTTTGAAACACCTTGTGTATAGGCGCTATATAAATAAACAATCATATTATATCATATTTATAGGGTGCTGATGAAAATAGCAGTAGTTCTTCTTCTTAGTTATCTATAATCTTTTGGAGGAAGTCCCAGGAGGGGCGGAAATGATGTGAATGTTGGATGTGTGCAGGGAACAGATTTTTAACTAACAAAGGCCTGGAGTATATGGGGACGGATCTTTAAGGTTTCATGTTTTTTGTTCAACGTTGTTAGTAAAATTTGTTTGCCCGTTATGTCTAAATGTTAATTGGTTAAATGTATTGTGCTTCTGTTGGTTTGTCATTGCAATGCATACGTAATTGGTCTATTCATGACAATTGAAATCACAAGTATAGCATCAAAAGTTGAAAGGTGGTGTTGTGAGCAGAGGCGTAGGCAGGGTAGGGCCTGAGGGGCAAGGCCCACCCAAAATCTGTAAATGCCCACTCAGCAGCTCTGTGTGGGCATTTACAGATATTTTTGTCAGTGCAGTGGGCCCAACTACATTAGCTTCAGGCCCCATTTGCTAGACAATCCTGGCAACGCCTCTGGTTGTGAGCACGCAGGCGTACACACTCTAAGAGGAGAAGAATGAGAGCACCACCATGGGCATAGACACGCCACTCTCCCATATTTGCAAACACCTCCCTCTCTATAGCGACAAAATAAAGAAATATCATGGGCAATGGTTGACGGAAGTTTAAGGGGAGGGGCGACCCTGGGTCTGGCCAGACGAGGGGTCTTTTGATAAAGTAGTTTTTGACCTGGTAGAAATGTATTTAATGGCCAAATATAAAGGAAAACGCCCCAAAAGAGATGCAGAGTGTTATATTTGTGGAGGATGTTTGAAGAAACGCACAGTACAAATAACAAAGTGAAAGAACCAGATGCCCCAGCAGTACCAAAGGACTGCATATCTGTACATGGCCTACTGTGCTCTAGCATAATTAAATACAAATGCCAGGAAATTATATTGAACTCCACTCCCCTTTATTTAAAACGGCAGTTCTGAATTGTTGCGTACATAAATGACACTTGATAAGACAATATATGATGCAGTTTAATGTCATCTTCTCAAAGCATGTGTGTGTGTCATGCACGCTGCTAAAAGAACTACCAAGACCTAACAAGTCGTCAGTCCTAACAGCAGAAACATTACATAAGGTATAGTCATTTTGGGTATAATCAATTAAAATACATCTTGGTTAAATGCATATGAGTTTTAAAGACACATATTTAAAAACACATATTTCCTGCTCCCAGTACCACACCCAGTCTAAATAAAACAAAGCAAACACCATTGTTACTGAGCTGGGAAAGAAAAACAGCTCAAGGATAATTACTTCCCTTCTATTGGTTCAGGCCTTCTCTCCCCTTATCAACTGTCCCCAGACCCATCACACCAGTGAGGCTCACGCCGTTGAAATACATCTGCTCTGTGTGTGCTCTCTTGCAAATGTAACCTATATATTTAATGCTGGTTTGTTTCTGCACCCATTATGTAAACTTTCACAGACCTTTGACTAAATGTGCACACCGCTTTGCTGCTACATCCCCTATTTATCTGGCGAATGAAACCAACGGCAAGGTAACCGTAAAGGATGTTGCAAAGGTCTGTGCTGTTTGATTTCCTGTTCGCCACGTGTAGATATACATTGGCCCTCATTACGACCCTGGCAGAAAGTAACTGACCTGACCGCCATAGCGTAAATAGCGTTTCCGCCATTGCACGACGGAGTAAAGTGCGGCTAATTCTGACCCATCAGGCACGAGCACTACGCCATGGCGGAAGTGCAAAGTCCGCGATGGCGGAAATGTCCCCAAAACGCCCCTCACCGCCGTCGTACGGCGCCCTAGGTGCAATTCCGCCACCCATCATAGCGGTCACCGTAATGAGCGGCAATCGCAAAATACGGTGACTGTAAATATACGGAAACGGAAGTAAAAACATGGTCCCGGAACGGGAAACAGCACGCCGTACACCTATAAAATCAGAATCCCAACACAACCATTAAAAATCCTACCCTGAGACACATCCCAACCCATTATCCACCCTAGTGAAAACAATAAAAATGGGAAAAGTAGCGAAAAAAGCGTGCGACCGCAAGCAGCAGGTCCACTTCTCCCATGAGGAACTCACCGTGCTCACAGAGACCCTCCAGGAGAATGCTGCCGTCGTCTTCTCGACGCAAATGACCAGGATGGCACTTGCGAACAAGAAGGCCATATGGGCCCTGGTGGCACAGCGGGTAAGTGCAGTGGGGACCGCACCCCGCAACCCACAGCAATGCAGAAAGCGATGGGGCGACTTGCGGATACGCGTACGGAGCATACTATCAGCCAACCGTAACATTGCCTCAGCTACCGGGGGAGGATCGGAATCACCCATCAAGTTGACCCCCTGGGAAGAAATCTGTGCCTCCACCATTGGAATGGAGAGTATAGAGGGAGTCGGAGGGATGGAGAAAGGAGTGCAGACATCCGAAGAATCAGGTAGGTGGGCCAAATAAAACAATGCTAAATCCACAATGTCCAATCATGTGAAGTACCATGTGTCCACATAGTGCAACAGAAACACATGTCCAGGAGAACGTCCACATACATTGGCCTGATAGCGCACTTTAAAAGTCACAATAAATACATAAATAATTAAAAATCCTAAAAACACCCTCTACACGTGCAGCATGCACACCCTAACTGCAGGCTGCAAAACAACTGCATCCTCAATCCACACAAAAATGAAACCACCTCCAAGGCCCTGACCCAAATCACCCTCAGGTACCACCCCAATGCATGTGATACATTGCCATTCCAATTTCCACAGACCCATTAATAACGCTCGCCCTCCTTTACTCCACCACAGGGTCCGATTCAAACGACGAGCTCCAGGACACCCCTACCAGCACACCTGCAAAGAGGGCCAAGACCAACGGCCAAAGACCCTCCACCTCAGCTGCACGGATCAAGACACGGCAGCAGCACAAATCAAGTGGCAGCACACAGGAGGGGACTTCAACAGGCACCCCAGCAGCCAGCATGCCCACAACAGCAGCACCACAGGTCCCCCCAATGGATGCCACAGAAGGCACTGCTTCTGGTGGCAGCAGCACCATAGGTGACACTGCATTAATGGCAGCATGCTCCGACACAGAAAACGGTGATGTCGATGTAGGATCCATCCATGACCTGTCTCAATCCCCCTGTTTGTTTCATCCCGTACACCATGAGGATACCACGCAGGGGCACCCACAAGACGACGACTGGCCATCCCCCACAAGCCCTGTGGCAAGGCAACATGAGGTGATCAGCCCCTCTGTGACACCACCGCAAATGGGCATGGCCCAGCAGAGGCAACAGTCCCTCGACCAGGTGATCGTGCAACAGCAGCAACTGGCCACGCTCCTCAAGGAGCATGCTGATGAATGTGGGGGTACTAAGGCAGCCATAGAAACATCTACTGAGACACTTAGGGCAGAAATGGAGAGAAGTACAGAGACACTAAGGGCACAAATGGAGAGAATCACCGAGAGCCTGAGGGTACAAATGGAGAGAAGCACCGAGAGCCTGAGGGGGGAACTGCATGCGACGTCCAAAGACGTATGTGCTGAACTTGCCGCTGTGCACCGTGTGCTCACTGAGCTCTCACAAACCCTTAGGGACATGCATGGACGTGAGCAGGCAGAGACATCATCCGTTGCAAGTTCCGTCCAGGGCAGCCCCCAACGTAGATCTGGGGGGAACCTGCGCTCCACAGGCAGGGGTGCCCCTGATACCCGGAGAGGGGGCTTGCAATAGCGTCTGCCCACTGACAATGAGCATCTTTGGGGGGGTAGGAGGGTGGAGGGGGTGTGTTGGGCTTTCTTGGGTGGCTGGTCGATGGGGTGTGTAACATAATTTCACATATGCTATAAACATTTCACAATCATCCAATGAGATGTGTGGACATTGATCTTTGTGTACGAGGCCTTTATAGGCGTACAGTCCATATTGTGCATGTTCCAGACACACACAGTGCCACAAGTCCCGTGTCCATGTATCAGCCACCAGGCGTGAGTCCTAGAAGCATGAATCTATGATAATCTGACGAATTTCACGGCCCTCCTGTGCCTCGCGGACTCCTTGAGGTGCTGCCACATCCCCACCCTCATCATGACCATCTTCAGGTGCTTGCAGTTCTGCGTCAGGGGGCATGGGCACATTTCTACGTACGCACATGTTGTGTAGCATGACACATGCCATGACCATCTTTGCAACCTTCTCATGGCGGTACAGGAGTGCCCCGCCAGACCTGCTGAGGCAGCGGAAACGACTCTTCAGTAGGCCGAATGCCTGTTCTATGACTACACGGGTACGTGAGTGGGCATGGTTGTAGTCCTCCTCATGCTGGTTCTGTGGGTTCCGGAGTGGTGTAAGGAGCCATCTCTTCAGTGGATACCCGGCATCACCTGTATGTGGACAATAAAGGATGTTTGTGGAATGACATTGCTACGTACGCATCCCCCCCCCTTCCTGCCAGGTCATTGCCGCATCACATACCCCACATTATCATGCATGAAATGAGACTCACCGAGTAGCCAGGATCTGTTCCCTGCGTGTCGCTCCATGTAGCGTGGTATTGTAGAGTTCCTCAAGACCATAGAATCATGGGTTGATCCAGGAAATCGGGCACAACAATGTGTAATGATCCTGTTGGAGTCACACACCATTTGTACATTAAGAGAATGATATTGTTTTCGGTTGCGGTACTGGACCTCCATGGCATGTGGGACAACCAATTCCACATGGGTGCAGTCGATGGCACCAATGCAACCCGGTATGCCGGCAAGTGCATGGAATCCCACTTTTGTGTTCGTAATTTCCTGCTCCGAGCGTGGTAGAGAGATGTAGTCGTCTGCGTGCTTCAGGAGGGCATCGAGCACTTGCAATAGTGTCCGTGACAACAGTGGCTGTGAAATGCCATGCAACTGTCCGACTGTGTGCTGGTAGGTGCCTGTGGCCAGGAAGTGTAGTACAGACACCACCTTCAGTAGGGGTGGGATGGCGGTTGGGCTATCTATCATGCTGACAAGGTCAGCGTGTGTCATGTCCACAATGGCGGTTATGGTGTCCCGGTCCAAACGGTAGAGGGTGTGGATCTGCTCATCAGTGAGGTTGAACGGATGAGCTCGGAGGCGTGGGATTGCGGGCTGCCTGCGTGGTGGTAGTGGCTGTGCTGGTGGGCCTTGCTGGCCCTGCCTTGCCCTCCTCCTCCTCCTGCGTCTCCTCTGTGCGGCCGGTTGTTGTAGTAGTTGGTGTTCGTCTTCTTCTTGAAGTTGGAGTACTTGCAGTGCTATCAGGTCCCCCAGGGCCAACATCGCTAGTCCTGCCGGTAGCATTTTGGAGTGGGTGTGGTTGTGGGAGGGGGTTGGGTGTGCAATTTATGTGTTTTCAGGCAGTATAGCCTCCACCTGTGGTGATTCATTCCACCTGTGCAAGCTGCAATCCCCTTTGGGCGAGCACGTCCCGCACTCAACGCTGCAATTTGACGCATGGCATCTTGCTATTACAATCATGTATTTAATCCCGATGGCAGTGAAATATTGGTTCATATGTTCATTCTGCTATGGTCCCATTGTTTCACATACTATCTTTACAGTCGCGAACAAACTTGTGAAGGGTCAGTGGAATGTAGTACTCGATTAACGGTGGACCCTCATGCAGCACTGTACCGAGGTTCACCGACGGGCGGGGCGTCCCATTTGTGAGTGAAGCCAGTTGCCATTTTCACACACTGCCGCACTACATGGATGAATTTGTGATTTCAAGCGGTCACAGATGCCTTTTCGACGTGATGTTGCAAATGAGGAATTCGAAGGACAGCGCTTTCGGTTTTCAGCTAGCGGCGAGGAGACGCCCACAGGTCTGACTGCAGATATAAAGTTCTATTGTTTAATGTCCTTCGGACAGGGGCCATGGCGAGAATGCAATGATTGATATGAATAGTATGGGATGCGCAATAGCGTAGTGGACGATAAGGCCGGACGTTCCCAAATACATGTTACTTCACAACACTGGAATTCCGGGCTGGAGCACAGTGGATTTTGCAGACTGCATTACGCACAGACTCAATGGAAATTTCACATGTTATGTGAGTAAATAATCAGGCGTTTTCATACCGGGATGAGGGAATGATGTATGGATGCATGGACAGATGATTTAATAGAGAGTTTGCCATGTACATGGCTTTTTGGAATCTATCCACTTCCCCTGCGCTATGTGATGCAGGGCTGCCATAGTGGGACCATTGTCTATCTGCCCTTGTTGAACCCTCCCTGTCTCGACGAGCCTTCAAACACTTGTGTCTATGCACGTTACTAATCCCATCTAATGGATTCTGTTTTAACAGACGCATGCACACAAACACTCGTTTGTAATAGTGTTTTCACCTCGATTTATATAGTTATGATTCGCAAGTGATTTTTGGGTGGGAATAATCCTTTTGAGTGGGCTAGCATGCATATGGCTGTAGATTTAGTGTGATCATTGAAGTGAGTAATTCAAATGAAGTTCTGATGCCCATACTATTCTTTTTCATTTCATTTGGGTGACAGGTATCTCCTCCCCTTTTGCCGCTGCCATCTGTATGCCACTCCTGCAGATGGCTTTTACTCCCGACACCTGCTGCTTCGTGTTAATCAGTGGAGCACCATTACGATCTTATGGGACGATCGCCAATGGGCCACATGCCCTTACGCAGTACTAGTAGCTAGGAGCAACATATCGACCTTTCAGCTGGACTAGTGCCTACCTAATGGGACACCCCTGCGGTTCTAGGCGCTTCCATGTTGCCTTTTTGAACGTGAATGTAGCCCCTGTGTACCATGAAGGTACAGGGCGTCACACAAGAAAAAGCTGCTCATTTATTGCGGATGCAGCCCACAATAATGAAATATATTTTGGAGTTCATGACCTAATAGCTGTATGGGCTTGGTGATTTTGTTGTGCATTAAATTTCTATTCTGATATTAACCGTGTAGCGTTATTCTTTGCAAGTAATGTAGCATATTCCTATTTGTGGAGCGATGTATTGTGAGAAGATCTGCATTGGGTTCCGGCTTCTGAGTATAGTTGCGTGGTACTGTACTGGGCGCGTTTGCCTACGAAGCCCAGTGAGGTCAGGGATAGGGGCTGCCATTATGACTGTTTTAATGATGTCATGCTCAGGGGCGGGGGATTAGCTTTTGTGTAACAGATGCCGGTCAGCCAGGTGGATTGGTGGAATGATGTGATTATCAGAATATGGCTGGTCACAGGTGCCTGTGTTTGCGTGCGTTTCTTGGAGGGAGACTGAGGTCATGTCCATTGGAATAGCTTCTGTATTCGTGCCATCTGTGCCCTGCAGCTCCCATTGGCCCCTCTTGAGATGAGCCTGGCTGCTCAGTCACTCTGCCAACTTGTGTGGTACATGCTTATGCTGATGGTTGGTTTGTTTACTGGCAAGAGTACAGGGCTGGTACAGTCTCCCTCAGGATACTGCTTTGAATGTTGCCTTGCACTGGTGTCAAGCGATGGGGGGTCTGTTGTTGTTTTGTCTCATATTTCAGTTCATGTTGCTGTACTTGAACCTTCACATGCCTGTGCTGCATCAGTACGGCAATGGTGACATGGCAAATATGGATGGCCACTCACAAGGCACTTGGAGCCCCTACATTCATTTGTTCGTTGGCATGCATGGGTGACTTGTACATTTCACTGGTTGCATTGTGTGACTTCATTGCACCTACGAGGAGTTGTGCAATGTGGCCAGGGAGTGGTGTACAGGCACTCAGTAGGGCCATTTACGGTTGGTTCGCGATGCCGTACTTCTCACCATGGCGGAATGGTACTTTCCGCCATGCTTGATGGCGTTAGGTAAATGTCCGCTAGGGTCAGAATTCGCGTACCGTTGCGCCTTGGTGGTAATTACAGTTTTGCATGGCGCGCGTGCGCGTACTTGGTGCAGTTAGCGTTGGCGTTCACTACGGTGTCGCTAATGGCATCGTACTTTACGGTGATGGGTCATAATCGCACCGAGCGCTATTCGATGGCGGTATTGCATTTCCGCCATCGTTTTTCGATTTCCGCCAGGGTCGTAATGAGGGCCATTGTATTTTCTTAACTTTACAGAACTTTGACTAATACACAGAACATCTTTGCATCATGCACATTTATAGTTTGTCACAGCAGTCGCAACCACTAGATTTGAGTTGGCTCACGTTTGACGTCATTGTAAGTGAACAAGAAGGGTTCTGTGAGATTACTCACAGAAATACCTGCACACTCTTTGGGATAAATCCCATAAAGAGTATTGAAAATTCTTATAGTTTTGTAAACACAAATTATTGTTTATGTTTATTTTCATTTTGTATATAAATCATAAATTAAAACATATTTAGCAAATTTAACAACATAAATTAAGATCAACAAAAAAATGTATTAACAAAAAAATGAATGATTTTTCAACAATTATTTGTGAATAGATACATTCATAAGCCACTGTTATGTATAAATTGATACCTGCATGTATTTTTTAGATTGAACAAATAGACCGGACGTCCAATGGTTGCAGAGATTCCCAAATGTGTTGGTTTCCGTTAGGTATTTGGAAAATAATCTGCTAATACAGTACGTGCTTTGGGATACATTTTCCTCCCATCATCAGTTGCGGGACATCCTGTTTCCCTAAAGAGATAATGTATTTTCCGTACATTTCATTAACTAATAAAGTAATATTTTAATGTGAAGCATCATACTGCCCTTAGTAGGAGATAGATCATTACAAATATTTTTTTAAGTGAAATTAGACCGTTCCACACTGTCTTCAAAAGCAGTTGCCATTCAGGGTGCTAGATGGCGGAGAAAAGAGAGATCCTGATATTGTATAATGTGCCTGAAATTTTGGGTATGTATAAAATATGAATATAGCCACAATGTCATATGGTGATGTATGACTTACTTAATGTGTTGAGATGGCGTGCTCATGCACCAGTAATAAGCAGTGTGTAGGTTGTTGGTCACAGTAGGTAAACACCCATCAGTGATCGTGGTTGCTCCAGCCGAAGAAACAGGAGATTTAGATTTTGTTTTTTCTTAAATTAGTTAGATCGTTTATGTGATCTGAGCGCTATAACCCAAACATTTTAGAATACAGCTCTTGTGCTCAATGTTGAGTGTCAAGCCGACCGGGCAGATAGCATCTCATGGGCGGCCTGCATCCTGCATCTGGTTTAACACTCTGTTTTGTTGCTGCACCGTCCGTCGCCACAAACACCCTCTGCAATCATGACGGTGCACACATGTTCTCCTCAACATAGTTGTAGGACAAGGTCCTATGTTTACATTGGGCAGATAGCAACGTGGTCTGATGTTGTGATGTGTCTCATGTTGCACAGTTCTAATGGTGCAAATGTGTGCCCTATCTCAATCAATACAATGAATGTGTGATTTAAGCAAATGGAGTTATTCTTGCCCTGATTGCGGATGCTTTTAAGTATGCTTCTTTGTGTGTGAGGTCATAAGGGCACACATCATATCATGGGGTTCTATGATAAAAACTCAGAATTGATTGCAGCCTCTGGATTCTGGGTGTGAGGAAGTATTTGTACCAGCGGAACATGAATTGACAGCTTCCTTTGTAAAACAAAAAACGATAATCTATAAATTATGAGAATGCAAGCTTTAAGGTTTAACTTATAACTAAACACTAAATGTAACATAACAAAAAATCAACATTGCTGACACCTTACCTCACCCTTTTTCGTACGGTTGTTAATGTGTTAATGTGTGAATAGTATTGTATTTTCTTTTGTACATCAGTGATGTATTTGGGCATGTCTGAACTTCTTGCATGAATGTTTGCTGTTTGCTGTGAAATGTGGTATGAAGATGTTAGTAAGAGTTTTTTTAGTTGTAAGTTAGTACATTAAGTTAGAGTAGACATATGTTGTAATGCCATTCAATTTAAGGAGAACAATAGTTGTAGTTATTAAAAAGGAAATGTTGTGAGTTTGGAAGCTTTTGTATGTTTGCAATTTATGTTGATCTGTTGTTGTACATTGAGAAGATATGGAAATGTTCTGACGTTACCTTTTACTTGTCAATTGTGTGGGTGAGTTAAGGTTCAAGCAACTATGGTTTTATTGTTTGTTATGTTTAGTTTGTAATAACAAATTAAACCTTGAAGTTGGATTTCAAATTTATAGATTTTTACTTTTTATAGATAGTAAATTTGACCTTAAAAACATCCCCACTCATTTATTTTCTTAAGGGAGTATTGTATACATTGTGCATGAATTATGTTAAACAATTTACTTGTCAAACCAGGTTTATATTTATGGTGAATTATTTACTTTGATGTTGTGTATATTTTTTTGTTTGCATGTGTAGAATACATTGTGAATTTTACAATTATGAACTTTTCACATATTCTTTTATTGTGTGTTTAATATTTTGATAATGATCTGAGCAGATGTAGGTTATACCACATACTGGGGAAGGGATTGGACCTTTCTTGTTACATCCTTCATGTACTGGCTAATGTTTTAACCAATGAAGGTACATGATGATTACCATTCTGAAAATTCTCTGCTTGGTAAACGATCAAAGGGAGGATTGTTCTTAAAGTGTACATGGGTGCAAGTAAAAGCAATGTTTTGATTTATAGGTTATTGTAATACTTTTATAAATGCACAAATTATCATTTTGTATGTGGACTTAAAAGTCTAGGGTTGCTGAATTATATTAGTGTGTACTTTTGAACGTACTTAAAGTAATGTGATTCTCAGTTATGCTTTCTAATTAAGTTGTGTTTGACAATTAGTAATGTGTAATCAATTACAAGGCATTTTATTTTTTAGGTTGGGTCGACAGTTTTGAAACAGTTCTTGGAATTGATTGAAAATGTTGAATGCATTTTGGATTTTTGGCAGGTGGTAAGTGTTATTTGAGTATAATAGAGTTTTCGAAGAGTCAAATTCGAGTAGCTAGAGTTGTTTTGAGAGCATGAGTAATAGTTAAATGTACTGTTTTGGGTTTGTATCAATGGAATACATGATTTTATTCCATTTAAAGAGTATGAGTTAGGTATGAGTTTCAGAGTCATTTTATACTCGTATTGGAGGATTGCTGTTGTATTCGTAATGTATCCATGTTGTTTTTATGATGGGATAGTAGACCCTTTTGCAACAGGGTTTTTTTTTTCATTACCCCATATGTTTTGATCCACATGACATTTGTTTGCCGAATATTATGTAGTTCTGCAGGAAGGGAGCATTTTAACATTTGTATGGTTTTATCTTTTTTACAGATACATTTAAACATGTGAATGTTATCTTTTGTTTAATATTATTTCTGTTTATTTGGATGGTTTTATGAGAAAAAAATGTTATGAGAAAAAAACTGTATTGTGGGTATAAAGCTATGTTTTCTACCCTTGGAACATTAATCAACAGTTGCAACAGAAATAGAAGAAGCATTGTTTATCTTGCCAGGATTCATAAAGGAAAATTATAATATGTTAGATCATGGTATGTTTTTATATACGTGGACTCCTTTTCTCACGTGTTATCATATTTATTTACTTTTAGCTGGTTCTTTTATAGGCAAGTCTGCTTTTTAGTATGCATATGGATAATCTGTGTGTATGTATTTAACAAGATAACTTTTTAGATTTCTGTATGTATTTTGTATTAGTGTTCTTTGAATTGGTTTCCTGGGTACATTTTCTTTCAAGTGCTTAAAATTATATATTTCATATAGAACCTATTTTGTTGATTGGAAATGGTTAAGGAAGATTATAGTGGATTTAGAGAGGAATCTTGTAATACATGATGGACCTTTTACATTTGAGACAATTTTCTGTGTGACATTACCACTAAAGACTGTGCCTTATTTGAAAGATTGGAATTGCTTAATGCAGTTCACACTGGAATTGAAACAGTGCATTTAATGAATAATGGAACTTTAAAATGTGTGACAATTCTTCATCTGACATTACTTATTAAATGTGTTGATTATGTGCAAGAACAGTACAGCACCTCATGATTTCACATTTTGTGATCGCTGATTTGTATGTTCATGATGGCTATTTGATGAATAAATAGAAACATAGAAATGCTGTTCATTTGCTGTTTGTTGTGTTACAGCATTTTTCTTTGCAATAAGTATATATGTGCAGTATATAGGATGTACACATGGTCTATGTCAATGTTTTGAATATTCAAAAATATATTTACAATTGTTATATAGGAGAGTTCTATTCTATTGTTTCTCTTCTTTTGGCTGCATTTTGTGCTTGTACTATATTTCGCATTGAACCTCTGTATCTTCATCCACAGCAATGGTACTTGGGAATGTTAGGTAAAATATATGCCATAGTCAAAATATTATTTCTCCATTTTGACTTGTGGCCTTGGAAGAGGGTACAGCTCACCAACATAAGTGTGTTTGTCTCAGTTGTTGTGTGCAGGGGAGTGTGTGTTGTGAGATGTTTTGCTTTCATTGTGTTGTTCAATTTATTGTAGTTTTGTGTCATGATTCCTGCACCTCATGTCCCCAGCCCTCCAAAATGTCAGGCTGGAGCCAGGCCACGATCACCTACATGGCCCTCAAGGGCCCCCTCCATCCCTCCAAAGACCCACTTGGAGTCAACTTGGCGCTTGTGGCACCAGACTCACACACTCCCATAGGATAACATTGGGGATTGGACTTGTAGTGCATTGATGGGGACAAGATGGATGCCCCCACATATTTCGGTTCCCAGAACTGCATGTGCGGTCTAGTCTTTTGGGTGTGGTTCAGCCCAGAGACACCTGGGATATCCAGAGACTATTTAAGCCACACCCAGGCTGAGAAACATGCTTTGTGTTTTCTGCACCTGCAGCGTGACACTTACCGTGTTCGGATCGGTCCAAAGTAGGCCTGCATCTTTCTTCGGCGCTCAGCTCCTGCAAGAACAAGAACACTGTTAGGAACAGCCTTACCTTGCGGCGCTTCTGCCCATCATTCATCGCTCCTTCTGCTCTGCGGGCATCTTAGGCGGTGTCATTCCCATCCCGGCACGCCGCTTCCTAAGGAAAAGGGAAAAGAACAGAAAAAAGGCATTAGTAAGCATTCTGCAAATCTTCGATTATTTTTAAATACGGTACGAGTTTCAAACGCTTACCTGAATCCCAGCCGCTCTGGGGGAACTCTGTCTCCGGAACTTCTCATCCATCTGCAAGAGGGAAAAGACACTCCGGGATAGCGTGGAAACATCTAGAGGCGCCGCATACCATGCTTACCCACTGCATTTGTTCTTCATAACCGGCATCCACGCTGAAAACCTCGCAACACCTATAAGGGACAGAAAAATAACTCAGTTCAATGCAAATACGAAAGGGGTGCATCGCCCATCGCGCTCTCACTCAGCTTCAGCGCTACTCATCTCAGGAGCACGCTGCCATCCCCGGACGCCGGCCATCATCTAAGGAAGGAAAGGAATGAAGTTAGAGAACTGTTCAAAAGACTCATTATACTTACCTGTCGGACTCTTGCCAGTGAAGTAACTAGGCAGCAACGAGCCCGCATCAATCAACGTGCCCCTGTGCTGAAAGCAGGATGGAGAGCACACTATCCAAGAAAACAAGGTGAGCTGTGGATCAAAGGGAAGGGTTGGACCCCGAGGAAGAAGGGGTTCAGGCACACAGAGACAATAGGGAGTTAAACTCTACCAATCCTGTGTTTCAGGCCCAGTCTCCAGTCGAATAGCCTCCAGGGAAGGGTTAGGTCGTAAGAGATCAGAACAGGCTGAGTGACGTCCCGTGGATACCAGGTGAGCGTTACAGAATGCAAAGCCTCACATCAAAATCCACCTGGGCATCATGGAAACGTCAGAAACCGAGCAGTTAGCCCACATGTTGGGGCAGCTACGTTCCGAATTACATGCAGCCAGGCAGGAGACCAACACCCTGAGGAGAGAGCTGATAGTAGCCAAAGAATGCACTGATGATTTAAGTCGGCAACTTCTCCAGTCACAAGCAGGGCATGCACCATTGCTGGGAAGCGTGCCCTCGATGCCAGCGCCATCAGCCAATCCCGTTCAGATAACCCTTCCTGGGGCACTTCCCTTAGCCCCGCCCGAACGATTTACGGGTGTTCCTAAGAGGTTTGCAATGTTCATGAACCAGTGCCGCCTGCACTTCCTTTGTAGGCCAGGGGCCTTTCCAAATGACCAATCTTGGGTCTCTTTTGTGCTATCCTACCTGAGTGGTAGCGCCGCGGACTGATCTGTACCCTTTGTGGCCCAAGACGATCCTTTGATGCATGACTTCAGGGGCTTTCAGCAAGAGATGGAAAAGCTGTTCGGCCGTCGTACTCATGGGCAGGCATTAGACAACGAACTTCTGTCCCTATGTCAAGGGAATCAAGACCTATTAACATACATAGCCATGTTCAATAGACTCATAGTTGAAGCAGAAAGGCCAGTGGAGAAGAGAACCATGTTATTTTATAGGGGATTGCGTGGAGAGCTCAAGGATGTTCTCGCACAAGTAGTGAACCCCCCGAAAGACTGCTTAGAATTCATTGACCTTGTTGTTCAACTGGATCATAGGTTGCAGGACCGAAGAGCAGATCGAACCAGACCGGACCCTTGCCCTAAGTATGTGCATTCAAAGGACAATACTGCCCGAACAACTGAAGGTTCAGGAGAACCAATGCAAATCGTGGGGGTCAGATCCCCCTTGACTAAAGCAGAAAGGGATAAAGGAGACAGCATCAGTTATGTCTGTACTGTGGAAAGTCAGGTCATTTCCTTAAAGAGTGCCCTGTTAAGTCACCGAGGAGGACGGTAGGGGCCACAGAAAAGGAAGATACCATCAAGGAATCGGAAAACTCCCCAGCCCGGCAAGTGTAGGGGTCCACTTGTCAAGCGAAGAAAGTGAACTACAGACCTCCCATTTTGCCCATTTTGCACTATCTGTGATCTTGATCAATCACCAACAACCATCTCGGATGCACGCAGGAAGAGCGTACATAGACAGTGGTGCCGTTGGGAATTACATCGACCAGGATCTTGCGGCAAAGATGGGGCTTCTGTTACGCCCTAAAACAACCACCGACACTGTTACCACTGTCGACAGCACAGAAATAGCTTCTGGTCCAGTATCCTAATGCACTGCAGCTTTAACCCTTCTGTGCCAGGATGGACACCAAGAATCTATCATTTTCGACCTCATTAAGGCACCACAGTTCCGGTTGATTTTGGGAATGCCATGGTTGGTAGCTCATAATCCTCCAATCAATTGGCGAGCAAAAGAATTGGCCGTTCCCGAGACTTGCGCCCACACATGTTATCACCAAGAGAAACAACCAATAGACACCAGAACCCCCACGCTTGCGACTGTGGCAATCGGCACACTACCAAGTGAATACCAGGACTTTCAAGATGTCTTTCAGAAAGAACAGGCTAATACCCTGCCACCGCATAGACCATACGATTGCCAAATCGACCTGATACCTAGCGCACAAATCCCTTGTGGGCGAATTTACACGCTCACTGAACCAGAAAACCAGCACCTGAAGGCCTATCTTGACCAATACCTGGCCAACGGGTTCATCTGTCCCTCGACGTCTCCAGCTGCCAGTCCTCTATTCTTGGTACCGAAAAAGGAGGGGGACTTGAGAACGTGCATCGACTATCGCGCACTGAACCAGATTACCGTAAAAAATCGCTACCCCCTGCCACTGATACCTGAATTGCTTTATCAAGTCAAAGATGCCCAAATCTACACAAAACTAGACCTGAGGCGGGCATATCACCTTGTTCGCGTAAAACAGGGGGACGAATGGAAAACCGCTTTTCGCACCAAATACGCCTAGTACAAATATAAAGCAATGCCCTTTGGCCTTTGCAATGCGCCTGCTGCATTTCAATACTTCATGAACAATGTCCTACAGGAATTCATTGATGTCTGTGCTCTAGTGTACATCGACGATATCCTAGTATATTCCGCATCAAAGCAGGACCACGTTAAACACGTCCGATCCGTATTGGAGAAACTCTGTCCACACCAGCTCTACGCCAAGCTCGAAAAGTGCTCATTCCACGTCTCCGAGGTGGAATTCCTGGACGTTATTCTCAGCCCAAATGGAATCCGAATGAATGTACACAAGGTAGATGCTATCCTGAACTGGCCATCCCCAAATTCATTCAAGGGGGTGAAAAGTATTCTGGTTTTTGCAAACTTCTACCGCCGGTTCATCCCAGGATTTTCACAAATCGTGCATCCCATCACGTCATTACTAAGGAAAAGCAACAAAAAGTTCCATTGGACAACAGAAGCCGAGGAGGCTTTCCAGGAACGCAAAGCAAGATTCATATCTGCCCCAATCTTACGCCACCCTCGCCCTGATCTCCCATATCTGGTGGAAACAGATGCCTCAAGCATGGCTATGGGAGTCGTCCTCTCACAAAAGGACCCTGAAACGGGCCAGTTACACCCTGTTGCCTTCTGGCCGTGTAAATTCACACCCTCTGAACTCAATTAAACTATCACAGACAAAGAACTCCTGGCCATTAAGTCAGCCTTTAAGGCATGGCGGCACTACCTCTTCGGTGCCAGACACACAATCACCGTAATAACTGACCACCAGAACCTCCAGTACCTAAAAACGGCAAAGGCCCAATCCTCACGGCAACTACATTGGGCTCTTTTTTTTGCTGAATATGACTACGTGATTACATTTCGACCAGGGGTGAAAAACGGGAAGGTCGATGCCCTTTCCCGTATGGGGGTGGAACAGCAAGGGTATCAGAGCCCTGACCCAATAGCAATCATCCCGAGTGACAAGCTCCTAGGAATTACAGCAACCATAACTCAGAAAGAATTACATGAAGAAATTCAAAACCTGATGAGTCCAGAGCAATTACAAGCGTGGAGTGCATAAGGAGAACATTACATGAAAAAAGATCAGTTGCCCTACTTCAGGAATCGTTTATTCTTACCAAACCAAGAACTACGTGAACAAGTCATGTCCGGTTGTCATGATTCCTTGATCGAGGGCCAGCCCGGAATCGCTAAAGCCCTAGCCAAGGTAAAGCGAAATTATTGGTGGCCCACGTGGCGTAAAGACATTATCCAATTCATCCTACCTTGAGGAGTGTGTGCTCAAAACAAGTCATCCAAGCAGAAATCGGATGGGCTATTACAACCATTGGAAATCCCACGAGCACCCTGGCACACTCTGACCTTGGAGGGCCCGGTAATTCCTCATTCAAGGAACCCGGACTCAGTACATCCCCATTCCCATTCGAGCCCCCAAAGGGCTCAATGGAAATGGGGATGATGCTAACAACAGTCCTGTTAATAACGGGCCCGTTGTTAGCATCCTGGTCTGCTCGCGGGACCCGCTTAGGGCGCCTGGTAAAACCAGGCGTCCTTAGCGGGTTCCCGCAAGCAGACCTCGTAATGGGGCATAAGGGGTTAACGGCTCTGGCACCTTTACCGGCGCCGTTAACCCCTTTCTGCATACCTTGTAATGAGCGCAGCTTCACCTCACTGATGAGGCCCAACAAGGCTGAAACACGTGTATGGGGTTGCTGTTGGTACTCTTGTTCAGAGAGGAATTGCCATAGCATTTCGGTGCTGGACTGCCCATGTAGGCGGGACAAAGACTGATATGCAAATGGATATTTCCCATCTGTGAAAGGTACAGTGAGCAAAAAGCGTGTGCTGCAAACTCTCATCTCAGAACAGGTTATCATGCATGTTCATTCTGGAGAGGAGCGCCTGCTACCTTTTTTTGAAATATTTGTAAGGAACTTGATGTTGGTCACCCTGAGTTACCTGGGGGCAACCAGACGTGGACTCCCTGCTCACTGTGCTCAGAGAGGCGCAGCTTCACCTCACTGATGAGGCCCAACAAGGCCGAAACACGTGTATGCGGTTGCTGTTGGTACTCTTGTTCAGAGAGGAATTGCCACAGCATTTCGGTGCTGGACTGCCCATGTAGGCGGGACAAAGACTGATATGCACATGGATATTTCCCATCTGTGAAAGGTACAGTGAGCAAAAAGCGTGTGCTGCAAACTCTCATTTTAGAACAGGTTATCATGCCATGTTCATTCTGGAGAGCAGCGCCTGCTACCTTTTTTTGAAATACCTCGTAATGAGGCTCACAGTCTCATTTACCTCATTGAGATCTTGCTGACAGAATGCATCACCATACCATTACTTTCAACCTTTATGGGTGCCAAAGCCTCTTCAGGACGCCCACGAAAACTCAACAACCCACACCTTTTGCATTATATGATATCCCAACCTCATCCTTATGTATCATAATTAGTACTTACCTTTACATCTCATGTTACATATATCTAACTTGAACCCCGTGTTTGAAATTCTACACCTTATCTCAATGAAGGTGTACACTTTACAACTGATCATTATCCCTACAAACTTGTTATGATGCCGGATCCTCCCTAGGATTCCCAGTAAAGTATTATACATCACATGTAATATACATATATATATATATATATATATATATATATATATATATATATATATATATATATATATATATATATATATATATATATATATATATATGGAACTTTAACCCAATGTCTGACACTCTACATCTTTTCGCAATGGACAGGTGTATCCTTTACATCTGATCAGTAACCCTATAAACATGTTATGATGCCGGATCCTCTCTAGGATACCCGGTCAAGTGTTATATTCCCATTGCTATGGGCCATTAGAGGTTATATGTATTCACTCGCATTATGCATTTCAATCTTTAACCGTGGCAAACACAGGCTTGAATCAGGACTTTTTAGACAGGATAATGGGTTAAGACACCCAAGGCTTCATCCCCCAAAAATGTTTCCCCAAAATATTTCCAATGGCACTGGATGCTGTTAGGACATTTTTTTTTTCACGATTTGCAGGCATTTTCGACGTTGATGATGTCACGGCATTTGTTACGCGTGGCCTAATCGCGGGATGGAAATATATACATGCAACTGACAACTTTTTAAAGAAACGGCTTCACGATTTCAAGAATCTAAGGATTATTTCAGGTACAAAAATAATGTTGTATTGCCTTTAGCCTTATCTCACAACACAGTGCCTAACACACAATGCCAATGGAAGCATATAACTCCACCTTATTACTATTTTTCCCACAGACCCAATATTATGCAGTGTCACGAAGACACAGCAACTGATCATAGGACCTAACCAGCACCATACTGTACATGAGATCTCTCAAGATATTAAGTCAAATTCATTTTTATCACAAACCGTATTTTATTGACTTAGCATGCTACCAACAGGGCACCAACCTCTAGAAGGTTGTCCGCCCAGCTAGTTTACCCTTAAACTACTAGCAGTCTCAACATTATTGACCACTGTTTAATGCCCAATCACTATGGCACCCATCCTTGCAATTAGACAAATGCCATTATTCATCTATGCATACTGGCTGAGAGGCCTGCTCCTACGTTTAACCACATACTCTGATCACTCACAGTTACCATTACCATTCCAAACCTGGTTGACAGGGTGATTGCTTGGTTACCACCACACTCCCATTTATAATCAATTCCTACATAACTCAACACTCCATAACACTCCTCATCATGTTTTACTTCTTTCCTTTTCTATTTCTAGTCCTACATGATTATTTATAAAATGGCCAGTGACCCACTGTATATGTAAATCAGAACGTATTGTAAGGAAAAACAACTAATTAATGTAACAACATAATGACAATGGGATATTAAGGCATGTTACTAATGGAGGACAACGTTTATCAGGTGGTAACAATTCAGATTAACCAAGGTTGCTAACATCCGAATAGTGTATATTATTACTTATTTATTTTTATTTAGTGTATTTGGTTATGTTACAAAACCTTTTACACAAAAGCAAATGTGATCTAGCAAATATAAAAACATATATAAAATCAATATAAAATATTGCATATATCAAATACAATAGATTTTTTAAAAAAATTATTTGTTTATGATAAAATTCAGCAGCCACTAAAACTTAGAGTTAAAATTCGATATCTACAAATTCTAAAAATCTCAATGTGTCCAATATGAAACTTGTATGTGGTTCTCTAAAGATCATCGACCAGACTGTGTCCATTGAGGGATTAAGGGATTATCAAAATCTTAAAAAATGTTCTCTATAAAAGTGTTTCTCACTGTGATTAAATTGACACATCCTAATACCAAATGTTTTAGAGATTCAATGTCTGCATTACTTTACTGCATTCAAAATCAGCAGAGGTTGAGCATTGAGGTTGTGTTATTAATTCTTCTTGCTGTAACTTCTCTAGTTTTCCACAGGTTCAAGCAAAATCTTAAAACATTTTCCTTCTGTTATGTAGAAACAAGAAATACTGTAGGTATCTTTCTAAAAAATGCCAGGGCTTTCCATTTAATTATAGCTTGCAGAGACAATAGGGCAAGTTCATACTTTAAGATCTGAATAGGAGTGTTTTTTGGAACAGCTAGTACTTTTCTACAGAATATACCTGCTAAGAAATTCCAATTTGTCATTGCTCCTGACATTTTAGCTTCATTTCCGTAGGTAAAAGTCAGAATTAGTTTGTGTTTATAAAAGAGTATGACAGGCAGACATGAGAAAGTGCCATATTTCTTTTGTATGAGAAGGGCTTGTGATGTAGAAGTTCTAATTTTTGTTCTTAGGGTTTCTTCAAATAGAGAGTAATTTTGTGTAGCATTTTTTTAAGATTCAGAAAATTTACATTCAGATGTTAGGTTTAGCAAAGTCTTATCAATTTTCCATGTTAGTCTGTCAAGTTTCTTTTGCTTACCCGGTGTGAAGATCATTATGTTCGATTTGTTAGTATTAATTGTAAGATTATTAATTTGCCAGTAGTTATGTAATGCATTCAGTTGTCTCTGTAAACCAATTGGTGTTTGGTCCATAAGGACAAGGTCGTATGCATAATGTGGCCATTGGATGGGAAAATGTGCTACTTTAGGAGGGAATGCTCCTGCTTTGGCCAATAGGGAGCCGATGTATTTAATTAATAAGTTGAAAAGATTTGCCACCAATATTCAGCCTTGTTTTAGTCTTAGGTTTGTTTTGATTGGTTGGGTTAGTAGTCCTTGTTGATTTAGACAAATTTGCATTGTTGTTTCTGTTAATAGGGTATATTAACCGTACCAGGATAGTCAGACAGCTAATGGAATGTTACTCACAATGTTACTAACACACAATTGCCAGTGATTTGGAACATGGTGTTTTGTTTCTATTGTTGTCTAATCATTGCTGTGCTTTGATAAAGCCTACACTGGGGTGAAAAATTAGCGTGTTCCACTATTTGGTTAATGTTGGTTTAGGAAGGTTTAGACATAACCTAGGATGACCTAGGATTGTACCTAAACACCATAGCGGTTTTTACATTTTTGAAATATTTAATTTTTAAATATCATATCATAGCAGTTTTTTTAATTAAGAATACAAACTCTAATTGGTCATATACGCTTGTTATGCTTCCTATTTGTCATGGCACAGAACTATACCTAACTAACTCACAGTCCGATTTTTACTCTTTGACCGATTAGGTGGATTTCAGTCGTAGTTAGGTTCTTGCAGCCGGCATACATATGACAATTATATACCAAACTACTACACCTGAACAATGTAGAAAGATGCACAGACATACTTTTCACCCTACCTCTGAACTAGTTTAACTGTGTGTTGCGGTGCTGTCAGTGTGGGTGAGTCAATCTTGTGATATAGGGGTGTGAGTTGGAGGTATTGTAATCGGGGAAGTGTGTTTGGGCAGATTGCAGTGGGTGTAGTTTCAATAGTAGCACTGAGTGTAGTGTCTGTAGTCATAATGTTGGTAGTTACAATTGGGTGCGGTGCCAGTAATTAATATGGTGCTTATTGTTAGCATGATAGTATGTGTGTTTCTGGGGTATTGCATTGGCATCTGTTTTTGTCACGGGTGTAGGTCATTGGGGTTATGTTTGTGAGATTTCCCTTTCTAATTCACTTGAGGGTAGAGAATTTATCTTTTAGTAGGTTGTTGCATGTGTTATTATTAGTTTTCTGTTTGAATTGAGGTGCATTTAAAGTTGAATCTGGAACACAATGTTTACAAACTGCTATTTACACTATTTGCTTGTAGCTATTTTGTTCATAAATTTTCTACTACAGAAAACCATTAGCAACTAGTTCAGGTTCTAAATGTTTTCTACTCCTGGTGTAAGAGTAAAAAAAGGATATCCAATAGGAAAATGCACTTCTATTAGTGTAACACCTACAGCATACCTAGTACAAAATAGGGGCTAACAATATCATAGGACAATTTTCAGAAGGATCTTAAACCACTTGATCAGAATTTCCACACTATTTATTGTCACAATGATCTGCTAAAAGGCAGAAGTTGGCCACTTACACATACACCCCACACCGTCTCGGGCCGGAGACCTCGAATCGGCCCAAAATGGCATCAGCGGAGGAATCAGCAGCAACCAAGGGAGACGTGGCAGCGCTGATGGAAGAAATAGGAAACATGAGGTCAGACATCAGAAGCAGGGTTGACACGATTAGTCAGAGAATAGACAAGATGGAGGAGAGACTAGAAGAAGTCAAAAACAATCCGACCTAATTGAATACCCTAGAAACACAAATGGAACAAAGGATAATGGAAATGGATAGTCAGAATGAGGAATTCCGTTTAAAGATGGACGTCTTGGAAAATCGTGAAAGGCGGAACACCCTGAGACTCTTTGGCATCCCGGTCAAAGAAGGGGAGTCGGAGCAAGACTTGAAAAGAACACTCCATGAAGTTACGAAGCTGGTATTTGAAGATGACCCCATTGACGAGGCGAAGATCGAGAGGTTACATAGAGCCGGGGGGTCAGCCGGAGGCCCCAGGACTGTCCTAGCCCAGTTCCATAACTACAGCAACAAAACAAAAATCTTGAAGAAAGCGAAGCAGAAGGGTCCAATCACCTACGGCTCTGCGAGAGTGACCATTTTCCAAGATCTATCCTCACTGACCCGGTCTAGGAGAAGAATGTGCATGCCTCTGATGAGGTGGTTACAGGAAAAAGGGCTGCGCTATAGATGGGGCTTTCCGTTCTCCCTCACATTTGAACTTGATGGACACAAACAGAGGTTGAGGACGGAACGAGACATCCGCAGATGCATGGCCGAGCTGTTGGGCGACTCTGAGAGTGAGCAGAATCGGGATGAAAGGGCGGACGACGACAGGCAGTGGTGGCGCATCCAGGTCCCGAAACGGAGACGCATACCAGGGTCCATGAAGTACAGGAGGATGAACGCTTCACCCGGGTTGGACTCATGAAACACACCGGGTACACTGTAATGTTGGTTAATGTGATTGAAGTGGCTATTGAGAGGTCTACATTTAGATGTGGGGGGCCCTGTGAGAGTTCTGGGTGATTGTACTCTAAAAATGTCCTAGATGTGAGGGTACGGGAGTTGTGTGACTTGATGGGGATCCATAGTGGCATGGCATATGCGGGGGCTAGAGGGGTAGGGGGCTCAGTTGTTAAGAGGTTGTATAATTGAGGGACCATGAGGTGAACGGTCCCTGCTGGTGGTCCAAGTTTGACCTGGTGAAGTTAACCAGGTGGTGTCGGATGCCTTTAAGGGGTGTGGAGGAAGTGGTGGGTGGGGGTTAGGAATGGGATCTTCCTTGAGCTGAATACGGATGGCAGTGGGCAGATGGAGGACTGGGCTTGGCCGCCCGGGGATGGAAGGGGTGACATGGGTGGGGAAAGGTGAGAATGGCTGTAGATTCAGGAGCTAAGGGGGGGGTGGCCTTCTTAGGGTGGGCATGCTAAATGTCAAGCTAATTAACTCACCCACAAAGAGGTCATTAGTGGCTAGGGAATTATGAAGAACGGGCATTGACTTGATGTTCCTTCAGGAGACTAAATATGCCAGGGGGGAGGAACAGAGGGTCCCGGGGCGATGAGTCAGAAATATTGGGGCTCTGGTCCCCTGAGGAAGGCGGGGGTCAGCATTCTCATCAAGAAAGGGTTGAAAATGGAGGTGACCAAGGTGTGGAAAAATGTTGAAGGCAGGGCCCTGATTGTTGTGGGCTCAGAACAGAAAGTGAGTTTCACTCTTGCTACGGTGTACTGCCCCAAAACGGGCTAGCCGCGGTTCCCGCGAAAAACACCCCTGAAAATGATTGTTGAGGCCTCCGGCCACATAATCTTGGATGGGGATTTCAACATATGGATAGACAGGTGGGAGGGTCTGGAGCACAGGAACCGTAAGGGACGGGGTGTCCAGGGGTCATGGAGATGTTGGGGGTTTACGGGCTCAAAAACACATGGCGGAGCTATCATCCAAATGAGAAAGATACACATTTTATTAGTCCCCTCCTGCTACTTTCACTAGAATCGATTACATGTATGTCTCGGGAGGTTTATGGGATGTGGCGTTGGGCTCGGAGATCTCCCCAGTCGCATTGTTGGACCATGATATGGTAATGGTGGGCTTAGACTGGTCAGGCCTACTGCAGAAAGGATGAAAGTGGAGGTGTAATGAATCATTGTGGGAGCACCCCGTGTTTCGAGCAGAGAATTCTGGGGAAATAGAGGAATACTTTAAAATCAATAAAACGGGAGAGGTCCCAAGGAAGATGGTGTGGGAAGCAGGAAAAGCAACATGGAGAAGGATCCTGATTAGGAAGGGGGCAAGGAAGAAAAGGGAGTGGGCCCCAATCGCGAACAGGTTGAGTAGGGGAGATATGTCATCTTGACATGGCTGCCAGGGAAGCCACTCTGGAGAGGGAGAGCGTGGTCCTCGAGACTAGAAGAGGGAAGAGCTCAAACTACTGAAGGAAGGCCAAATAGTTAGGAAATTACAATTCCTGAAACAAAAATGTTATCAGAGATAAGGGAGATAAGGCGGATGCACTGGTGGCGGCCAGATTACATGGAGAGCGATCCAAGAGGTGGGTGATGGCCATAGATGAGGCAGGAGGGGCCCGAGACCTGGGGACGGAGGGGATCCAGAGGCATTTGCAAAGTTCTATGAGACTCTATACAAATCAGAGGCCAATGCAGGGAGCACAGACATAGGGTCATACCTAGCCGACATGCAGATGCAGAGACTCACTCGGGAGGAGGCTGACAAATTGGACGCCCATATTACTGCAGAAGAAATCAAGAGGGCAGTGTCGCAACTGCCACTGGGAAAGGCCCTGGAGAAAGATGGGTGTCCGGCCGTTTTCTATAAATCATTTATTTCCCCTTCTTCCCCTTTATGGCCAAACTCTTTTATTACATTCTGGTTGATGGGGGAAGCCCTTGAATCATTCTCACAAGCATTAAATACTGTGATTCCAAAAGAAGGCAGGCATCCCAAAAGCTGTGGATCTTACTGCCTCATATCCCTTCTGAACATCAATGCCAAGATACACAAGGGTACTGGCGGGGAGACTGGAAACATATATGCCCCACCTGATACACTCAGACCAAGTCGGCTTTATAATGGGATGACAGGAAGCGGACACGATGCGGAAAAATCTGCATTTGATTCATGAGTCACGGAAAATGGGGGGAGACCCGGCCCTTCTCTCGATGGATGCAGAGAAAGCATTTAACATGGTGGAATGGGGTTTCCTTGAGGAGGTTCTGGGCAAGGGAGCACTGGGAGCTAAATTCATGAGGGGGATAATGGTGGTGTACACCTCACTCAGGGCATTGGTGGCCATTAACAGGGTTTACTCACAGTGGTTCAACCTAAGCAGGTGCACGAGATAGGGCTATCCCCTCTCACCAATTTTATTCGCCCTCTCACTAGAGTCTTTGGCACATAGAATTAGAAGTGACCCCCAAGTGGATGGGCTCACAGTTGGAGGTGGAGAGTAAAAAGTGGCCCTATAAGCGGATGACTTGCTGTTGCACATAAGGAACCCCCTGACCTCCATGCCTCGGATGATCCATTTGTTCAAACAATATGGTGAACTGTCTGGCTTCAAGATTAACAGGGCCAAGTCGGTCCTATTCCAAATTAAGGTACTTGGGCAGGGAGATTTATTTATTTATTGCATTTGATTTTACGCCCAATCCCTTGGGTATCACGGCGTAGTTTACAAGAATATTTTGGATCTTAACTGTTACATGCAATGGTTACATATGATAATCATGGAATATAGGCAGAACATGGTTCAGTCTCAAAGTGGGGTCGGTGGACTAGCTGAAGTGTCCAGTGGGTATTAGTCTTTATTAAAAAGCCAAGTTTTTAGTAATTTCTTGAATTTAGGGTAAGAAGTCTTGTTGCACATGTAAGAGGGAAGTGAGTTCCAGATTCTCGGGACTGCTATGGGGAAGCTGGATTTGCCTGATCTGGTGTTGGTGAAGCGGGGATTGTCAGGTGCGTGTTGGTACTAGATCTAAGTGTTCTGGCTGTGGTTTTGCGTGATAGGCTTTCGCTGAGATAAATCGGGGCCTTGACGTAGATACATTTTTGTGTGATGGTGAGTGTTTTGTGTAGTATTCTTGCTTGTACTAGTAGCCAGTGATCTTATCTCCTATGTTGTTATATATGTTCCCTCCTGTTTATGCCCAGTGCTGCTCTGTGGGCTTTATGCTGTATTAGTTGCATTTTGCTTAAATTTATCTTCGAGGTGCCTAGTAGGAGGATATTGCAGTAGTCAATCTTGTTCAATATAAGTGCTCTGGCGAGCGTGACACAGTTTTCAGTGGTGAGTAGCGGCCTGCTTAGTGCGATACATTTAGCTGTATATGCCATGGAGGATGAGAGTGAGCTGATGTGCTTTTCCATGGCGAGACTGGAATCCAGGTATACTCCTAAGGTTTTGACTTGGTGTGATATGGAGATAGGGGTATCATCTATGACGATGGAGGTGTAATCAGTGTGAAGTTTTTTTAGGCGGGCAGGTCCGCCTACTATAAGGATCTCTGTTTTTCTCCATTGAGGCAAAGGCTGTTGTTTGCCATCCATGTTTGAAACAGGGAATAGATTTTGTTGATAAACACAGTGTCCTGTTCGATGTTACCTGAAATCGGAATAAGGATTTGTGTGTCGTCTACAAAGTTTGTGTAAATTACTCCCATTGCATGTAGTGCGGCAGAGAGCAATTTTGTGTAAGCATTATAAAGTGTAGAGGAAAGACACGATCCCTGAAGGGATACCCAGTGGGACTGATATGGGATCTGCTGCTTCATCGCTCATGGCTACTCTTGAGCTGCGGTTGGGGAGAAATTATTTGATCCAGGTGGTAGCATCCTTAGACAGGGGGAAATTGTATGCTAGTGTTTCGCAAAGTTTGTTGTGATCCACTAAATCAAAGGCCGCAGACAGGTCGAGTAGTAATAGGATGCATAGATTACCTGAGTCCCTAATGGCATCAATCTGGTTTTTTAGTCCAGCAGCGCTGTCTCAGTGTTGTGTCTGGGGCCAAAGTCTGATTGTCTATCTCCTGGTAGATTATTTTCCTCTAGATGTGTTTGGACTTGTGCATAAGCAATTTTATCTATGATTTTGATGACGAAAGGGACTGTCGTGAAGGGTCTATAATTGGTAGGGGTGGTGGGATCTAGTGTTGTTTTTTTGAGTAAAGGTATAACCCAGGCTTCTTTTATAGCGGCTGGGATTTCATTTGAGCTGAAAGAGACATTAACAAACTTGGTGATGATGGGCACTAAGATAGAGGCACAGTGATTAACTGTTCTGGCTGGAAAGCTGCCTACTTTGCAATTTGAGGGTTTTAGTGAGGCTATTGTTTTGAGTACCTGATCATTAGTGACTGAAGTGAAGAGGAATTCAGACACATTGGCTCTGTTCTCTGTGACTCGAGGGAGGGGGCTTGGGGGTATCTGCTAAGAGTGTTCTTTGCAGTGTTATTTTGTTTTGAAGAGTATTCACTTTGGAGGTCAGTGCGTCCTGGATGGTGGTGCACCATGCTTTACTAGCTGTGACTATACTAGGTGGTGGGATGGGAGATTCAAGTTCTCTGATGATGGCAAATAATTATTTAGTGCTTGAGGCGGCATTGGAGATACGTAAGTTTAGTGAGTTTGCTTTGTCAGTGATAACTCTGAGTTTGTAGGATTTGGATAGTTGTTGGAGTTTTATTTTTAGTTCTGTGGAGGGGGTTTTTCTGGATTGGTGTTCTAGGGCTCTTTTTTTTCCTTCTGAGTTCAATGAGTTCGTCATTGAACCATGGAGTGCTGCGTTTTGTCTTGGGAAGTTTAGCTTTGAGTGGAGCTACTTCATTTATAGCTATTTTCAGACAATGATGGTAATGAAGAGAGATGCTGTCTGGATTTGCGTTGTCTAATGGTTTAGAGTTGAGTAATTTTTGGTGAGTATGGGGGTCAAGTTTTCCGAGGTGAGTTTCTGTGTATTTCTCACCAGGATCGGAATGGGGGGGTTTGTTGGTTTTTAGGTCGGTGGTTATGGTGAGATTGAATTTAATGGTACAACGTCCTTTCATCGCGGGACGTTTTTTCGTGGGGGTTTTTCCACAATTTTTTTAGCAAAAAAAAAAATCACATTTTTTTAGCGGGGGGTTAGAAAATTATGTATATGGGATGTGGGTCTTTGGGAATAGATAAAACTGAAAGGGAATGGGGTTTGGGGGACAGATCCCCCCAAAAAATTTAAAATATATTTTGATGGGTTTTTCCATTAAAATATTTGCGGTAAAAAAAAACACGAAAAACATCCCGCGAAAAAACATCCCGCGATGAAATGACATGGAACAAATTCAATTAAGCAATGGTCAGTCCACAGTATATTGATGATGCCTTCTATGGTGACTGTGTTCAATGAGAGAATCCAGTCAAGGATTCTGCCTTTTGTATGGGTGGGGGCATTACCAATTTGCGAAAATTACATTTCACAGAATGCATTGTGGAAGGCTGTGGCTTTGTTGTCTGTTAAGTCATAAAAGCCTAGATTAATGTCTTCTAGGAGGATGGATTTTGTTTTAGGTTTAAGGAGAGGGGTAATAAGTACGGGTAAGTCAATGTCTGGGTTCTTAGTGGAGCTAGGCGCTCTATATACTATCAGAAAGTTGACAGTGGGTTTGGGGTCAGTGGCTAATTTCAAGGATAGGAGTTCGTATCCAGATAAGGTTTCCATTTCGCATTCTCTGAAGTGTAGGACGACTTTAAATATGATAGCCACCCAGCTGAGATGAGAATAGATTTGCCCCACTGGGAGTTGCGGTTAGAGGAGACACCCTTCGATATTTGGGGATTAATCTCGTGAGGGAGTTGGGTGACTTATTTGAAGCTCATTCCCCTCCCCTTGTCTCTGGTCTTAGGGTCGACCTCAAAAGATGGGGGAAACTGACCATATCCTGGCTAGGGCCATTAAACACTTTGAAGATGGTATGCCTCCCCAGATTTGTATATGCGTTCCAAATGCTGTCATGATCTCTGCTTCCAAAAGGTCAGGGTTTTCCCAACTCCCTTGGAAGCAGATCCATAACCCAGGTTCCGAGTGCCAACCAGTCCCAATTGGGACCTTTTGGACCCAGTCCTGGCGCCAGTGGCACCAGGCTCATAAATATGCCCAGTCCCAGCGCTGGAAGCGCCGGGCTCATAATGCTTGGGTGGACTTACCTGCAGCAGACCATGCTGCTTACTTGCCTGCCAGTTGAGCCTCTGATCCTCTTCTGTTTGGAACTACTTTTCCTGTTGGGTGGGGCAGGAGCCACTTCCTAGATTCAGAACACTGGAACTCTTCTGGAAAGCAGGAACTCTTTTCTTACCTAGGCGTGGCTGTGGAAGGAGACACCTAAGCACTACAGGAGGCTATTTAAACCACACCCGATGGATGAATCTTGCTTTGCGTTATTCTGCATCCTCTGCAGCAGAACGCTCATCGTGTCTTCTGCATCTGATCCTGGGCCTAAGGGAAAAGGCTTACCATCCTGAATCCAGTCTTCAGCAACACCTATAAAGACAAGAAAGAACAGGTTAGCATTACGGTCTTCAGTGATAGCTCTTCACTTACCTGGTCCATCGGCTGTCACCAACGCCTCGCGCTGCATTCCGGCATCTGAAAGACAAAGGCTTACCTACTCTTCGTGCGCTCCGGAGGTCTTCACACTGCATTCCGGCATCTGAAAGACAAAAGCTTACCAACTCTTCGCACGCTCCGGAGGCCTTCGGCACTGCATCCTGCATCTGAAAGACAAAACAAGGTGCGTTTAAAGACATTGGGGAACTTTAATACTCACGTGCCATTACTCCTTTCCACATCTAACCCGGTGGGTATTCCGGCACCCTGCAGCCGCTCCGAACTTGTACCTGCAAAATAAAAAGACAGTTAGAGCGCATCGTGAAGCAGGCAACAAACGCTTACTTACGTGCTTCCAGGCGCTTCTATTCATCACACGGGCTCCATCTTCAACTCACTTCAGCCCGTCATCCGCCATCGCCAGAACCCTGCAAAACAAGAGACATCATTACTAAAGACTTTAAAGACATTAGAATTACTCGAAACTTACCGTTCGTGCAGTAAACGACGGACAGCAGTCCAGCCCAAAGAGCCAGCCGTGTGTTACACATCACCTTTGAAGATACGGTATACGCCCAGTCAAGACCTGCGCCTCTACGGGAATCAGGTGAGCATTACAAATGCTTCCGATTTATCTACCTGAGACTTTCTTTCGTGAAGTAAAGGTGGACTATGATGACGTTTTTATGGCAGGGGACGAAAGCGAGAGTGGCATGTGGTGTCCTTACTTTGCCTAAAGATAGGGGGGGTGGGACGCCCGAATCTGAAGAAGTACTACAAAGCGGCATAATTGAGGGTCCTCATATCCAACTTACGAGGGCAGAAGGAAATCCAGTGGGTTAACTTAGACAGCAACCATTTAGCTTCTGCTATGGTCACAGAGTGGCTATGGGTACCGAGAAAGAAGCTTCCATGCAGGGTCAGGGACCACCCGATTCTGGGTACCATATGGGAGGTTTGGCGAGAGCAGGCCGATATGCAAGGGGCTACCTCATGGCCATCCCCCCTGAGCCAATCACTGACCTGGAAGAGGCACTGGCTATAGGTCCCTTCTCTTTCTTTCCTATCTTGCGCTAAAGGGGGCTCTTGCGGACGAGAAATGGAGGGAGAAGATTCAGAGAGACCTCACCCCCTTTGAGGAGCTTCTAGACAAAAGGAGGGAAATGAGGGGCTTGATATCACCCATGAACGGAGCATTGATAAATGCTGGGGAGAGGTCAACGGAGAACTTGAGGCAGAGGTGGGAAAGGGATGTGGAGATGGACATAGACCCTGAACTTTGAGGGAGAATATGTAAGGGGGCCTCACAGATCTCGATTGCTAGTCAGTACAAGCTGCATGCCATTAAGCTTCTTCACAGATGGCAATACAACCCAGTCAGGTTCTCACAGATGTTCCAATCAGCCAGCTCGAGGTGTTGGTGCTTGTGCGGTGAGAGGGCCGATTACTGGCATATGTGGTGGGGTTATCCCCGCATTAAGGTGTTTTGAGACAAAGTCCTGAGCTGGATTAAAGATTTGGATGGGATCCACTGTAATAATACTCCATTTCTGATACTATTTGGGATGGAGGAAATTGACAGGTAATTCAGAAGGCTGACAGGTGTTGCAGCCTCCCTCCTGCTGGCAGCGAGGGCCTGTCTAGTTATGAAATGGAAAGGCACCACAATACCGGGTAAGAGGGAGTGGATCAATGTCAACATAAACATATGTTCGATGGAGAGGAAAACTCAGCTCTCCATAGGAAAGCAGCACTGCATGAAATGTTGTGGGATGAATTTAGGGCAAAATATTTGGATAACAAGTAAAAGAATGCATTGTAAAATATGCAGTCGAAAAGTCTGCACTTGAGGGACAAACACTCCTTGGGAATGTCCAACCCCACCTGCTGTAGGGCCCATCCAAGTTGGATATCATCACAATTTAGAGGAAGCCTCCCTAGAGGTGGCCAAAGACATTAGCAACTGACAAAGGAGGAACATCCACACACCACAACCGAAAGATCTGGGGATTGTTGTATTTTGTAGAAGAAGACACCGTTCAATGGGGGAGTTTGAAGGGGGAAGGGAGAAAAGCAGTACAGGATAAGGGCGTTACGCTGGGGGAAGTGGGGGTTGAAGGGATGTTTTGTGCCATTTCATAGAAAAAACTGAAAGTAGCAGGAAAACTCTAGCCTCTGGACCAGAGTATTATAAAGTCATCAATAAACAGAAAAAATGTGTCCAGAGAAAGAAATATTTATAGTTCTGTATCAACATTTATTTAAAGTGATACAAAATTGAAAAAATGGTGACTAAATCACAAATTATTAAACACTAATCACTTAAACATAGCAAAACAGCAGCTACAATGTGCCTAAAATAGGCTAAAACATCATCACACATACTTGCCATTCATGGTGCAACATTCAAACACAACTCATCATACAGTGACAAACATCCAAAATGCTAAAAGACAAGAAAACCATACTAAAAAGATATGTGGAAAAGGAATTAATAACTGTTCCCCACAATAACAAACTTTATTATCGTGTTCACAAGCAATAGAATCAATTGACAATCCATTGTCAGGGTGGATCAAACAAGAAGAAAGCACAAAGATTGCATCCCTGTAAAATGTATCTCAACCGGTTTCGACGTATAGTGGTGGTTGACACAACGTCTTCCTCAGGAGGTAGATGTTACCATTCTGATGACTACCAGGCTGCTGTAAAGGCCAATGTAAGATGGTGAAGCCAGCCTCTCTGGAGATTACAGGACTGTAACCTGAAACCCGCTCAATAGGGCTTAAAGAGATCCAAAGCTGCATATGTCAAAGAGCAGCACAAGTTTACCAAAAAGATCACATCCGTCTGTTTTTGCTTCATAAGACGATTGCCATTTCTAGCAATTGACAAGTGAAGAAAAGTTGTCTCTTCGTCCCGCAGTAACTTCAAAATGGAAATGCTACACATGCGTGTGGAGGACCTACACGAAAAAAGCTGGCCATTTCATAGCCTTATTCTCGATGTTGATGTTTTTGATGTTTAAAAACTGTGATAAAATAAAGTTTAATAAAAGAGGTAAGGATTGGCAATAGGTTTATTAGTATAGGCCCTTTCATTTTGACAGACTCCACTAGCACTGCAAGGGTGTAAATTGTGTGAAGTGAAATTAAGTGGTCCTGCGACGGTTTAGGCAAAACCCATTGCACATTTGAAAGTCTTCGATTCTGGACCTGAGCACTCACAAGGGGATCCATGTCCCGAGCCCGAATGAGGGAGACCAGATTGTGAACATTGTAGAAAAGGGGCCTGAGCCCGGACAAGGGGGACCCGTGGACCGAGCGTGAAGGAGGGAGACCAGTATTGAAGTTGTGAAAGTGAAAATCCTGACAAAGGAAAGGAAATTAGTTTTTTGTTTGTTACATCAGGCCCTCTGCAGTAAGAGACTGTCATTGTGAGAGCGACTTTGGTGGAAGGCCCAGAAGCCTATATGTTGAACTGTTACCTCGTGGCCAGGAAGACAGAGTGTTTGCGAAGCCTTGCCTTGCCCTGTGCTGAAAACATGGGGAAGGGAAGCCAACTGCTCAGCTCAACTATCCTGACATACCATTTCTTGAACACTTTTCTTTTGAATACATTGCTATCCCACACCATTTTGTCTTTAGAAGTAAGGATTGGCAATAGGTTTATAAGTATAGACCCTTTTCTTTTTACAGACTCCACTAAGACTGCGTTATTATTATTTGATGGTTGTAGCTTGCTGCCATCTTTAGATTTAGGTTTAGATAGGCGTTCTACCAACCCACTGAAGTTCCCACTGAAGTTCAATAAACACCCTTGTACTGTAATCACTTGTGTCTGTCTTCACTGTTTGATACCATGCCTTCCTTACATGGGGACACTCACCTTAAAGCGGTCTGTCGGATGCACGAGGAGAAGTCAATGGCACCCTCATGCCTCAGGCCAGGAAGAAAGTTAGTCGGTCTCAAGCAGGGGTGTCTCAACTCTACGAGACACCTCAGAGAAGACACAAGCAAAAGAAGGAGAAGGGAAGGCAATGTGAAAGGGTGGCACCGGAGTGGCGTTTGCACCGCTTGTCGACATCGCAGACAAAGAGAAGACCAAAGAGATATGTCTGTTACCTGATGGAACAATCCCAATAGCCACCCATCGGGTATCTCTACGCACTAGGGTATCCCACCGCAAAGGAACAGAGCCCCACACTGCTGCTACAAGTGAATGACCTGCCAGCAGGGACTTCGGCTGTATGGGTAAATGTTCACTTCCACTGGCCTGAGATTGGGACTGCATGGAATGTTGCCATAGACATCCTCACTGATAACATTTACTGTCACCTCTGTGTCGACCAAGAACACTGCTGGCAGGTCATTCACTTGTAGCAGCAGTGTGGGGCTCTGTTCCTTTGCAGCACTAGATAAGGGGATGAACCATGTACTTTAACGTCTCATGGCACACATATATATTGACGAGTCAGCAAAAATTGTTCTCCACGCTCTTCAAGGGCATAGGGAAATAAAAAAACAGACAAATCCAGATCCAGAACTACGCCCAGTGGCACAAGGCTACAAGGGGATCCCTGAGAACATCCAGAGGCAAGTAGGAGAAGAGTTGCACAAGCTTCTGAAACACAACATAATTGAGCCTGCAGCAGACCCTACTCCATTGGTCTCACCCATAGTCCCTGTCCCCAAAAAGGACTCAGATGCCATAGACTGTGCATGGACATGCGCCGTCCAAATGAGGTGATAGTGAGGGAGGGACACGGGGCACTGAGGATATCTGACACGGTCCATCTTCTCAATGGAGCTCAAGTGTTTTCTAAGCTGGACCTGAACAAGGGATACCACCATCTGGAGCTATGTGAAGAGTCCAGGTTCATAACAACCTTTGGGTCTCTACAGGTATAAGCGCCTCAGCTTTAGGCATTTGTCAATCAGCAATCTACCACGTCATTATACATATCCCCAACTGTCTTAACTACAGTGATGACATTCTGGTGTTTGGGAAGGACCAGGACGAGCATGATAACATGCTGGCGAGGGTATGTATGGCACTAGAAGCGGCTCATTTTATGCTCAAGAGGGAGAAATGTGATTTCAGGAAAGGCACTCTAAGATTTTTTGGGCCTGTGTTCTCGGCTCAGGGAATGACACCAGACCCTGAGAATGTAGCAGCGCTCAACAATGCGTCACCCCTCAAATCTGCCAGACCTGCAGTCATTCTTAGGGCTTGTAAGTTGCTGTACTCGCTACATTCAAGACTTTGCATCAGTGAGCGAGCCGTTGAGGGCCCTCACAAAGACACAGGTTAGATTCACATGCTCGGAGTCGTGCCAGGCAGCGTTTGAGACCATCCATCAGTGAATTTCATCTAGTGAAAACATGGCCTATTTCGAAACTGCATGGGAAACTGAGCTCACTGTGGATGCCAGTCCAGTGGGGCTCAGAGCCATCTTGATACAAGTGGACCCAGAAGACCCTGGCAAACGCCATATTGTCTTATACACCCTCAAAACTCTCTCTAAGACAGAGCAGGCGTACTCACGGGTTGAAAAGGCGGGGTTGGGAGTAGTATGGGCCTGTAAACTCTAATTTTTTCCTGTACAGCAAGCCGTTCACGATTGTCACTGACCACTAGCCCTTGTTGTTCATTTATGGGAATCCTCAAGCACAAATGCCTCCTAGGATTGCGAGATGGGGTCTGCGGCTCCAAGGCTACTTCTTCTGAATCATACACCAGCCCAGGAAAGAAGTGAATCTTGCAGACTTCCCGTTCCGTCATCCCATCGCCTCAGCCCCTACAAGCCTGTCGATTGTAGACCAATACATACATTACATAGTGCAGGCTCTGTCCCCATGAGTGTGGCTATAACACAAGAAACAGAGAACGGCCAGGTAATCCAGATCACCCTCCGATGGCTAGAGTCTGGCCGGTGGAAATACGCTAAAGAGGTGAGGTGTGTGGGCCTGTTCCGAGATGCAATGGGACATTCGAAGCCTGACACTCGTCAAAGATGAGCTTACTCGCTCAGAAGAAAGAGTGCTATAAAAAGGCACCAAGATCGTTTTTCCCCAGACGCTTCAACTTCAAAGAAGGAGACTAGATTTGGCTCACGAAGGACATCAGGGCATTGTGTCCACAAAACGATTACTGAGACAAAAAGTATGATTTCCCCAACTTGATGCACAAGTGGAAGCCATCCTTATGAACTGCCCCACATGCGAAGACATCAACCCGCACACTAAGCTACACCCTTTGCACATGACGGAATTACCTGAGCAAGTGTGGGACGAGGTAGACATCGACTTCTTTGGTCCAATTGATGGGGGTGAATACCTATTATTGGCCATGGACGAATACTCTTGATTGCCAGAGGTTCAACTAGTGAGGTCAACAGCAGCCTACCATACCATACCAGCTCTTGAAAAGGATATTCATGGTATACCAAGTACTGAGAGTGGTCAAGTCAGGAAATGGGCCCCGTTTCACAGGTCAGGACTTCAAAACATTTGCGGAATACATGGGGTTCAAGCATCGGAGGGTCACGCTGCTCTGGCCGCAAGCTAATGGGAAGGTGGAGCGTTTCATGAGCAACATCAAAGGCAATGTTCAGATTGCCCACATGACCGGAGAGCCGTAGAGAAGATAAAGCAGTACCAACTTCTTCGGGGCTACCGGAATACCACCCACAGCACAAAGGGCCCCAACTGAAATTATGCCTGGCTGGAACATCAGTACCCGTCTGCCCCACGTCACCCTCCCAGAGGAAACCTATGCCAAAGATTGGAGAATGAGAAAGTGTGACGCCCTCACCAAGGAGGCCATGAAGTGGCATACCGATGACAAGAGACAAGCCTGCGGGGGAACCCAGGGGACAGGGTGATAGTATTGCAGCCCATACCCACAAGACAATGGCGGAATTCAACAGTGCACCCCTGACAGTCACCAAAGTAAAAAGGTCTCTCGTAACCACGGGGAATGAACATAGGAGTGTAACCCGAAACTCCTCGCATTACAGGAAGATGCAAGGAGCAATACTGAGAAGGTCAGAGAGTGAGGAGACAGATCAGGAGTCTCATGATGTCCCCTATGATGGAGATAGAGAGGCTTTGGGCGATGGCTGGGTGGACCTGTCGGGCGGCCTGAGCCTGGCAGAGGCCAGGTGTGTGGCACTGGCCAGCCTCAGAGAGCGAGAAACAGACCTTCTAGACAGATTGGGGAAATGGACTAGATGTTAACTTTGTGTTTAAAAAGGGGGGAGGTTGTAGTCCTGAAGCCATGACCCATGTCATGTGATTAGGGAAGGAGCCAGAAGACATGAGGAGCGGGGTGGCTGGAAGGGGAGGGGATGTTCAGGGACAGTTAGTTACGATTAGGAACACAAGTTATAAAGAAGTGTTCAACCCACTACCGGTGTCCGGGTCTGATTCATTGTGGAGTCAGGCTGCTGTGTGGGTCTGTGCATCAAGGCTGGGCAGACCCCTACACTGGATAGCACAATTAGGACATTTCTGGTGTTCCAGGATAGCGTTGTTCACCTCTGTGTTATTGGGTTCTGGATGCCTTTCAGATGCCTATATAAGATTTACTGCCACCTAATCTGGAGTTGGATTGTGATATTGAAACAGAATCAAGACATTCCATTCCTTTTGGTTGAATGTCTGTCGGATTGTCAGATGTTTTACTCAGTGGTACCCAGGACGTACATTTAAACATTAATCTCACAGCACATTGAAGCTGCTCCCTATGCTTCTTAGAATCCAGAGCCTGAGAACAAGGGTTTAATCATCTGTGAAGTGTGATAACATCGCTGGAAACAAACCTCCCTTTAGGCATGCTAAAGTTTCCCTGGTGCTACCCTTTGCCTGTGCACACCGTGTTCCTTTCTCTGTACTAACCAAGACAGAGTGTTGTCAAGGGAAGGCTGTGTTTTTATCAACAACACAAATTCAGGGAAGGGAATCCAGAGAAACATCACAGTCTCGACTGGTTGTGAAACCATTGGATATCTGTGTACAAATTATTTACAGGAACTGGCAACTATATCTTATTGTATGTATGTGCTTTGGGGTTCAGCAGTTAAACAGTGGACACGTTAAATAAGGGGCTTCGTTGGCTAACAACCAATAGATAATACTTTGGTGGTAGTTTGTTTTATTTCCAAAAGTAGCCAAACAGGTTAAGGGAATTTCTGGATGTTTGCTTTCCTCCGTTTAGCTTTATTTTGTTTTAGAGCAGGACAAGTTTGGGTTTATTATATGTAATGTGAGCAGGCCTGCGTTATCTTGTGCAGTGCTCCTGGAGTCAGCATATGATTGTTTATTGGATAACTATTAATTCCTTCAAGGGTCATTATGTTTGATGTATGGTAAACCTGTTAAAAAAGCCCTTTTTGATTTCAATAGATATCAATGGATGCCCTCAAACCTTAGGCTTAGGCACAGAGCTGCCAAAACTATGTGGGTAAAGCAAACTGGATATTCCATGTTTAGCAGAGGTTTGACTGAGGAGATAACGAAGGCTTGGCAAGCCCAATACTTCAAAATGACTTGCGTAAAAGTAAATACTTCAAAATGATTAATTATGCGACCTTCAAAAGGGCTCATTTAAAAAGGAGTCACATCAAAAACGCATTACTGTTATACTGGAAATGCTTCAACAGTGCTTGCTTACAACATACTCATTACTAGTTTATGGGAATTGTTTCAAAATGATTACACTTAAAATGACTTATTACTGGGACAGGATGAGGTGCATTGGAAAATGTGCATAGCCAGCCTTACCTGGTAACACAGATAATACTCTTCATGGGGAATGAAAGTGTTATCTCCGCCTGACACAGCTGACTCACATCATAAACATGTTATACTTACGTCCTAACTTCAAGGGTGATCAAATCATTATATATGGTTCAATACTACACACATTGTATTGCTAGGGTGAGTGTTATGAAAAATAAAATGAGCACCAAGCGCAGTCTGCATGAGGCACTTCAATTAATCAGGCATACAGCCCTATAATCAAAGGTGTATTTGCTAAATGTAAAGGTATGTGGTGATTCTTATTTTCTCAAAATACTCTTTGATTTTATGCAAAGCAGCTCAGACTTTCACTGGTGTTATTTATCCCCTTTTCATAGAGGTATTTTGAAATAGTACAGTAGGAGTGTACCAGACTGTCAAGTGATCACCTTCTATCAGAAAATAATACATATGGTTATTAGCACCAAGGGCGGACACCACAACCAATCAGGCTCGGATTGCGCCTATATCCAACTATCCATGCCTGTGTTCCAAGCAACCTGGAGGATGCTCGTGGCCGCCCTGCCATTTCCACCCTCCTTCCACCGCTTCTCCTTTCCTCCCTCCTATCTCTGTCCCTTCACCCCTAACCCCTACCCAGCCCACTTACCTTATTTCTCTGGCGATGGAGCCTCCGCTACCACCACGGATACATCCCGGGCCTGCATGGAGCCCCACCTTCCATCTTAATGCCAGCCATCGTAGTTAACAATTGAATGAACGGGATGCTGAGAGGGCGTCCTTTTCATTCAAACAAATTAGATTGTTGTCAGCAACCCAGGTTTTTGGGATTAAACTCCGCTAATAGCAGAACAAAAATGATATGGGGTTCCGGATTGGGTGATAATGGCACTGTGGCCCATCATTAAGGCCCTTGCTGTGCTCAGGCCTATAACTTGGATCCTGGGCCGTTCCCAGCCCATCCGGCCCACCAGATTGAGCTGTATTGCAATATTCTAGGTCTTTATAATGGCCTTTGCTCAGTCATTTAAATTCAACACTCTTATGAAAACTAAAATATGTCCTGGAAGTCATCAATTGAAATTAAATTTGCAGTGTTCTGAAAAGTGCCACTTTACAATGTAAGTACCAGTAAATGATGTTCTTTTTAAAAGCTGCTTTTTCAAAAAAACACAAACAGCACCCTCAAGATACCTGCTTTCTAGTCTCTGCTTGCAGTTTATTATGAATATCACACAATGGCATTTAGTTTATACAACGCTATGGCAGTTTTCCAGAGATTCATGAATTGGTTTTTCTCTAATGTGCTAAATAAACCAGTCACATAGACACAGGTGATATTTTGATCTAGATTTTTTTTTTTAAGTTAACACTTAGGAGGTGTACGACAGGTGTAAGAACATTTGTTTAAGAATTGGCTTTTGCCAAAAAAGGAGAAGTGCGAATTTGAGAAAGAACATATTGAACATGTATCCCTTTTGCTTTCTTCTCTAGGACGATGTATGGCGTGTAAGATGGCAGTGGCTGTGGTTGAATGCCCATTCCATGTATGTTTTTAGGGAGACACATTATTTTGGGAGCTATTACAATTTGTATTGAAGAAAGAACATTTTCAATATGCGGGTCAGTGAAATGGATGGGCAGAAAGGGCTGTTTTGGCAATGAATAAAGCATTTTTCACAGGGTCTGCTCTATGCCGCCTGACCATTTCAGTCACGTACTTGGGGACACAGGCTCTTTCGATACAGCTTTTGAAACAATTAAGAATCCAGATCAGACTGAACAAGCAATTTTCTTTTTCCTGACACCTATTATCACTTTTTGTGGGTGCCAGTATTCTGCGAATGAATGAGACGTGTCGGAAATTAAGGTGTTTAGCTATTGTGCTAAAATATGTTGCTAAATGCCCAGTTTCCTTTTGAGATTTCAACCAACCAGAGAAATGTGCCTGTGCTTGGGTATCTGAAGGGTCAAAATAATCGTTATGCATATTTTTTTGCTCAATATTGTTTTCTTATCCTTATTCATTCTAGCACTAACGTTGAGGCCAATTCCCTTCCTCAACATTACTGAAGTGTGCTAGCAGATTGTGTTTCGTGCACACCTAAGACTCCATGGGGGGCAGTCATCATGCCATGTGGGTTGAACCTGGTATTAATTTGGTGAAACTGGTGCCAGTATGGCAATTCAGGGTGTTTGGTTTAGTGACACCCTTAGTGTGACACTCATAGTGAGTTTACCAAACTTCCCATTTTCCCCTGTAGGACTAGTGGGTAGGGATGGGGTTGGTCCAACTGCTACGCGATATGCCTCCTGGAGGGTGTTTCATGTGGGATCCCATGGGCCAGCTATTCCAAGTGAGATGTGGCAATCCATACCAGGACCCGTGGAGGAGATGCAGATTCAGGGGACTAGAGGTCACAGGACGACTCTGGACCATTGTCCAAATAATGGGAAGCAGAACTTGCAGAAGCTGCCTAAGGTTATTATTAGGAGGACCGGAGACCCCTGGTGCTTTCTAAACACCTCAGGTGGAAATATTCCTCCCTCACATTCAGGACCTTGCCAAGAAGGCCCACTTTCAACTCCACCTCCTCAAAGGAATTCTTCCTTTCCTCACTTACCCCCAGAAGCTCAATGTCTCTAGAGCTCTGGTTCTCTCTAGGTTGGACTATTGCAACAGCCTTTTCCTTAATCTACCCTCTTCTTCTCTACGACCCCTCCTGCTAATCCAGAATAGGGCTGCGAGACATATCCTTGGCCTCAAGCCCACGGACTGCATCTCTCCAGCCCTAGAATCTCTCCAATGGCTTACGGTTGCTGCAAGGATCAAATTCAAATTCCTCTGCATCATCCATAAGGCTGACTGGGGCCAGGGACCACGCTATCTACAACTTGCTCTCACTAAATACTCTCCCTCCAGATCTTTACGTTCCTCTGGCACCAACTCTCTGTGTGTCAAGTGCTTCACAAAACCGTAAGCTGGTGGCCGATCTCTTTCCTAGACAGGCTTCCTCTTATGGTTCAGCCTCCCCATTCCTCTTTGTCTTGAGCCGTATCTCCTCAAATTCCAGAAGCTCCTCAAGACCTTCCTTTGCACCTCCTCCTTCCCTTCCTCCTTCCTCTGCTAAACCCCACAGTTGCTGAGATTGGTGATCAGGGTCATTATGTGTCCTCCTGGGTCCTGGCTCCCCACACCCAATCGCCTTCAACCTCTGCCTGCTCCCAGCACTTGCTTTGGCAACCACTGGCCTATGCCACCAGAGGCATGCACTTACTTATTTATTGGTAGCTGACCACTCTCATCAAGTCACTTAACAGCTGCCTACTCCCTAGCACTTCCCTCTTTGTTACACCTAGCACTTACCCCACATGCCCTCATCCCCTCTCTCTCTCTGCACGTGCACGTACTGAATGCTCACCAGGCCTAGTAGGTCCACCTCTATCTTTCATTGTTTTATTTGCTTTCTTTCCCATGTTCCCTCCCTGTTGCCCTGTGGACGTTTTGAAACACAATTTACTTGATGTATAAGGGCCTTACAAATGCACAATAAATAAATGGACTCAAGAGTATTACCTGAGTGGAGAACAGGACGCAGGGACATACTCACATAGTGCTTTGGCAGTTCAGAAGGGTGCTGGACAAGACAAAGCCAAAGAAAGACCGAACTGCATAACTTCATGTTCCGCAACAACGTAATATTCAAGGTGACTCTGACTACCTCATTACCTTTTAAACCCTTGCAGACCCTCTTTTGAGGGAATCAAGACCTTTACTTAATTAACCAATCTAGGTTAGATACAAATGAAATGGTAATGGAAAGGAGGTGCCAATACCTAAAAATGACTAATCAGCCATCGACATTGAAGCCCTATTGGAAATAACCTATGGAAGGTAAGGCAGGAGAACCGGGCCCATTAGGAGGAGGGCAAAAAGGAACTGGCAAACTCCAGACAGGGTTTTAATCCATAAGGCAAACAAAGGTGCCTGCTGCCTGGCACCCGGGGAAGAGAAATAGAAGGAGGAACCTCAGAAGACTACTATCAGTTGGAGCCTTGCTATGCTTTGGGAGAGGCTGCTACCGACCAGGAGTAATTATGTGCAGCACTGAAGTTGACCAAGAAAGGGAATGTTTCAGCAATTTGGAAAGGGTATGCCAGAGGACCTGGGTTCGCACTACACAGTCACCGTTTAGCAGAGTACCCAGGGCCCAACAAACCCTCCCCCAGACCCACAGGAATCATGCAGGAAAAACAAAATTCGCCAGCAATCACAGCTCCTGAGCTCGTGTCACAAGCTTTTACTGTATTATGACATCACAATAGTTAACCATTCCCCAAAAACCTAAGCGCATGTTCTATTGGGTAGCTCAGGTACTATTACCTATCGGTGTCCCCTATATGAGTGGTCTCACTGGTCCTTCCATGTCAGGTGGGTTTGCCTGAGACTTCCCCAAAAACGATCTATTACATTTTTGCAGGGTTGCAGGATGGCTATTGTCCCTTGCCCATTACACACCACCCCAGGATTTAGGCTCCCTGATTGGCTGGAGCTGGTCCCCCCCCCCTGGGCCTGGGACCCTGCTCTGTTCACTACGCTCAGTGTACCTTCTCAAGGTAATGAGAAGGACTGTGTGCCCCATTTGTTACCACTGGTATAGCCACCTAGCCTGGGAGAATGCCTGCTGGTTGCAACGTTCATTGGGCAACACATGTAACAATTTTGTCTGTCTTCGCTCGGAACCGCTGCTCTTCCCACCATGGGTAAAGGGCTATTGTTCGACTTGGCTGAATCACGTAGGTGAGCACTGCAAAACTGAACTTTTCGGTCTGCAATTAGTGCAGATTTATTTTGTTATTTTGCAGGTGGCTACCTGCCCTGAGAGCCAGGAGGTTTCAGCCGCCCTAGTCCATGGTTGCGAGCACTAGACCTTTGCTCCATGCTGCAGAATCTGCATCTATTTGTTCCTATTCTGAGGCTTCATGTGCATTCACTACAGTCATTCTATGGTTTCCCTACATATATATATATATATACTGTGGTATTCTCATTAGAGGTTAGTAGTATTTGGCTCTTCCAGGTTCCTTATATGTGCCCGAATTTCCATATGGTTAGTTGCAATAAGCGGTTGTAAGCTTGCTCTGTGTAACACTTGTTCTCTTGCGTTTCTGCATTTGGCTACTGAAAGGATAAAAAGCTTCTGACAGTATGTGCATGTCTCTGTCCTCTGTCTACATAACTGTGCATGCATGTTCTTCGTGTGTGCACATGCATGTCTGTGTAACTTCGTGCAGGGATGCGAGTTTGTTTCGTGACTATCGTTACTATTTCGTGGTATCACTAATGACATCAGTACGGCTGTATACTTATCCTTAGTCAACCTGGTCCAGTGATGTGGCACCTGTATCCGCGAAGACATCAGCTGGATAGGGTTTGAACGGTTTTCTAAGAGAATATCTTCTTACATAAGTAGGATGTACTGCCCTCCTGGGGGCTGGTCAAACAGCGACTCGCATCTGTCATTTCTCAGTCTTCGGGCTGTCATGCGTAAAAGGGACACAAGGTCCATTCCAGGGACCCTATCTTCAAATTGACCTTCTGGGAATTTCAGGTGACACAGCTTCGGAGCTCAACCTGTGATCCTGAGTTACAAGAGTGTGCCTGTGACAAGGGGGCAACACAAAATAATATTGTCTGCTGGACCATGACCCAGGGAAGGGGGTAGGAGTACCTTTCTCAGATTATAAGCAAGGAAGTCCATCAGGGCCTGGCATTGAAAGGAGAAGAATCCAAGAGCCATTCCGAGAACACTGAGATCTAAATGAAAGATGGAGCAGGCCAGGTGGGGCATTTGGGAACACCCAAGTACTAAGGGAAGAGAATACCAGTCAAAAAGAATAAATCCAGGGGGAGAGGAAGCACCTGTGTGTGACTATGGAAATATCAGGTTTAGGAGCCCACCACTTGAAACGTTGGTTGATCTTGAAGTTTTCAGTCAACTATCAAGACACAGGAACATATCCCAAGACCTTGAAACAGAACATCCTGCTACAAAGGACATGTGATGGAACCAAAGCTCTACCAACCAACCTGAGAGAAGCACAAAGATCCTGCGCCCAAGGTGAGGACTCTCCTCAAGGAAGCCAGAGAAAATGTTTTCCAGGGTAAATGGCATGAATGTCCCAGGTAAAGGCAGACAATGAGAGAGGAGACAAGGACTGTGTGTAATCTGCATAAGAAACTCTTCTTTCTTATTATCTCAAATTAGGGATGTTCTTAGAATAATAAGGATTTTTGAGAATCATGATTTCTGCCTTTTGTTACAGTATAGGGAAATCATATGATTATGGACAGCTTAATAGTAGGGTTTTGGATCTTCTGTTGGCCATCGTTCAGAATCCTCAGTTGTAGAATAGTTTGTCTCTACTAAGACAGGGCTTCTGAAATTAGGGAATTTCACATAGAAGAAGCAACAGACACATGTCAGGGGATCACTACTTTTCCATTATCTAAATGTTGTTTCTAGATTTACTGGAAGCACTCCCAGGCATTACTCCCGCTTTCCGTTTGTTAAAAGTTCAAGTAAACTTTGGTGTCATATGTCTCATTGTTTGGCTTAAAATACAACTCCAGTCATTAGCAGAGGCATAGACAGCGACGGGCCTAAACAGGCAAGGCCCACCCAAAATCTGTAAATGCCCACTAAGTAGCACTGTGTGGGCATTTAAAGATGTTAATGTCTCTGCGGTTGGCCCAACTACAATAGCTTCAGGCCCCACTAGTTAGACAATACTGGCTACACCTCTGGTCATTAGGTTCCCTGTTGTCGATTCTGGGGAATCTCAGTGAGTACTTGAGTAATGGGGGTCTTTATATTTGCATAGGGGTTGGCCATGAGTGTGGTTGTGGCCTGGTTTTAGATCTGATACTAACTGCACGTGAAGTCATAATAAACCTTTACAAAATAGTTGCTGTTTAATTCTTCTGCTCTGGAATGGAAGCTCAGTGTGTACCTTTTGGGTAACATATCTTACAAATTGTTATGGTGTGTGTCCTCTCTCCTGTCTTTAATTAATTCTTTAATGTGGTATAGATTGAAAGTAAATTCAAACTTTACACATATTACAAATTACAAACATTATACATAATTCATAAATATACAAAAAGCATGAATTAATAACCATATAAAATCAACTAAAAAGGACAGTTAAACAACTTTCCTTAAACTATTTACAAAAATTCATATCTAAGTGTATTACATAGGACAACCTGCATCTCGGGTGTCATTAAAGTGAATATTTTTAGACCTTAAACAATATCTATCTCATAAAGAGTACTCAGTGTGTTCCTTGATATCCCTAGAGTTTGGAATAGTTACAGTCCACGGGCCAGGCTAAGTTCAACCTGTTGCCAAACGTTGTATAATGCAGTAAATAGATGCATATTGCAGGTGTTAGTGCAATATCGCCAGAATGACATTTCGCATATAGTTGTAGGGTCGTGCTCAAATTCACCCAGATAGCGTAAGATTGTATTCTTCAAAGACAGACATTCCGTAAGAAGATGTCTAGCTGTCTCCAGACATTCTGAGGATTTACACAGACGGCATATACGCTCAGCAACTGGGATATTATCCCATGCTCCTCTGATGTACAAAGTAGGCAATTGCTCCAATCGGAACAGTATAATGAAGCGTCTAAGACTTCTCGAGGGGCATAGATATAGATAGGCTTGTGGTTTCATAAAATTGAATAATCTATATTTCACAAATTGATGTGTCTTAAGACTACCTATATGTGTAAAGTTCTCGAGCCAATCCCAGAGGACTACTTTTTTTCTTAGTGCATTTAGGGTTTCCTTGATGATAGTAGCCCCTCTATGTGTCCATCCAATATCTACGAGGAATTTGGTCATGTCTTTATGTAGGGGTGAAGTAGTGTATTTTTTGGTCACCTCCTGATGTATCACAGTTAAAAAGGGGTTCATAGTGCCACCTATCATCTTAAGGTAAAACCCTGCTCTTTTCTTCAATACCATAGCCTTCAAAGAGGGAAGACCCAGTTCAAGTCTAATCAGGGCCATAGGGACCCCTGGTGGTAGCCCCAATATCCATCGCCAGAATTTGTCCTCCAGCACTTGCAGCCACGCTAGGTCTATTGTGTGCAATGACTCCAGGCCATATATAATCATGGGGGCAAACACTTGAATATAAAGGTGGCGCGTTCCCCAGAGGGTAAAGCCACCCTGCTTGTTTGTGAAGGAGGTAATAAATGCTATAGCTTGCATCGCCCTAGTAATGCGACCCTGTCTACATAGTATGTAATCGCCAAGAGGCTCAATTTCGACTCCTAGGTAGCGATAGGATGGAGCATAGGGTATAAGATTTTCGTGTACTATCAAGTTCACTCGCGATACTCTTCTTCTCGTGAATCTAAGGACTTTTGTTTTGTCCAGATTGATGGTCAATCCGTTTGTCCTGGCATAGTCCCATAGGGCAGTAGCGGAACGCCTCAAACCACCTATGGTATTGTCAAAGACAACCAGATCATCCGCATATGCTAATACAGCACACGATGCTTCACCAATTTTAGGAGGGCAATTATCAACCTAAGCTAATACTGCAGGAATATCGTACACATATAGGTTATAAATAAGGGGTGCAGTGACACAGCCCTGCTTTACCCCCCTATCTTGGATCACATTTCTGGTCATATTTCCGTCCTGATCTAACCTCAGGCGCACCGTAGTATTTTCATGGAGTAATCTAAGGTAGTATAATAAACCTGGTGGACATCCCAATTTCTCTAGCTTAATCCATAACCTCTCCTGTGGGATGAAGTCAAATGCGGCCTTGAAGTCGATGTAGAGAGCGTACAACGGGGGTTGCCCCTTACTAAGCGCCCGTCTACGGAGTATTTACATGACCAAGAGGTTATGTGAGGTGGAAAAATCCTGTCTAAAGCCACATTGGAATATGCTGAGTATTTTGGCATTTTCTACCCATTTCTGCATCTCACAAAGCAATAGTGAGGCAAAAAGTTTATCTGAGATATCAAGCATGGATAGAAGCCTGTAGTTATTAGGGTCAGAACGGCTGCCTTTTTTGAATACAGGAATAAGAATCGCTGTCTGCCAGGACCGGGGAATTATCCCCTGCACTAGAATCTTATTGAATAGTAGAGAGAACAAATCGGCCCAGAAAAGGGGATGGTTCTTAATCACTACGTTAGCTAGTCCATTAGGGCCAGGGGCTTTGGAGGACTTGAGGGTAGCTATTTTATTCAGTATTGCCTCTACTGATACATCGAAAGGCGGATGGATAGGAACCCTCTCCAATACTCTGCTCATGGGTTCCACTCCTCCTGAATTTCGGCTTAGTAGGAATTTTACCCATGTCTCCTCACATATTGGGTTAATTAAAGGGCCTTTTGCCTTCTCTCTATTCTCATTGAGTAATGACCAAATGCTGCGAGAATTTCTAGCACAAATCGTTTGTATCAGCCGCTGATATCTGGTGTTTTTCTCTGTTATCTTAATGTTCTTGATATTCGCTTTATAGCAGTTTTTGATATTTCTTAATTTTTCGCGGTATAGAGCTCCAGATAAGTTCATGTGTTTCAGGCCTCTGATTGACTTTCTTAGCCCTCTCTTGGCATCCCTGATTTCCCTATTAAAGGGAAGTATAGCACCCCCAATTTTTAACATATATCTTTTGTTGGCCGTGGCATGCTGACCTGAGAATCCCGATATCCAGTCTTCAATTTTATTTGCCGTCATAAGTTTGAAGTCACAGAAGCCCCGATCTAAGATGGGTTCAAGAGCTTCAGTGGCCAATCTTATGTTCTTCTCAGACCACACTATTCTAGATCCTGCCCGGTTAGCTTGGATGGTACCCATGTTAGCAGGAGAGGGAGATAATATAGGTATACTAAATATACACTGTAGCGACGCGTGGTCGCTCCATATATTAGGCTTGACTATCATATCGCTTACTCTACTCTGCATCTCGGGGCACATGAATATATAATCTAATGTGCTCATTGTTGATCCACTCGCCCAATTGTGTCTCCCCGGCCGATCTCCCGAAGTGCGGCCATTAATCATAGCCATATCCCAGGCTCCAAACAATTGCAGCCAGCCTAATCCTTCAACCTCCCTCTTTCCATGGGACATCCAGCACCTTGCATTGAGATCAGAGTTGGAAGATATAAGTGTCTCGTCCGTCATATGGCAATTAAAATCACCCATAACCACCACCGCAACATTGCCCGTTCTTAACAGCCATGAAGACAATAGATCTTGTATTGCCTCTTGCAGTGAGTCCCGAAACAATTCTCCTGGGGGGTTATACAGATTAATTAAAATGAACCTTCCCGTACCATTTTCCTCATGATATTCGACCTCTACTGCCAACAGCAGCTCCTCAGATTTGCATTGAATCTTTCGGGACAGAAACGTGTTTGTTACCCCCGTAAGTAAACCACCATATGGACGCCCCTTGCTGCCCCGTTTAGCAAACGCTTGATGTATAACAAAACCATCTAACAGTAAAGGGTCAAGAGACCATGTCTCTTGTAGACATATACAACTATGTTGGGACAGTAAGTCTACTGAGCCCTCCGACCTCAAGAGATAGGAAAAGCCTCTGCAGTTCCAAGAAAGTAAAGACAAACATCAATGGTTCTGTAACAGTTTCGGGATGGATTCTAAAAGTGACTTCAGGACTTGTTGTATTTCCATTAGTGCAGGATTGTCCCCTCCCCCCGATTTGAGCACATTAGCCACAGGAGCTGTTACCATAGTGTCCTCTGGATCGACCGAAGGTACCTTTTCCAGCGGGTCCACATCAATGTCAATGTCCACTGCATTCATATCTTCTTTATATTTTCTGATGAGTTGCGCCGTAGTCGGAAAAATGCAATGTAAGGCAGAGACATTAGGGTTGGGGCCCGACAGGGGTTCTACAAATAAGAAATCCTCAGATTTTAGGACACGAAGTTGAGGTATGTGATATATTCTTGCTAATGGCTACGAGCGTGATAACCAGGGATTTTTGTCTCTTGGATACAAATTCTTAATGAAACAGATACGGTTCGTATTTATGTCCTTCACTGCCTTCTTCGGGTCCAATGGTAAGGGCTCGGCAGGTTCTTCCACCGCCCGTATTTCAGGGAGAAGCTGCATATGCATACTGGTTTCCAAATCAGGCTCAAAGGTCATAACTGAATCATCATTTGGGTCCATTCCCATTGTCTTCTCTTCCGGTATCAGCCAGTCTATTAGTGGGCCTTTAGCCTTTGCCGCCCTTTGAGCTGCTCTCACCAGTCTTTTCCTGGCCTTTTTTGAGCGGGTCTCTGGTGCCGGTTTGGGCACTGTTATCGGTGGTTGGGCCCCTTTTGCAGCTGACTTATTTTTAAGTGCCTTTTTTGCTAGTCTTTGTTGTTTCCGTGTGGGAGGACACCGGGGGCTTTGCTCATGCTCTGGATCATCAGCCTCCACAGGGATGTCCTCAATTATGCTGTCACTGTTGGGCACATATTATGCTTCACCCCCCTCCGCCACATCATCCTGCTCGTCAATCTCCTCGACTGTCTGTAAAGCATCAGATAGATTCATTTCTGCCTCTTCTCGGAGGAGATCCTTTTGCTCTATGGCCAATGTGATGGTATTAGTATTGGCCAAAATACGCCCTGACATTTGTAGGAGTATTTTAAGGGCAAATTGGAGAGCAGCCACCGATGATTGTAGCTCAGTTATCTGTAATGAGCTTGGCTGTGATTCGATATTATCTTCCATCACATTATCCGGTTCATCCTCCATTGACGCCATTACCAGATTAGGAGAAGCAGATAGACGTCCGCTGATTCCCCCACCGGTATGCTCCCCCGAGACACTATTCATGCTGTTTTCTTTTAATGGCGTTATGCCACTGGGTGACCTCTGGGGCGTTTGTGCTCGCATCCCTCTCTGTATCGTTAGACAAAGGTCTGAGAGGGAATTACTGTCTATGTCGTCAAAATTGGAGGTATTTAAAGAAATGCCGCCACTCTCTATCGGTGCCGGTGTTTCCTCAATTACAGTGGAATTCGTGGCCGGGGGTGGGTTCACAGGAAAGAACTCAGTTATGGCCCCTTGCGCCACCGGGAGAGCATATTTGGCATTCTTTTTGGGTTTGCCCCCTTTATTGTGGGATTCCTTGGGTTCCTTTATGGGTTGAGATTTATTTTTACGTAGATTATAAATCGAGTGGGGTGCTCTTCTTCCCCGCTGCATGTCTACGTTATGGCTCAATTCACTTCAAGAGTTTATTTCCAGTAGGTGCAGGTCAGTCCAGGCAAGCAAGGTAGTAAGGGCTGCTGCTAGAGGGCAGGAAAGGTTTTACCTCTAGAACTGCACTGGTGAGGTAACTGGATGGAATTTCCCACCTTTTACTGGTACCCTCCCCCCATCAGTATAATGACCCGGGAAACTTGCAAGCCCGGATCAAAGGCTACAGCCCGCAGTCTCTGGTAAAAGTTCACAGTTGCCCTTCTTCTCAGGGTCAGCTCCAAGCCCACTTCAAAGGCAACGGGATGTTCTAATGGCGGTCACTGTAGTTACCTAATTAACCAGATACCGCCTCTTTCAGGGGGGGAGCTCCTTTCATAGAGGGCGCCTGTCACCCAGTACCGCAGCAACTGGCCGTGCACTGAGGTTAAAGGCTGCCAGGAACCGTTACTGCGGGGAGCCACACGAAGCCACAGGGAGCCGCCGTGTCGTGCCGTGCTGTATTACAGCAGGGAAAGAAATTCCACGGCTGGACGCGGTGCGGCTAGCTTCCGCGTGCTTTCGTTCTTCTTTTCTTCCGGCTCGAAACCCGCTTCTCACCTTCTGGCTGCCAAGTCAGCCCTGCTCGCCTCAATCTCCCCGCGTGAGGCCTCCTCCTCACTCGCTCACCCGGGAGGGGATAGGCGTTGCGGGAGGGGATAGGCGTTGCGAGGCAGTAGAGGGAGAACGCTATCCCCCAGCTCTCAACTTGCCGCTCGCAATTTCTCACCTTTGCCGCACACGCCTCACACCTCGCCTCACACCTCGCCCTCAGATCTCTGCCTCATCCCGTTCAGATCTGGACTCTCCCCACCTCCTCCACGGTCCTCACAGTCTAGACCTGTGTTCCGCGTCTCGCGTCTCGCAGAGCACCGCGGATCGCCGCTTCCGGCTGTGCGACGTTCGAGGAAGGGACCCAGCACCCACAGCCGCTCCAACGCTCCAACGTCAGTCCGCGCATCAAGCCGCACCAGCAGTTACTCGCTCTCTCGCAGAGTATCGTGTAACGTGGCCGCTTCCGACACCTGGGACTTTACATCCTTTACATCTCCTGTCTTTGGTGTGGCGCTGCCCGATGACGGGCGCGCATGCGGCAGCGTGACGTTGCACGCCGTCGCGTGCAGTATAAATAAACGGGGCATTTCTCGGCCACTTCAGAGCGACCGGGAAGCCCGAACCAAGACGGACGTGTTGGTCTGTGTTCTTGGGGCCGGGGCTTGCGGCGAAGCACGCGGGGGGCGCCAGTCACCCCCAACAGTGGCGACGAGTGGGGGAAACGATGCCCGGGCACGGCGGTGACAACTTGAACAATTTTTCACCGGAACGAGGTCAAAGGACAGACTTCGTTTCATGCCGCGGGTAGTACATTTGACCACGCGGCTGGCGGCCATTTTGTGCAACGGCTGTGGGACTTCAAGGAGCTCCGGTTTGGGCCCTGAAACGACCCCAGGCCTAATTTTTGGACATTTCAGTAGCTGACAGCTACATCTACACAGAGGTATGCATATTTAGTGCATTAACTCAATTTTGGGTTTACTACGTCGAGTGGAAGCTAGGAGAAGGCCTATCTTGACTGGGCCTGCTGCATCCAGTTACTATTTTGCTACCAATTTTTGGAACACTGAAAGGCATCCTGCTTTTTCGTCCCCTTCATCATCATCCTGGTGACTCCATCTGTCTTCATCCTCTTCATCATCACAGAGGTGGCAGGAGTGACTGCATCCAGGGGTGGTCCATGCTGAGAGTCACTGTGGGCTGAAGATTTGAGTTGTGGCCCCGATCAGCACTATGGGGGTGCCTGTGCGCTCAAGCTCATGAGTGACACCGAGGACCAGGACGGAGCACACGGTGTGGCGGCGAAGTTTCATCCTCGTGCACCAGTGGCACCGCAGGGTCTTCTACCCCCAATGCAGCAACCAGCAGCTCCAGTAGATGGTCAGGCAGCGGTTCCCGCCCTTCAACCCCCTGTTCAACCTGCTGTTGCTCCTGGTGTTCAGCAGGCAGCGCCTGCCATGGCACAGGTACGTGCGCATGCTGCCCTGCAGCCCATCCCCGAATTTGATGTGTCGGGCCCGCCATCCAGCCTGGGGCCCCGATGGAGAAGGTGGGTGGACCGCCTGGACATGTATTTCAGGGCTGCGCAAGTGGTTGATGATGACACCAGGCTGGGCACGATGTTGTACTCGGCAGGGCCCTCTGTCCAGGAGATTTTCGAATCTTTGCCACAAGGGAATGGAACCTATGATCATGCAAAGGCCGCCCTCCAGGCATACTTTTTGCCCTTAGCCAACGCGGACTATGAGCGGTTTGTGATGCTCTCTGCCAAACAAAAGGACGATGAGACTTTGGACACGTTCTACGGGCGCCTGAGGCGTCTGTCGCTCGCCTGCGCCTGGGGCGATGCGGAGGACATGATCACGACCATGCTTATCCAGGCGTGCTCATCAGGCAAGCTCAGGTGCCAAGTGCTGAGGGAGCCGGGAATAACGTTCCAGCGCATCCTTGAGCTAGGAAGGAGCCACGAGGTGTCAGAGGCGAGAGCGGCAAGAATGGAAGTCGGGTCACGCCCCATAAAGACTGAAGAGATCTGCGCGATGTGGCAAGGGGGAAGAGGTGCTAGGAGGTATGGCGGTGGCACACGGGACAGAGCTGGGAGGGCAGGAGAGATTTGCCAAAAATGCGGATACGACCTGCCTCACCCAGCGGAGTGCCCTGCAGCTGGAAAGACATGTGGACGATGCGGTCTGCCAGACCACTTCTCAAGAGTGTGTAGGGCGGCCTTGCCCGTACTGGTGCCAAGGGGTCAGGGCTGAGCGGTCGCCATTCACCAGGGTCGGCCGTCCAATGTCGCCCAGGTCGACCAAGGCGAGGAGGAGGCTCAGGCAGAAGAAGCAGAGGAAGAAGATGAAGAGAACATTTTCTTCGTATCAAGTGTGGAGCTCCTAAGAGGCAGAAATCGACGGCAACCCAGGTGCGTGGTTGAGGTGAACCAGTCTCCGGTCCCTGTACTCGTGGACACAGGGGCATCGGTGAACGTCATGGCCCGAGAACATTACAACGCCATGGATCGGCCGCCCAGGCTGGTCACGCCAAAGGCCTGCATCTTCATGTTCGGTGGTGTGGACCCCATCCCTCTGGACGGGGCCTTTGTGGCAAAAGTGGAACACAATGGCTCCCACATCACAGCCCGCTTCTACGTGACGCCAGTGAGTAAGAACACTTTGCTAAGTTGTGCAGCGGCGGAGGCTCTCGGCATCGTAAGCTTCGCGTACTCCGTCTACCTGGAGGACATTAATGACTTGCTAGAGAAGCATCAGGCCCTATTCAAGGGGATTGGGCAGATGGTCGAAGAGCCGGTACGGCTGCACATTGACGAGTCGGTACAGCCGGTGGCCCTCAAACATCGGAGGGTACCTTTCCACCTCCGTGAGCAGGTAGACAGAGAACTGGACAGCCTCGTTGATCTAGACATTATCGAGAAGGTGGAGTGACCGACTCCCTGGGTGTCCCCCATAGTGGTGGCAAGGAAACTCAAGCTACCGGGCGCAGTCAGGATCTGCGTAGATATGAGAATCCCCAACAAGGCCATCAGGAGAGAGAGGCACCTCACACCAACACTGGATGACATCATCGCGGAGGTGCAGGATGCTCGGTTCTTCTCGAAGCTCGACCTCAGGGACGGATATCATCAGGTCGTCCTCCACCCTGACTCAAGGTACATTACCACCTTCACCACGCACCGGGGACTGTATCGCTGCAAGAGGTTGAGTTTTGGGGTGTCCTCGGCCGTGGAAGTATTCCAGAACATCATTCGGGGTGCCCTGGCCGACCTCGAGGGCGTCCTAAACATAAGCGACGACATTCTGGTCTTCGCGAGGACCGAGGTGGACCACCTGAGGCGTCTGGCGAAAACCTTCGAGAGGCTGCAGTCGCTGGGACTCACACTACATAAGGAGAAGTGCGAATTTCTGCGCCCCTCCCTGGAGTTCTTCGGGTTCGTGTTCAGGGAAGGGGGGGTGTCTCCTGACCCCAGAAAGGTACTGGACATACAGAAGGCCCAACCACCGGAATCTGTGTCGGAGGTGCGAAGCTTTTTGGGCATGGTCACATACTGTGGCCGGTTCATCAAGAACCTGGCATCCAGGTCTGAGCCCCTCCGAGCCCTGACAAGAAAGGACACCGTCTGGAATTGGGGTCCGCTGGAACAGGCAGCCTTCGATGACATTAGAGTCGGAGGTGCGAAGCTTTTTGGGCATGGTCACATACTGTGGCCGGTTCATCAAGAACCTGGCATCCAGGTCTGAGCCCCTCCGAGCCCTGACAAGAAAGGACACCGTCTGGAATTGGGGTCCGCTGGAACAGGCAGCCTTCGATGACATTAGGGGTGCCCTCACGGCCGAGGACACAATGTCATTCTTCGATCCCGCCCTACCATCGGAAATCATTGTTGATGCTAGCCCATTCGGCCTGGGGGCGGTGTTAACACAGATTGACCGTGATGGCGGCGTCCGGCCAGTCGCATATGCCAGCAAGGCGCTGTCAGACGCCGAACAACGCTACTCGCAGATTGAGCGCGAGGCTCTGGCGGTGCTGTGGGGATGTCGCCATTTCCGGCTTTATGTACTCGGACGCCCGATGACGGTGGTCACTGACCACAAACCTCTGCTGCCGATCCTAGCGGGGTCGTCATCCAAACCGCCGGCACGCATTGAGAGGTGGATGCTGGCTCTCTTAGAGTATGGGGTGACCCTGGTTTACCGGCCAGGGGTAAACAACGCTGCTGACTATCTATCCAGACACCCCGGAGCGCCTGGAGAAGGAGATTGTGACGTCTGTGAGCAAGAAGCTGAGGAGCATGTCCAGGTCGTGGTAGAGGCTGCCACGCCGAATGCCATGCCTCTCCAGGAGCTGGAGACTGCTGCGGCACAGGATGAGTGCTTTAAAGTATTGAGGCAGTCCATGCAGCAGGGCTCCTGGAAGTCAGCGCTTGAGGCCCTGGCGGGACGCACTCAGGAGGCCCGGACTGGTCTAACTACTATGGAAGGTTCGTGAGGAACTGTCCTTCTCGGCGTCGGGCCTGCTGCTTCGGGGCGACCGGATCGTGGTTCCCCAGTCAAAGGTGGGTGAGGTGATCGCGTTGGCACACCGGGGCCACCAAGGGGCCGCCAAGACTAAGGCCCGCCTCCGGATGAAGGTGTGGTTCCCCGAGCTGGAACGCAAGGTGGACGAGTTTGTGGCGGCCTGTGTCTGGTGTCAGGCAGCATCGCCTTTACAGCGGGAGCCGGTCATCGAGGCGATGCCGAGGGGGACCCATCCGTGGGAGGTGGTTCATGCTGATTTTGGGTCCACCACCATGGGCACCCACTTCCTGGTCCTGGTGGACGAGTACTCTCGCTACCCCGAGGTGGAGTTCGTGGAGTCTGTGGCGTTTGAACACGTGGTGGTGGCGGTGGAGAAATTGTTCGCGGCTCACGGATTCCCTCACACGCTGGGTTCGGACTATGGTGCGCCTTTTCAGGGTGAACGATTTGCTGAACTGATGGTGAGCTGCGGGGTGGTGCACCGAAAGATCATGCCCCTGTGGCCTCGAGCGAATGGGGAGGCAGAACGCCTGATGAGAACCCTCAATAAGACATTTAGAATTGCCCAAGGCCAGGGGCAGTCCCTACATAGGGCCCTGTACCAATTCTTGAGAATATACCGCACCACGCCACATGCGTCCACGGGAGTGGCCCCGGCAGAGGCGATGCTCAGGAGATGTCCGCGAGGGCTATTGCCGGAGGTCGGAGAGTGGGAACCTGCGGTGATTGACGACCAATGGGTCGAGATGGACCGGCAAGCAAGAACGGAGCAAGAAAACGTGCGGAGGGGGCTTCGCCCACAACAGCTGGAGCCGGGCGATGAGGTGCTCATTCGCAATCGACACCCGCATGGGAAACTCTCTTTGCCGTATGAGCCTGAGCCGCTGGATGTCGTGGCCGTCCGGGGCTCCATGGGGACGGCGTCGGATGGACGGTCGGAAGTGACGCGGAATGTGAGTTTCTTTAAAAAGATCAGAGACCCCAGAACTGACCCACCTCCTGACCCGGACCTGGGAGGAGTCCTGGAGAACGAGGGAGACCCACCCTGCATGCCGGAGTCCCTAGTGCGGGGTCCGTCGGCGGACCGATCACCCGTGCCGGAGGCGAGCAGGAGGTACCCCGAGAGGACTGGGCAAGGGAAACCAGCTCGCCTCACCGATTATGTGCTGGGACAATTGGCTGAGAATCCCGAGGGTGAGAAAGTCTAGTTAAGGGGACCCGGGTGGATGCTAATAAAGGGGTGCTCATGGGACAGGGTTTGCGTGATTTGTTTGTGTTGTCCCATTGTTCTCATGACTTGTTTCAGTTGCAGTTGTTTGTAGTTTGCAGTGAAGAGTTTAATGATGGTTGTTGGTTCTCCCCGAAAAAGGAGGAGTGTGGCGCTGCCCAATGACGGGCGCGCACGCGGCGGCGTGACGTTGCATGCCGTCGCGTGCAGTATAAATAAACGGGGCGTTTCCCGGCCGCTTCAGAGCGACCGGGAAGCCCGAACCAAGACGGACGTGTTGGTCTGTGTTCTTGGGGCCGGGGCTTGCGGCGAAGCGCGCGGGGGGCGCCAGTCACCCCCAACATTTGGCTGCGGCTTATTATTATAGCAGCCTGTTCTGGGGAAAGAGAATGATTCACTCTGTACTCGGTGATCCCTTCTCTTTGCTGTACGTCTACTGAATGTTCATGTTTGGCTTTTATCTGGCTACCAGTCTTCCAAGGTCATTTTCCTGTCCTCGTGCAGTTTTACCCCCATGGCAACATTTTACTTGCAGACTGGCTGTTCATTTCTGCTTAATTACCAAGATTCATAGGGCGGCTGCAGGGAAGCTTTTTCTCCTGAGATTCAGGAAACGGGAAGAAAAGAAATCACCAAGGTGATGAAAATGCTTTTCTCTTACAGCGACAAGCACTTCACATTTACGACCATCAATTTTGACTTTGTCCTTGAAAACAAGCGATATACCACACATTTTCACCAAGGACACTCAATATCCTCGCGCTGGTCAAGATATATGCAGTTGACCTTCTCCATTCGTTTTTGAAAGGAAAAGGTTTAAAGATTGTATCCAGGCTGCAGACTTCATGTGGTAGGTATTGAGTGAAACATAATTTTAAACTGATGCTTGAGCTATAAATGACAATGGAGCTCATTACAAGCTGCTGCCACTTGGTCTGGCGGTATTACTGCTGGATTACAAGTGGCGGTAGGTGGTGTTAGTCTCCATTAATTGGAATCGCATTGGACTCAAATGGGGATTTTGCTGGTATTACGGGCACCTATAATTCTGTCATTTATTGCTGTTAAGGTGTCAGAAAAACCTCCAGCTCTTAGCTAGAGGTCAATCCGCCAGCTTGCCAGCAAACTCATAGTTGGCTGGTGTGGTAATGTGCCGTTATATGCTAATACAGCACATGTCAACTTGTAATGAGCCCAATGTATGGAATGGATGCAGAGCAACTGCGGACCCCAGCAGGAGACATCATTTAGTTGATAACAGTCTTGCTCATTACATTTCTCTCTGCTGCCCGTGCACTTCATGTTCTGAATGCACTCTGCACAGAATACCAGAAAGGATTGTCAAGACTGCACCCCACCAGAGTATGAAGGACCCACTCCCTTTCCCCCACTACCGCACATCACAGGATTCACTATGCATAACCTGGGACAGAGAAACACACACACACATACCGAGCTACATGCCCTAATATTCACCCTCCCTAATTAAGAAGACCATTTCCTCATAAAGAAGTAAATGCCTAAATTAGTGTTGATTCTCCCACTAGATTACATGCCCCAGGATGCACTCTCATTCACTCAGCATAAATGCCACACCAGGCCCACATATCCCAAAATGTTCACAGTCTCACTCAGTACAAGGGCCTTCAAAATGAGTACATGGTTTAGTTAGTACTCCGTGTCACTCAGTGGAAATGCAGGTGCAAGAGGATCAAATGGCATAAAGTGCACCATGCCTCACACAATACAAAAGAACCACATCGAATGACAGTTCCCAGAACATGTTCTCACGGAGTAAAGATGCCTCCAGAGGTGTGTTAATTTATGGAATGCAATCTGCCTCAGTTCAGAGCCGAAGTGCGTGTTCCATACCTCACTTACCACAGATAACCAACCGCAACTATTTGAATGATTGAGAAAATGTAACATCTTGCAAATCGCAAAGCAGAATAAACAGCATCTGAGCGCAGATCTAAAAGAAATATGAAGGGTACATATGAAAAAACAGACATCCATCAACTAGCAACACGATGTGTACGTTTGTAAAGCTTTTCCAAATGAGGTAAGTGAAGGAAGGGGTTGGAGCTTTATTTATTTATTTTTTTATTTATTTATTTATTTATTTATTTATTTATTTATTTCATTTAAAAAGAGCACATACAACCCAGAGGCATCGAGGCGCTGTTACAGAGCAGTTACTTGCAAACAAACTGAAAAGAAATAGGCAGTGTAATACGGTATACAAGGTACTGTGCAGGCAGGTAGCATTTTAGCTAAACAACAAGGTTTTCAGGGCTTTTCGGAATACCCAGGATGAGGGTTCTTCTCTTAGTGCAGGAGACAGGGAGTTCCACTGTTTGGCTGCGATACAGGGAAAACTGGAGCCACCAGCTTTGGCTTGTTTGATTTTGGGTCGGAGGAGGCGGTGAGCATAAGGGGTTCTAGTTGGCCTGGATGACTGGTTTGAAGACAGTTTCCGGGAGAGGTAGGCGGGAGGTAGAATTAGAGGGATACTTGAGGGTAATGGACATTGTTTTGAAAATGATATGCTTGCGAATGGGTTGCCAGTGTGCACCTCTCCTAGCTGCTGTTATGTGATGCCTCTTAGGAGGGAATGCAGAGGGCAGCTTTAAGAGCATTGTTTTGTATGATTTGAAGCTTGTGTAGTTTTTTGATGAAGTACAAGCAAAGAGAACATTGCAATATTGAAGCCTAGAGCCAATGACTGCTCGAGCAATGGTTAGGCAGCTCTCCATAGAAAGTAAGGGTTGTGATTCATTTAGTAGTTTGGTTGCATAGGCTGTATTGGGCTTTGAGGATTTTTAGCAGCGCAGGGGCGCCTACTAGCAGGTGTTCTGTCTTATCTCAATTCAGGCAAAGGCGGTTTGCCGCCATCCATGCCTGAATGATTGAATGAGCATTATTGAGAGTGTGAAAATCTTCTGCATAGTTGCCAGTGAGCGGGAGAAGAATCTTTATGTCATCTGCCTAGTTGGTGTAGGCTATGCCAATGGAGTCCAAGATATCAAAGAAGGGTCTGGTCAATATGTTGTGGAGTGTCGGAGATGTGCACCAGCCATGAGGAAACCCACAAGGAATGGGTGTAGGTGCAGCACTGGCACTCTCATGACACTCCCTTCCAGGAAGGAGTCAATCCATGAAGTTGGTTCAGGGGGAAGTTAGCTGAGGCGTTAAGGTGGTTACATAGGATTATGTGGTCGAAAAAAGACAAATGTGGCTGACAGATCCAAAAGAGGGAGGAGGCCTGGTTTTCCATTGTCCCTAATGTCGTCCAACTGGTTTTTTAGATCGAGCATTGCTGATTTTGTGCCATGTCCTGGGCGGAAACCAGGCTGGCGCAGGTAAGTTTCTAGGGAGTGTTGTACTTGCCAATAGGCTGCTCTATCTGGAATTTTCCAGAGGAAGGAGACCATTGTGATAGGCTTGTAGTTGTTGGGCACTGCTTGGTCTAGGGAAGGTTTAGTCTGGAGAGAAAGTACCCAGCATTCCTTGAGACTTGCTGGTACTATTCCAGTGGAGAAGGAAGCGTTTATGAAGGCTGTAATAAAAGGAACTAGGATTTCTGAACAGTCCTTGATGATGGTTGCGGGACAGATGTCCCCTTTGCACCTTGATGGTTTTAAGCTTTTGGGTATTGCGGAGACTTCTAGTTCTGTGATCTACTTGAAGTAAAACTGGTAGGTGGCCAGATTCTGGTGGGTAGGACAGGAGGCTGTGACTGGGAAGCCGGGAGATGCAAGCGTGCTAACTTGTTTGGTAGGAATTGTTTTGTTGAGCAAGTCAATTTTATTCAACATTGCTGTTTGAATATTAGTACACTAGACAGCCGCGACAAATCTTTGTCCCAAGATAGACCACTACGATCTTTAAGACACAATGGACACTTTCGAATCGCAGTGTCTCAAATATATACCCCCTACATCATTTTCCTTTCTTACACTCCCCAAATCCACCCCCTTTACTCTGTGTATCCCCCCAGCCAATTTCCCACAACCCCCCACCTTTTTTACAATATTACTTTATTAAATTCTACCTAACCGTGCCTAAACAGGCAAGGCAGCGCTCTCCCCAGCTACATGAATATAGATCGTCTTGTCGACACGGTGTCATGTGCATAGAGATTAATTTCAAGTTCCGCATATCACATGCCCCCCAACCTTGTGACATATATTAATCCTCTGAGAGCCAACTCCACAATGGAGATGGTTCTAACAGATATAGATTAAGGTTTGCAGTTCCAAATAGTGTCCAGATATCAGACATGCATACTAGAGTCCATTACCAAAACACAGTAGAACAGTAGAGCGCATGAGTCACTCTAGAACACAACTCTATTGCCGCAGCATATTAATAAGCCACCCAACACTGGGTCTGAGCGAGATCCCTCACTTAGAATTCTCACGACCGAGAGCAACAGGTAAGGACTGCCACAGGCACCCCTTTGTCTTAGCTAGTACGAACTTTCATTTGCCCATAATTTAAGGGAATCCTCACCCAATCTCTTATCGAATTGCCCAATGCAATCAGCAACTCGGTTAAACACCACTTCAGATCAATCCTCAGCCAGCACCCACGCAAAGTGCTACCATACAGTCGCGCCATTTCGACCCGTGTACATTAATTTAAAAAAACCTCCACACAACCCCTTAACTGTCCTTCACTGACAATAAGCAAGGCTCCTCCTAACACTATCACAGCACCAGCAGCACCAAGGAATCCTCGATCTACCCAGTTAATTTGCAAACATTTTTCCAAGACACAATTTGGGCGTTTAGCAATTATTCTACCTTGCTGCTCTAACGCCACTTTTTCAACACATGGCCATGTTCAATAGAGCTAGGCACACCGGGACCCCTCACTACAAACCCCTAATCCTCAAATCACTTGACACACGTCCTCGATTGTTTTTCTCAGCCGGATGCATTATATTTTGAAACCTGGTTTGTGGAGACCTCCCTGAGTCTCCATAAACCAATAACATAGAGGATAATTACGAGTAACGGTTTTCTCAGGCCATGGCATAAGTTGTAGGCAAATTATCTCACCATACCAGAATCCAATGCATGGCTGATTAGAAATCAACACAGAGAACGCCACCCCCAGCATCCCCTGCTACCTGGCACCTGCCTTATAACATACCTCGATCTCAAAACCACACGCACCAAGGAAATGTAATCTCAGCTTGCAACCAACTGTTATCGCTATCCTTTAATCCTAGCATCAGACAACGATAGACCCTATTCTGGGCGAAACATTTCTACAATCACACCACACGAGGCTCATCCTGAGGAACATCCCCATTCTCTAACTATTTGCGTTGGTAAGATCCATTTACACCAAATTCCAGTAGCTTACTCAACCCTCAACCATGAAAACTTTTAATTCTCTTCTGTTCTCTCCTTTTTCTTCCCACTTCTCTCCTCCTTCTTTCTTCCATCTATTATTTTTTGGGATTAACCCTTAATTAACATGAACAATGGAAATGACTGTAAACTAAATAAAAAATCACAACTGTATGAACATCGAATATATGTAACATGCAACTTACTGTTTTACTTATTGTCACCAACTCACTCACTTTGCCTAACACATTTCACTTAAATAATATTGTCACTTGAATATGTTTTTTTAAACATCAGCCTTGATAAGAACCCCTCATGCACGAAACACGTGTCAGCTGACCACTATTAGACTATGGGGGGTCATTCCGAGTTTGGAGGCAGCCATGGTGCTGTTAGCACCATGGCTGCCTCCAAACTCGGGTCTGGGTAGGCGGAATGGGGATTTACCAGGATATTCAGACCCCATGCCAAATACCATTCCCCATTCCCATTCGAGCCCCCATAGGGCTCAATGGGAAAGGGGAAGGTGCTAATAACGGGCCCGCAAATTGCGGGCCCGTTATTAGCTCCAAGGTCCCTTAACGGGTCCTGCTAAGAACGGCTGGTCAGACCAGCCGTTCCTGGTGGGACCCCCTAAGGGATCTCGTAATAGGGCAGTAGGGGGCTACTGGCACCGGCATCCATACCGGTGCCAGTAACCCCTTACCGCCCAACTCAGAATAACCCCCAATATGTCTACACTACAACTATTAAACATGTTTGACTAAGAAATACCGCATTCAGCGTGAGAATCATTTTATGCATATGATTCACTAAAAACCAATAATTGCAAGGTAACCAGGACTGTCTACTTTTACCTTACTTGAGGTGTGGGTCAACCTCTACCAACCTGTGACCTTGCACAGACATATCCAGATCATAAGACTAAACAACAGAGTTTAGCACAGGAGTGTTCAATTCTAGAGCCCAACCGTATCTCTTCCTCAATAATGAAAGAGCCACTCATAAAACGACGAACAATAAAATAGTAATACTTAATGACAAAAACAAAATCAATATAAAATAGAAATGATACTGACCACAATTTATAATCAAGATGAATACAAAAAGATAAAAGTACAAATGAATCAATAATGAACACGTATACAATATACATACAAATATAAATCATAACTATCAATATTAAGAACAACACATATGCACATTTACATCAATTAAAAGTAAAATACACAACACAATCAATGTTAATAAATATGAATTAACAAGAAGAAAAATATGTACAAAATAATAAAGAAAAATAATATTTATTAGATTATATCATATCAGTACTTTCACCATTTGTTTTATTCAATAGTAATAATCTAGATTAATATACTCTTAAAATAGATAACGGAATATGACTATTAAAAAACATAGCAAATGACTATCAAGGGCAATAATAACACTTAGAATGAATCAAAGGAAATAGAAATACAAATTAATAAAATCGTAATGAGAAATCCAACATAATGTATTGGTTAAATTAATATTAATCACCATTAATTTAAAAATATTCAAATAAATAAACATTACACATCACAATAAATATGTCAATATAAAAAAAAACCCTGTTTACTTTTTGCATTAAGGCACACATGTTCATTGAAAAAGAAATTGCAACATTTCAAATGCCAGATGTAGTTCATATTTTTTTGAAACTTTTAGAAACGTTTACCTTTACAAAAAGCAAATGGGTGCATTGTTTACAATGTGTGCAATGTGTATCTCTTTTAATCTTAAATAGTAACGTTCTAAGCATGTATTAACAATATATCATTAGAACGTTAATTGTTATATACCTTGTATTTATTTATTGAGCATGTGTTAGGCACATATACATCAGAATGGTGTTTCCAGGCGCCACAACGCAAGTGGGGAGGGAACAAGGGAAGTAAATAACATCTGTAAAAACAGTAAATATACAGTCGTGGTCGTACTACGCCATATGGCATTCAGATGTGCAAGTACAGTGAAGAGAAGTGCAGGAGATAGGGATGGGTGGGTGTTAGGGAGAATTCTCACACAATTGTTAAATTCCCTCTACCTTAGAGCCCTCCAGCTCTTTTGCTATATTTTGGGGCTTTGAACTTTTCGTTTGCAATGTGTTTTTTTCTTTTGTGTTCTTTGGTTATGGAATTTTAAGACAACTCCACAGGCATCATCTTTTTCTGTGTGTCGCACATCACCTTCAGTGCAGTGGCACAGGGATGTCTTTCAGACTTCCCAAGGTTTAAATACCTTCTCTGGGACTGACTACTGTCTCCCAGTGCATGTAAAGTTAAGTTGACTTTACTAATCTCTTTAAATTTACAGACCCAGCACACACTATCTTCCTACAGAGTGCTGGAGGGGTTGCCTAGCTTCCCCTGAGTCAAAACACTCATGTAACAGTCAAATGTTACCCTTTCTTACTTTAAATGGCTGGTGACAGGTGTTTAGATCAAACTACCATGATTTTTCCTGACCGCGAACAACGGTAGCTAAAAATCGGGTCACCCATGTTTTTCAATATGGCACCCAAGACCTATCTGTAAAAACAGACTCCGGTCATCTTTTTTCGCCATTTCTTTTAGGAAAGGTCCTTCTTGTGTTTGTCTCTGCGCGCCAAACAAGGTTTGGTCCCTTTGTTCGTTGGCCTTTGGCGGGCTTCAGTGCTGAAGCCCTCCTCTGCCGGCTGAGTGTCTGGGGTGGACAGGATGTGAGGGAAGTGCCCGAAACTCCCTGTGCTTAGTCTCCTAGGAGACCTGAATGCACTCTGGCGTGATTGGCCGGCTGGCTGTCCAGCACGGACAGCCACCCTGTTGTGCGAGTGACAGCCAGGTTGGAATGAATGAGGGAAAACTGTTTTAAAGCAGGTCTCTGGGACTTGGAAAGCAGAGTCGACCACTGGAAAGAAAGAACCGAATACGAGCTGAAGAAAGAGGACTGCTGCAACTCCTGGACGACCAGTGAAGCCCTGCTGCAGGTCCAAATTGCCTGAAACTCCATCGACAGAGAAGCCCTTCAAGGTTAACTTCTTCCCTTGAGTTTGGGGGGAACAACCAACTCGCAAGCCACCTGGACACCGTCCCCAGCTGGTCAAATTTTCTTCAGAGTGCTGTTGAAAACCGGATATCCAGAGGGAAGGAAACCAGCTTGTGGACTTTAAGGCACTCACACCTTAAAACGACGTTTTGCCAAGCTTGTGGCCTCATCCCTGGGCAGTGCAGGAACCTTCCGAT